>NC_141669.1:68897500-69497500 GCF_028749965.1 Puma concolor | reverse complement strand
GTCTCATTAGTTAAAAAACCCTGATTAATTGTTTAAAATATAAACACATATATACACATTTATGTTTATGGGAAAATTATTATTCAGTATGTGCCAATTGGTGGATCAAATCTTTTAAGACATAAAATTTAATGTAAATAAATACTAAATAGAATCCTTGGAAGTAAAAAAAAAAAAAAAAAAAAAAGGATCCCAGACATAGATAACATAATTCAAGCTCTCTGGATTCATACCTAATCAGAAAACAAGTAGATGGAGGGGATTCCTCAACATATGTCCATTAAGCAACACTGTGCATCACGAATTGTTTTTGGTGCCCATGATATATCAGTGAGCAGAACAGAAGCAGATCTCTTCTTAGTGGAGCTTATGTTCTAGTGAGAATGAGATTTTATACAGTACTGCCAAAAGGCAATTTATTGGATTGTGCTGAGTTGTGGAGTTAAGAAATATTGATGATCTAAAAAGGAGGAGGAAGTGTCTCAATGATAATATTAAAAATGGCTATAGGAATCAGAACACAATAGAGATTTCTGGGTAGCTGTCATAAATGCCCTGTTTCTATTAGTAATTTTCTGCAAAGCCTGTCTCCTTTTCTCTCTAACAATTTCTATTTCTTGATGTGATGACTCTTTGCAAGGCAGGGTACTTCTCATTTCCAGAGAACTATATCATTCCTCTGGTGACTGAAGTTATTTGTGGGTGGCCTATTTTATGCCTCTTCTCTTCCACCTAAGTGAAATTGTACTATATGCTGTGTGCAATTTATCGATTAACTGTACTATGAAAGGTATAGGGAATGATACATGCTGATGACCTGCATGAGGGTTTGCTTCTGTTAAGCTATATGCTCTTGTTTCTTTTAAGACAAAATATCAAGTAAAAGTTCTGTTGGAAATTTTATCTCTGAAATCTACTCCTCTCAAAGAAAACAAATCCATAATCTATAGGCAATTTGTGGCTTTCTCATGAAAGCACTGTGACATCAAAAGTGGCTCCATTTAATTTTATTTGGATGAGTAACAATATTTTACAATAAAATTTCATTCACTGACATGCCTATAGAGATGCTAGAATGTTAGACAAGAGATATATACTTAAAAAAAAAACAGGTGAGGTGGTATACTGAACTATCCTAATAATTATAGCTAAAAGAACATGCATCTTGTAGAGAAATTTGACCAGCATAATACAGATCACATGTCTACATGAAATAAACTTATCAGGCTGTTACTGAATTATTCTCATTTATAGACATAGCTTTAAAGCAAATATCACTAATTGCATGTATATGGTATTAATGTTTAATCACCCTGGTATTTCATTATCAATGATTGTTATATGTGAATTTTGCTTTTGGAATTTTAATTCTGACAACCATAAACGAATGAAGAAAATACATTATAATTTTTTTTTACACGTATTCATTTTTGAGAGATAGAGAGAGACAGAGTACAAGCACGGGAAGGGCAGGGAGAGAGGGAGACACAGAATCTGAAGCAGGCTTCAGGCTCTGAGCTGTCAGCACAGAGCCTGATGCGGAGCTTGAACTCACAAACCCCAAGATTATGACCTGAGCCAAGTCGGACTCTTAACTGACTGAGCCACTCAGGCGCCCCTGAAGAAAATACATTATAAAATATTATATATAATTCATGTTTATTGAGGTTGGACATGGTCACAAAGGGACTCAAACTATTTAAGGAGATCTCTGATTTGCCATTATGCATAAGTGTGTATGTAGTTCATTTCAATAATCTTTTACATGCAAGTGTTCTACTCATCAAGTAGTTTCAATATTTTATAATAAATTATGAACGCATAGATGTAGTATGAAATGAATTCATTCAAAAACTGAAATGGATGAAGGAGATAAGGAGTTGTCTTGCTTAGACTATTGGTTAGTTTACATTATAGGTAGAAAAAAGTGTATTTTTTATGTTTCTCAGAGGCTGGGGTGACGAAACTGCTCTGGGCTAGATTTCTCCCCAGTTAGTGGTTTCAGGGGGACAGATTATACTTCTCAGGATTCTGTGTAGGAAGAGTGAGAAGAGAATCAGAAAAGATGGGATCATATGAAGGGGTGGGGCCTAACACCTCTTCTGTAAACTCCAAATCTTTAGTGAATTTAATTAAAGTCACAAGATGCATGACTTAGTAAATTTTTTCTAAATAGATACCGAAACAAAATGGCAGGAACAGAGATAAGAAAACAGTGGTGAAGTAAATATGCATGAATAGAAAATAGAACATTTATAGTGCCCCAAGTTGTGATAATAGAGTTTGGATGAAGATCACAAGAGAGACGTTAACTCCATTTCACATGGATTATTTTATAATTATTATACTATATTATATTGTGCAATATTATATTATATTAATTATATTATATTATATCATTATACTATACATTATATTATATTGTATATATTTCATAATTATATTAAGCAGCAACCACCTTTATTCTGCCTACCTATGGCTCTCTTCTCACCTCTGTGAGTTGAGTTATCTTTTATATTCAATAACTTGTCAGATGCTCTCTTTTCATAAAGCCAGACTTCCAGCAGGTATCCAAATAGTTGTAACTTATTATTGCTACTTATTGGTATTTTTGTGCTAATTTTCTTATTTAATTTAGCAATGCTGGGTGCATGTCTTCTATTTTGGCACTCTGCACTTGATCTTAGCCAAAAGGCCGAGAAGCGATTATTTTGGCACTCTGTAGAACATGTGTTTAAATTTTTTTTTAAAGTTTATTTATTTATTCTGAGAGACAGAGAAAGTACAAATGTGGGTGGGGGGACAGAGAGAGAGGGAGAGAGAGAACCCCAAGCAGGCTCAGTGCTGTCACAGCAGAGCCCAACACAGGGCTCAAACTTATGAACCGTGAGATCATGTGTGACCTGAGCTGAAACCAAGCGTCAGATGCTTAACTGACTGACCACACAGGTGCCCCATATAGAACATTTGTTTAATGATGACTGTAGTAACAAAGGACTTTACATTTACCACCATTCAACCTTGGCTTAATAAGAAGTGAAGCATGCCGCCTTTTTACCACAGCTGCATTCACCAGCAATGCATACCCCCCAAAACAGAATCAGCACAATCAGCTTTTTATCTACAATTCAACTGATTGCAAGGAATCCACAAAATATGCAAAGTTAAGGGTGTTGTTAACATTTATGAGTTTATATACTAAGAGTGTGGGTTCAGAAGAGAGTCGCAAAATCAGAAACTTGCTAGTGCAGATCTTCAGGGTCATATTCAATATTTGTGTCTATAAATCCAGGTTTTTCCAGCCAGCTGTACATAGACAAAGCTATCTTGAAACAACAATAATTCTGCGGTCTTTTGCTGCATGTATACCCACAGAAAGTCCCTCTCTCTTTTCTTCTTTTTCCTTAGAGGATTATTTCTCTCTTCATTTAGCAGCTCCTCATTCAGTATCTTCTCTTTTGTAAGAAAGGCCACCTTCCATGATTAACTCCTGTCTCTGCCTATACTATGATGTGAGTAGCAATTTCTTTCATTAACAAAGTAAAATGCAATAACAAGACAAGTCTAATCTTTCTAAAGTACCCTGCTACATTTAATACCGCCATTTATTTCACATTGGAGATGTCTAATTAAATAAATGTAAACAGATAAGGGATTGAATTAAGAGATTGGTTCTCCCAGATGGTGTGCTACTTGGCCACAATTAAATTCTGATTTTTTCTTTGGCTACACAGCCTTTCCTGGATTGTACTAGGCTATTCTTCCTTCATTGTGTTGTATTTTTGTGGTGAAGCCACTACAGAGGTCCCCAGTCCTAAACAAGAAAAGGAATCTTTTTAAAGCCTAGGGACTTTGAGACCAAAAATGTTTATTTCAGGGGAAATCATACCTGAGAAGACCTAGGATGAATGTGGCAGTGAAAAGCAAATACTGCTTTAGAGAGTAGCCAGTTCAAGTAAAAGGAAGGAACAGAGATGAGGAAGCCCTAAAGCCTGGGAAAAAGCCAGAGGCCAACTACTTCCTCCAGAACTGAGAATCAGCAGGAACTAAAGAAAGCAGAGACAAGTGGTGACAGCTGACTCAGTAACAAACCCGATTAAGGTTCTTGAGCTCCCTTGTATCTTTCTTCTTCTCTTCTTTCCTTTCTCCATAAGTTCTAGCCATCCTTCATAGACCCTGTTTCCAGTATTTAAGGAGCAATACCTTGTGCCAGACTTTGGGCTAAGAGTGCTGGGAATATAAGGTGACAGTGACTTTAAGAAGCTAAGTGACACCAATTATAAAAGTATGAGATGGTGAGGACAGGATGCTTGAGGGGCATGTAGAAAGTAATACATCTCAGGATTAAGAATAAGTTAAACTTTCTCAGATATAGGGGGAGAGTATGATGCCTTTAGGGGCTTGCAAGAAAGCCAGTTTGATTAGAACCCAGAGTACTTGGTTGTGTGTGCTAGAGACAGCAGTGCGGCAGAGGGATGCATTACATGGCAAAGTGTAGAGAAACAAAGTTTGAAAGATAAACGGGGACTGGTGGTAAAGATGTTCAAAAAAATATAATAATTTACACATTATCCAGAGGACAATGGATAACTGTTCAAGTATTTTAATTAAAAAGTGACATGATTAGATTTGGGTTTTTGCAAGATCACTTTGGCAGCCCTGTAGAGAGAGGATCAAGAGGAAATGAAATTTATCTGTTATTCATTAAAGTATTGAAATTGGTCAGGGAGCATCTTCACAGACATCTCTTCATTTACTTAAAAAAATTGAGATTGAAGATTTTGTTTTGTGACTTAGAAACACCATAGTTAAAAAAAGGGATCATCGTAGTTTAAAAAAAAATAAAAATAGGAGAAAAAGCAACCGCATTTGTGCATGTATGGGGCTTACTTCTCAGATTTGAGAATTACTTTTATAGCAATTTCTTTATCCCATAAATCTCTAGACTCACACACACACACACACACACACACAGTTTCTATCACAAAAGCAACAATTATCATTCCCATTTGCATTTGTTCTAAAAAATAAATGAAAGGGGTTAACACTGGCCTGCCCTTAGTGTCTTATCTGAAATGGAAATGGATCCATACTATGGTTTGTCATGATTCCTGGTCAAAGCTTGACCAATATCTTCCATTTTAGAGGCATCCTTTGTTATGAAGACCAAAAACATTTCAGCCTAACACTAAGCTCTCACATATTGCTTACAGACCCTCAATTGATAATAGTAATCATTCACCATATTTGGGTTGTAAAATGTACCAGTTTTCATCACAGGATTATTATTACTTCCTGCTTAAAGAACTTTATCAATAGTATAGTGATAAGAGCAACTTCAAGGGACTGATATGCGTTTGCATATTGGAGCTTTTCTCTTTCCCAGACCAGTCATGGAGGCTGCATTTGCTTTGCTTCCTCAGGAGAATTGTTTATAGCACAGAATTATCACACAATTTAACACAGCTGGCACGCTGGCCTCAAGAGAAAACCAAAAAAGATTGGGGAAGATAAATGGCAGGTAGGTCAAACAGGCTAAGAAAGGGGCCTGGAGAATAGAGAATCTCATTATAAGTTTAAGATATTTTAAATCTCTGGAATTTTCTTTTCATACTCAGCTAAATTCTACTAAGATTGCAAAGTAATATTATTTGATTATTAGTCTTCCTCTGACCACATTTAATATACTTTTCAAAAAGCTCTTCCAATTTATTACCTCTTTTCATCTTTGTATGTCTTTCGAGATACAGAGTATAATATATTCTTGTCATTTGTCATTTGAAGACAATGAGGTACAAAATATTAAATAACTTATCCAAGGTCATATAATTAATGAATAACAAAACAATAATAAGACTCCAGTAAAAGTCCTAATCCTAGCCTCTTTCAACTCAGTGGTGATCAAAACAGATTTGGTTATAATCATTAAGTTCTACAAACAATTAAAAATAGAGTCATTTGATTCATTGCCTGGGGTTTGCTAGAACAAATACTAGCAAAGATGAGGAATATATTAGAATATGAAAAAAAATTTTGATTTTGTGAAGAGATTTCTTATCAGCATCCAATTTCCTTGCTTTTCCTTTTCCTTGCTTTTCTATTTCCTTGGTTTCTGCTCCTATTTTATTCCTTCCCTCTACTTACTTTGAGTTTGTCTTTTCTAGCTTTTAAGATGGAAATTTAGATATTTGACTTTAGATATTTCTTCTTTTCTGATATAAATATCTAAAGTTCTAGGTTTCCTCTAAGCGCTGTTTTAGATTTATCCTACAGATTTCGATAAGATGTATTTTCATTTTCATCCAGCTGAAAATAATTCCTAATTTTCCTTGATATTTATTTATTCATGTACTTTTAGAAGTGTGCAAATGTCCATATACATTAATATCCATACATATAAGGAATGTTCAGATGCATTTTGTTACGGATTACTAATTTAATTCATTTGTGGTCATAGAACATAGTTTGTATGATTACAATCATTTTAAATTTACTGAAAATTGTTGACAGAGCAGCCCAGGTGTATCTTGGAGAGCATTTCATATGCATTTGGAAGGAATATGTATTATGTAGTTGCTGAGTGGAGTGCACTAAAATGTCAATTAGATTCATACTTCTTTTGGATCCACTTGTTCTATGAATTACTGAGGCAGGGCTTTTGAAATTTCCAGCTCTTACTATGAATTTATTTATATCTTCTTAGATGTCTGTCAGTTTTGTTTTCTTTTATTTTGAAGCTCTTATTTTAGTTGCATTGACATTAAAGTTTTGATTTCTTCTTGAAGAGTTGGCCTTTTAATTTATTTAAAAAAATTTTTTTAATGTTTATTTATTTTTGAGAGAGACAGAGACAGAATGTGAGTAGGTTAGGGGCAGAGAGAGAGGGGGACACAGAATCCGAAGCAGGCTCCAGGCTCTGAAGTGTCAGCACAGAGCCCGATGCGGGGCTCGAACTCATGAGCTGTGAGATCATGACCTGAGCCGAAGTCAGACACTCAACCGACTGAGCCACCCAGGTGCCCCAAGAGTTGGCCCTTTTAAATGTATAGCCAGTTCTTATTATCCATGGTAGTTATGTTTTGTAATGTCACTGTGAATACTGAATTACTGGATACTGAACCATTGCTCCTAGGAAAAATATATACATATAAGTACATATATGACATAGATTAAATCCTAAAAAACATGCCCTGGTAGATTTTACTCTCTTTTCTACAAAAGAGAAAAATGAAGCTCAAAAGTCTTAAGTGACTTGCCTGAGGTCACTCCACCAACAGGTGCTAGAGTTGGGATTTAAACCCTGTCCGTCTGGCCCCAGAGATGTAGCTTATTGTATTACACCACATTGCCCTTTACGATCTCTTTATTTTGATGATCTCAGTATGAGAGCTGCAACACAAAGGCAAAGCATTATTTTGTTCAACCTCAGCTTGGAATGTGCACATCAGAAGACTAAAATTATTCCCCACTCTGCACATGTCCACAGGTGACCATAAAATGATGGGTAATATTGATTTTGAGATTATAAATAAATTTTAGCCAGTAGCAAATTCACAATATGGAATCCACATGTAATGAGGATCAACTGTATCTCAGTTTATAAACAAAAAGTTGATAGGTAATAACTAATAACCTTTGTTCTGAAGTCTATTTTATCTGACCTTAACATAGTCTTTTTCCTTTTCTTTGATTAGTGTTTTTTTCATGGTTTATATTTTTCCATCATTTTACTTGTAATCTAAATGTCTATATATTTAGAGTGAGTTGTTTTTAGACAGCATATAGTTGGGTCTTGAATTTTTATAAAATCTGACAACTTTATTCTATTAATGTCTTATCCATTTATATTTAATATAATTACCATTATGATTTAAATATATCACATTGCTATTTATTTTCTATTTGTCTCATCTTTACTCATTCCTGTTTTTCCTCTTTTCCTTTTTTTTTTTTTTTTTGCAGTAAGTGATTTTTAGGATTACATTTTGTCTTCACTTCTTTATTTTTTCTATACCTCTTTCTTTTGTTTCTTTACTTTTTTCTCTTGGGCAGTGGCTCATGTGGATTCTTGAGCCTCTTAAGGAGTCCATAAGGTAAAAATTATTTTCACAGTAATATTAAGAGTCATTTGCATTTCCCTTTCTTTATTTCACAAATTTACCAGATGGTTTTTGAGAAGGTATATGCCATATCATGTTATATTATTAAAGGTGAAGGAGATTTGAGAATCTGTTTTTTCTGAGGTCAACATTAAGGAAATTTGCAAAATGTGAAATAATGACATGTTTTTCACTATTTTTTGTTTTGTTATAGTAATTTTCATTAAAATATGTTGTATATATATTACATGAGTCTATTACTAGTTTTAAGCAAACATTTAAAAATTAAATTATAATGTGATAAAAAACTGATAGATAAAATCCATATAAATAAGTTCTTTAGAGTCTTCATAATTTTAAGACTATAAGGCTGCTCTAAGTTATACCAGATGTGTCTCTAACTTACCACAGTCTGCTACAAATATTATACTATATTGTATATAGTATAAGAGCATTGCAATGATATCTTTTTCTCATCTTCCATTTGTTTGGTGCTATTGTTATTATACACTTTATTTCTACATATGTTATGAACTCCACAGAACATTGTTAAGGTCTTCTCTTTATACTGTCTTTTACCCACATATTTACTATTTCCAATAATCTTCGTTTATCTGTGAAAATACAAATTTCCTTCAGGTGTCATATTTCTTCTGCTTGAAAAATTTCTTTCAACATTTCCTGCAGTAGAGCCTGCTGTCAATGAATTTTCCCTAGATAGGGAAATCTTTCGGAGTTATGAATATCAGTTAGTTTTGATGAGTGACTAAATTAGAGCGACGGCAAATAGAAGAGAGATATTTTAGAACCAGGGTTGGCAATATTTGGCAACTGATTAGATGGGGTGAGGTGTGGCATACTAAAATGCCCATTATACATCATAGCCAATGTAATAAGTATAAAAAGTAAATATTGGGAAGGTATATCCAAAAGTATTATTATTTTTAGATGATAAGATAGTCATTTAGAAAACCCAGAATTCACTGAAAAATCACTATACTTAATAAATGAATTAATGTGTGTATGAAATCAATAGCTATCCTGTATACAAGAAATAATTTACTAGAAAACATAATGGCAAACTACAGCAGTGGCAGCGACAACAATTAACTATTTGAAATACCTGATGTAAGGAGCTACTAACAAGAAATGTGGGGGCACCTGGGTGACTCAGTAGACTAAGAATCTGACTTCAGCTCACGTCATGATCTGACAGTTCATGAGTTCAAGCCCTGCATTGGAGGTATATGCCATATCATGGCATTCTGTGTCTCCGGATTCTGTGTCTCCCCCTCTCTCTCTGCCTCTCCCTAACTCACATTCTGTCTCCCTCTGTTTCTCAAAAACAAATAAACATTTAAAAAAAGCAATGTAAAAAGCTGATAAAAACAAAACTATAAAGGAATTAAAAGAAAAACAAATAATTAAAAAGGTTTATCTTGGAATTAGAAACTTAATATTGTAATTTGTCCATTCCCTCCAAATGAATCCATAGACATAATTAATTCATAATAAAAATTCAAGCAGATTAATTTGATGATTTCATTCTAAATGTTTATTGTGAATGAATGAGAGTATGATATAACAAACTATTTTAAATGCTAAGGAACCCTGTCTTCCTATATATTGACATGTATTAGAAAGTCATAATGATCCTAGTACAGTAATAAATATTCAGATTACTGAAATAGAATAAAAATCATCGCCATATTTAAATTTATATCAGGATTTATTGCATGATGAATATGAGCCAAGTTGGTAGGAAAATGAGTTAATAGTATTGGACAGGAGCTGCTATGGAGAAAAAATAAAATTAGACATGTACTTCATAATACATGTAAAGTAAATTTCAAGTAGCTTTAAAGATTTGAATGTAAAATAAAACCACAAAATTACTAGAAGAAAAATACAAGTAGACATCTGTGTGATCTTGAGTTTGAGGATTCTTTAGCATAATTAAACGATAAAAACATTAAGAAAATTACTCATTTTGACCCATTTAAAATACATTACTGGGGCACCTGGGTGGCTCAGTTGGTTAAGTGTCTGACTTTGGCTCAGGTCATGATCTCGCCATTCCCTAGTTCAAGCCCCGTATCAGGCTCTGTGCTGACAGCTCAGAGCCTGGAGCCTGTTTCAGATTCTGTGTCTCCCTCTCTCTCTCTTTATCTCTCTGCCCCTCACCTGCTTGCGCTCTGCCTCTCTCTCTCAAAAATAAATGAACATTAAAAAATAACAATAATAAATAAATAAATAAATAAAAAAATAATAAAATACATGACTAACTAAAATTATTTAAAGCCAAATACTATTAAATTCCATCTATGAATTTAAAATGAAACCAACAATTCATAAAATACTGTGATAGACAAGGGCTAGATATAATTAATATATGAATTCAATTTACTAATTAATATGGATAATATGCCTATACATTAATTAAAAAGTTGGGCAGGGGCGCCTGGGTGGCTCAGTCGGTTAAGCATCCGACTTTGGCTCAGGTCATGATCTCTCAGTCTCTGAGTTCGAGCCCCGCGTCGGGTTTTGTGCTGACCGCTCAGAGCCTGGAGCCTGTTTCAGATTCTGTGTCTCCCTCTCCCTGACCCTCCCCCGTTCATGCTCTGTCTCTCTCTGTCTCAAAAATAAATAAACGTTAAAAAAAAAAGTCGGGCAAAGCATATGAACGGGCAATTTGTAAAAAAGCAAAAGCAATTCACAAAGTGACATATGACAAGATTTTTTGGCTTCAGTAATAGGGAGGGGATATTAGAGATAAGAATTAGGCCACAAGAAAGAACATGTAGGATAGGTTAGAAAGGAGAAAATAAAAGCTTAAAAGAAGAGCAAGAAAAATGTCAAAAATAAGATGTGTAATAAATACAACTACTTTTTATTACAAATACTTCACTCCTTGGGTGAAATATACTTTCTTGTTACAGTGAAGTTATTTTGAGCCATGTCATTTTCTTTGACTAAAGAAATGCCTAATCAGGACAAAGTTTTAAGAACCACTTTGTTCTTTGCAAGATTTTCTTTTTGTTACCATGATGGAGAATGTACCAAATAGAAACTTCTGGGGTATCATGCAGCAGACCTCCAGCCAACGTATAGTGGTTGGAGTCTTAGCAAGAAATAGTAGTCTTAGTGAGAAATAGAACTTTGTTGTCATCAGCCACTGAAATGATGAGGTTACTTCAGCAAAATATAGTGTATTCTGGTCTACTTTATGTTTTTTGGCTTCCTGTTGGAAATTTGACTGACACATAGGGTAGAGATTCTAAACAGAAGAGATAATCTATCTGAAGTATGTGTACAAAGAAGAGAAGGTTTGGTGGGAGAGAAATATTAAAAGGTTGGTTTGTTATAAGTAGAAAGTGATGAGAAATAAATGTAGTAAAAAGGAAAAAGATAATAGAGAGTAAACTGTCAAATGCCTGAATGAGGGATTTGTATTTAGTTGAAGACTTGGATGGCATTGCTTCAGTTTGGAGACTACTACTTTTTTCTTCTTCCTCATTATTTTGTCTATTAATTATTATTATCTAAAGTATTAATATGGGAAAAGGAATAGTTACAATGGAGTAGTGGCACTCCAAATTATCAGTGGATAAGTATGTTCCATATTGCCTCTGATCCAAATAATAAGTCATAAAACTCATATGATCCTTGGAGTTTTTACCAAAAGAATCCTAGTAACACTTCTTGGTATGTCAACTGTCTATTTTCCAAGGTGGCTAAAGAATGGAAAGATATCCACAGAGAATGCAGGTAACAGAGAAGTTATGTGCTAGTATACAGCTTTTTGTATCATAAATAAGACTAGCATGAAGGTGCCCACAGTTATAGCCTACTGCTGGACCTAATAAAGTACATTGGCTCAGCAGTTATAAAGCTTGGAGTTGCTGTTTTTGTGCAAAGATTTCAGACCCATGGTGGGAGACTGAGACATAAACTGTGTTTGCCTCTTTGGATGGTAAATGACACGCTACTTTGCAGTATGTTTAGTGTGAGAACACTGGGAGGCTGTGTGCAGGTCACAATTACCTGTAGTGGCATGGCAGCTTTGAGATATCCTATATGTGAATACCAACTGCTTCCATGGCCCCCCCCCCCATTTAACCTTACTCTTTTTCTTAACTGCATTTTATTTTATTTTTTAGTTTATTTATTTCTTTTGAGAGAGAGAGAGAGAGAGAGAGAGAGAGCAAGCACACATGTGAATGTGAGCAAGGGACAGGTAGAGAGAGATAATCCCAAGCAGGCTCTGTGCTGTCAGGGCAGAGCCCTCTGGGGATGGGGAGGGGCTCAATCTCAGAAACTGTGAGATCATGACGTGAGTCGAAATCAAGTCAGACACTTAACCAACTAAACTGCCCAAATGCCCCCTTAACTGCCTTTTCTAAACTTTGCTGTGTTCTCTGTCTTCCGACATCCTTAAAGTCTATGTACACCATGTTTCTGTCTTTAGCCATTACTTCTTTCTCTGCATGATCTTTCTGATGGTTCTCCCTAGAGTTCAGTATCAGATACATTTGGTAACACCTACACGTGTGTCTCTAGATCAAACTTTTCTACTGAGATCCAGGATTGTGTCTTTATTTCCCTGATATCTCAAAATCAAGTTGCCCTAAATGAGTTTATAATTGTCCCTCTAATGCAGAACTAATGGTACTATCATTCACCAAAACAGTAAGTCAAACAGACAGGATTTCACCCATAAGATTCCTTTTCTTTTGCTTCTTTTTATTTTTTAAAGACTTTTTTTTTAAGTTTGTTTATTTTGAGAGAGAGAGAGAGAGAGGGAGAGGGAGAGAGTACACATGTGGGGAAGGGGCAGAGAGAGAGGGAGAGAGTGAATCCCAAGCAGTCTTGACACTGTTAGTGTGGAGCCCAATACAGGCTAGATGTGGGGCTCAAAGAAAGGCTCAAATTCACAATCCATGAGATCATGACCTGAAATCAAGCGTCAGTCGCTTACCTGACTGAGCCACCCAGGTGCCCCCTCCTTTTTCCTTAGCTTCTTTTATCTTATTAATCTTTAAGTCCTATCTATCACATCTTAAATATTCCTTGCATTTGTCCCTTCCCCTCCATTTCCATCTGAATTTGTTCTTATCCCCTCTCATGTAGACTATTGTAATAACCTCAAAATGTCTCCATGGCTCTAAACCTCTCCATCTCCAATTTATCCACTCCCCATACTAAGAATTATGATTTAAAAACACAAATCAGATCCCATTATTCCACTTCTTAAAACCTTCTAATATTTATACATTGCCTGGTCCGTGGCATTCATATTTATGTATACACAAAGCCCTTTGTGGTCTGTTGTCTTGTAGACTTCTCAGCTGCACTTCTGCTCATATCACTTAGTGCCCCTAGAGTAAGCACATTGTGCTGCTTCACACCTACTGGTTGTGCACATGCTTCTCACTCTGAAATTGCCCCCTCTCTACTGCTCACCCACAGTCAGACTCCTACTCTCATTCACAATTAGCCTAAACACTCCCTGCACAAGGCCCTGGGTGGAAAGTGCCTGTATGCTGGGTGGTCTCTGGATCTTCCTTCCCTTAGTCTCCATTTAGCCATTATCACATGCAGTCCTTTGTTTACTGGTCAAGTTTTATAATAGACTGTATGTTCCTTTAGGAAAAAACATGCATCTTTATATGTCCTGAACTCAGCTCAGTACCTGGGACATAGTCGGCAATCAAAAAAGTGTTAAATATATGAAGGGATAAATAGATGCATAGATTTTGGCTTTAAAATAATTCTGCATATCTCCTCCTTTTGCTGTAGTAGGAACAATAGTTTGAGAATATCTTAGAGAGTTCTTAGTTTTATTTGCCCATTAGATTGAAAAAGTTATGGCATTTTATTTTTTTTTAAAGTTTCTATATTTACTTTGAGGGAGACACAGAGAGAGAGAGAGAGCTCAAGCAGAGGAGGGGCAGAGAGAGAAGGAGACAGAGAATCCCAAGCAGACTCCAGGTTCGCAGCGCAAAGCCCGACGCAGGGCTCCAATCCACAAATGGTGATATCATGTCCTGAGCCGAAATCAAGAGTTAGACATTTAACTGATTGAGTCACCCAGTTGCCCCCCAAGTTATGGCACTTTAAACAGGTGAGGAGCAATGATCTGGGTAAGGACTGAGGGCTGGCAATGTTAGATTTCTTTTGCTTATTTGTACTTTTATGGATAATTAAAAATTATTTTCTAGTGTCTTGCATGTCCAAAGAGAGACAAAAGTGATTGATGTTAAAAAGTTTTTCTTTGATTAGAATTTAAAAGATTCTTCAGCTTTTCTGAGAAAATATTTATTTTTCAATGTAGATATAAAAGCGAAACCTGTATTTTATGAATAATCTGTATAAAATTTTTCTTTTCGATACAGTAACCTATATCTAGGTTGGTCTGAAAATTGTTTTTTATTTTAGGCAATTCAGAACTTACAAGTCATATAATGACCCATTTCCTCGGTTTCTGGGACTTGGCACCATAACACACTCTGGGAGGTGAAGTGGGGGGTAGTGTTGGGGGGTTGGAGGGGGCGAGGGGGCGAGTTGTTTTTATTGAATAAAAAATATCAATATACTAAAAGCTTAACTATTTCAAACAACACATGTAAGGGTTTGGTTAGACCTGACTCAAATGAAAATGAAATAAACTAATTTTGATTCAAAAGCTTCAGACTTTGCCTAGTTGTGAAATACAGGTTCTGGAGGTTGTAGCCATAGCAACCAGCAATGAGCGAACTAAGCTTTGAGTGCCCTTGTGCTCCATCACTGTCAGGTTATATATCCCCTATCTAGAGGAATGGTATTGGCAAGTTGGTCGTGAGAAATCACCAATTGAATCATTTACCACCATTAAAGCCATATTTTGTATAATTAACTAATGGTTATGATTCTTAGGTAACCTCCTATCAGATTAAAAATTGGAACTATTTCTAATAGAAAACCCAAAGCTTTTGGTTTTTGGTTTCCTTTTTGTGTTAGGGAGCAGTTATAGTCTTACCATAAACAGTGTCCTGTCATTTACCTCTTTTACCCATGCTTTGATGACTCCCTCAACAACCCCACATGATAAGTTTCAACATGCTAAGAGAAAATTGATGGCACAGTGCTTTGCTCAATGTAGGGACGGGACCTGTGGGGGGAAGGGGGAGGGGGACACATGATCCCATTCAGGGGATTTGCCTGAAACTCCTTTGAATAAAGATTAGATCTGCTGCCCCTGAAAGGCTCCCAAAAGCTGGTAATGGCTTCTGAAACAGAATTTTTGTTTGGACTTTTCAAAGCCTTCTTATTACTTACTTTCTACCATTCACCACCCTCTTCACTCTAATCCCTACGATCAGCATACAATGAACTCTTATGGTTTGGTTTTTAACATTTCTTAATGATAAGGAAGGTAGGAAATAATTTTGGAAATATTAGAAAAGTAGAATAATAGTAATATTGTAATAATTTCCAGATCTTAATGTAAGACTTTGTGCTGAATACTTTATATACTACTTAGTTCTTTAATTTTCAGCAATCAAATAAAACATTATTATCTCCATATTACAAATTAGAAAATTCAGTCTTAGGAAGGTTTAACAACTGTTACGAGGTCAACAACTGGCATGTGTAGTTCTAGAACTAGAACTTGAACCCAGACTTTTCTGGCTCCAAAGTCTAGGGTTCTTAACCTCTCTTTTGCCTCCCATCTGCAGATCTTTAGGGAGTTTAGCTGTCAGATTGATGTTAACATGACACTTTTCAATAATTCTTTTTGGATTCTTATTTTCATGTTTATAAATTTAGTCAGTAAATATTTATTGAATGCCTACTATGTGTCGTAAATACTATGTGTTTTAGGCATTTGGAACATTGTGAACAAGAGAGATTAGCACCCTTATGGATCCTGTGATTTAAAACAGGACAAAATTCAAATAGAAAAACTAGCAAACAAAATTATTAGAGGTAGTGATTTATATTCTGATGGAACAAAAGTGACAGAATGTGTCTTGAATTATGGATATATAATTGTGGGGGTGGACTATTTAAGAAGATGAGGCTGTTAGGGAGTAACTACTTATGAAGAAAACATTTTTCCTAAAATTGAGTTACGAGAGATGGGCATCCCACTGTGGATTAGGTTAGAAGACCAACCACGAAGAAGTTCTGAAACACACCTAGAATGTTTCAGAAATTGAAAGAAAGTCAGTATATTTAGGCAAAGTGAGAAATGAAAACAGAATGGTACAATCTAAGACTGGGGAAGCAGACAGGAGTCAGATCATGTGGGATAATGCAGACCCTGAGAAAAAGATTAGATTTTATTTAAAATGCAAAGGGGAAAATTTAGAATATATTCAGCAAAAAAGTGACATGATCTGATATGCCTGTAAAACAATCTCTGTGACTATTGGGTGGAGAGTGGATTGTTAAGCAAAGGACAAGAAGAGGGAGATCTGTGAAGATCTGTAAAGAAATTCTTAGTGTGATCTGGATTAGAAGTGATTTGGGTGTGGATTAGGTTGATGATAGTGGCACTGGAAGAAACTGGACAGATTCGTAATATGTTTTGAGAGCACTACCAATAGGTCTTGCTGGTAGATTGGATATAGAAGTATGAAGTAGGGAGGGATTAAGGGCAATTATTGATTAAGGGCAACTCTGCAGTTGGGACTTGAGTGGCCAGATGGATGAATGTGAAGTTTACAGAAATGTGGACAACTGAACAAGAAACAAGTTATCGAATTGGGGATAATCAAGAGCTTCATTTTAGGATTAAATCCAAATTCTTTAGCCTGGTACCCACCTATGTGTGTTTATGTCTAGTTAAGTGCTGCCCATGTAGCAGTATTTAATAAATGTTTATTGGATTGACATGTGGAAAAGTTAATGGGCTTACCTAGTTTTTCTCAAACTCAAGTGAAATCATTCATTGAGCAAAGCTTACTGATTCAAGAATAGTATTGCCCCATTTTTAGAAAAGGTCAATTCTGCCCCATTAATCACTAAATAGGCATAATCACTTATACTCTAAATTGTAAAATTGCCTTCTCATAATTCACCAGACTTCTGCAAAACCCCTATTAACCCACTGCGAGAAATATTCACTTCCTAAGTGAATACAATATTTGTATATCAGCCAGAGCTAGAGAATCCCATTGTCACTTTATGAAAATTAGCTTTCTTTTCCCTTGAGGTAAATTGCACATTCTTGCAAATAATATAAAATGTGACCTATGTTCCATATGATAAGGGAAATGTCTCCAATCATCCAGATTGCTCAACAAGACAGACTTATTTTTTTTCACTCATATTTTAATTGCTGTAATGTCAGCCTCAGAGCTCATTAAGTTTTTTAAGGCACCATATCTTGGGTGTAAAATATTTTTATTGAGAAAATGAATTTTTCTCTGCCTTGAGAATAGCTCCCTAATTAGAAAGCACATACCATTAGTGCAAGTAGATCACATTAAACACACACTCTGATGAATTGATAATTCATCTCAATCTCAAGTTATAATCATTTTATTACCTTTCTACAAAAAAAGAGAGAGAGAGAGAGAGAGAGAAAGAAAAAAGAAAGAAAGAAAGAAAGAAAGAAAGAAAGAAAGAAAGAAAGAAAGAAAGAAAAAAAGAGAAACCTCTAGTGAAAGGAGAAAATCACTAAGATATTTTGAAAAATTGGACTGTTCTTGGCTCACTGAAGTCTCCTGAGCAATCATGGTTGCCTAGATGGTTTATAATAATTTGATAATTTTCCCTGATTCTGTCAGCATCAGCATTTGAACCTGCTGCCTCCAACCTACCACCCTACCAAGACTATTACATAACTGTTTAAAAATTATTTTGCTGTAATCTCAAAAAATTTTAACTGCTTTAAAGATGCTGCAATAAAAGTTACATCTGTCATCATTGAAATATCCTCCATTTATTCTAGACATTTTGGTGATTATATGAAGAGCATGGACTATATCTTACCACAGACGCTGAATAGCACCAGCAGAGAATGATCGTCTGCTGTTGTCACAGAATCAGCAGTTTAAGGAAGCATATAATACATTAGCTTTCAAATTTTCTTCATTAGAAACTCTCCAAGTTTAATTTACTCAACTGTATGGAGGTTAAAGATGTGCTGGTAAAGCACTCATCATTAACAGTGATTATTCATCGTCACTCTTGAGTAGGCAAATTCTACTTTTGGAGATTTTCTCTGCTAAGGAGAATTAATGGGAGCTGGGAAATCACGGTGGGAAACTCCAGGCCACAAGTCTAAAGCTAGTGGCTTAAAAATGGAGAGGAACTTAGGAGTATCTCTCAGGTAGGCAGAGTTGTCTCATTTTCAAAAAGGAGAGGCAAGAAGGGAAGCAAGAGTAACCAAGAAGCTTTATTGTTTCCCTTAGCTTGACCCTCTGGTTTCATCCTGAATGTAGGCCCTAGACCTACCTTTTTAATTTTTTTTTTTTTTTTTAACGTTTTTATTTATTTTTGGGACAGAGAGAGACAGAGCATGAACGGGGGAGGGGCAGAGAGAGAGGGAGACACAGAATCGGAAACAGGCTCCAGGCTCTGAGCCATCAGCCCAGAGCCCGACGCGGGGCTCGAACTCACGGACCGCGAGATCGTGACCTGGCTGAAGTCGGACGCTTAACCGACTGCGCCACCCAGGCGCCCCTAGACCTACCTTTTTAAAACAAACAAGCACAATATTCACTTTCAAAACCTTGAATTGTAACTTCTGCCTAATTGAGATACAAATCATCCATAATTCAGGAATGTATTCACAAGGACCTGAGCCATCCCTTTGTCATCACCAAGAAAGATAACACCCCAGTGTCACATTCTCTCTGCCAAGGTAGGAGTTCAACTCTGATTATCAGCAATTAACAAATACTGTTGGCTTAATTACGTTGACCAAACTTCTACTTTTTGGAGATTTTTATTTGGAAGATTTGAAGAATGCGTCTTAGGCATTTACCTTAATAAAAGCTGCAGTCTTAATTAAGATATGGATCTAGAATATTGCTGTCTACTCTTCTAAGCAGTTGAGAGGAATCTGTAAGGCAAGCATCAGTCTTTCAAAGTGGATCCTTTTGACCATTTGCATGAAGATCATATGTATAATTAATAAAATGCAAATTTATGGAATATGCCAGAAAATTAAACTAAGCTTAAATTATTTGGGCACGGGATCTCAGAATGCCTTAAATTCCTCACTTCTTTCATTTACACACTAAAATCTGAGTATAACACTGTTCAGGGAGTAATTACAGTAAGCTTCATAATAAAAAGTAGAATATGAGAAAAGTCTTGAAAATATAATTTGAAACAATGAAATGGAGAATTTTAATTTATTTTTATAGTTATAAAAGCATAGAGGTAGAGGTCTTCAAGATATATTGTACTGAAAAAAAGATATATTGTACTGAGTCAGGAAAGTAATGGTAAATCATTTGATTTCTCTTCCTGTCTTTGTGCAGCTTTTCCCATAAAGAACCTCATCAACTGAAAATGTATTGTTCTGTTAACATTTTCTATTGAAGAAATTCCAGAATTTTTCTCACTTGTTCATCAGAACATTCAATGATGAATTATGTTTAGCAGTGCCTCTTTGTATATCATTCTGAAGTTCTAAGTGCAACAAAAATTTATCCCTTCTTATTCTAGACACTGGGTTGTGGGAAACTAATGTTACAGGAGAAAAAGAAAACTCTTCCCTTTCACATTTATTTTTCTAAGAAAAAAATACACTTAAAAATTATATATTTGTTTATCCTTTAATTTCTGAAATAAGGAAAATGGTGTCCTAAAGCAGATCCTTGAAAATTGCCACCGATCAACTGACTCTCAGCACATTGATTTGGTTAATTTTGGGAGCCCCTTCGCTGGAAAATGTTTTCTTTCTCTTTATCCTCTCATCCCTATTATTAACAACTTTCATCTCTTTAAAATTTATTCTGAAAGAAAGCTCTGTTGCAACTATTTACATTAGATAGTGTCAATTTATAATATCACTTGTTTCTTTCTGATACTTGCACTTTAGGAAAATTTCCATTATGGAATACATTTTCCACCACTAATAAAAAGGTGGAAATCATTCTGGTAGCAGGAAGGCCTTTCTGGTGCCTCTACAATTTACTTGTTTCCTCCTACCACACCACCCTCTCTAAAACAAATCTTTCGGGGCGCCTGGGTGGCTCAGTTGGTTGAGCGTCTGACTTCGACTCAGGTCATGATCTTGTGGTCCGTGATTTCGAGCCCCGTGTCGGGCTCTGTGCTGACAGCTCAGAGCCTGGAGCCTGTTTCGGATTCTGTGTCTCCCTCTCTCTCTGACCCTCCCCTGTTCATGCTCTGTCTCTCTCTGTCTCAAAAATAAATAAATGTTAAAAAAAATTAAAAAAAAAAACAACAAATCTTTCCCTGAGAACAACTGTACATCCCAGGCCCTTCTCCTTGGCACAAAGAAAGTGGCTCCCTCCTGGTAACCAATATGGAAAACCATGAAGGGAAATGACAATAAACAGCCCTCCAGCTTGGAAATTTCAGTCTTCGTTTGCCCTATTCTCTTTCCAATTTCCTAGCCACTATCTCAGGATGAAGTATTTGGATTTGAATGTAGACTTTCCCTGCCACAACTTCCTACTTGTGTGGACAAGAGAACCCTGGCATGGAATGTGGAACCCATGGATTATCTCTTACATGAATGAGTGCCAAGTATGAAATGACACATTATACAGGATGGAAAATTGAGAGACAAGAAGACTGCTAAAGAGATGGCTTCTCCACACACGTCTTCTGATAATTAACAATCACTGGGGGAATACAGGAAATCTTAAGTAGGTTGAATTGCTTTTTTGTTTTAATGTTCTCCTTGTTTGCATCTGCCTTGGTGTGGAAAGCCCTACTCTGTGTGTGAAGCTCCACTGCAGCCTTCAGTCCAGTTAAAGGCTCAGTGAGGGACCAAAACTTAAAGTGCTCAAACATAGCCTTTGATTTTTAGGAGTGGAGAAGCAGGGACTCTATAACACACACAGATGGGAGAAACACTGTGACCTAAGACGTTAAGGCAGCACATGAGGTTTCTAGGACCCAGAAGGAGATATTGTGCATGCTCAGAGAAATGACCTTTGGATGTTTGCAGTGCTTACAAATTCCGTATTTATGTATGTATGTATGTATGTATGTATGTATGTAAAAGTAAAATCCGTTTTACTGATTAATGTAATAAAATAACATACCTGGAGGCATTATGGGACTCTGTGTGGCTGTAGCATAGAGGGATAGGGTGAGAAGTAAGTACTGAGGGAATCCAGACCAGAGGCTCTTGGGAGGTGATCAGAGAAAATGCGATGACATGAGCTCTGTAGATGTAATGGAATAAGCACAGTAACAAAATTTTGCATCTGGCCAGGACCTGAGAAGTTAGGATGCAGAGGTGGATCAGTGGAAGCCTTTCTTGCCTGGCAGAGTCATACGTTTTTTCGTTTCTTTTTTTTTTTTCCCAAATTAAAAACAAGGGCTATGAGTCAAGGGTGCTAGATCCAGAGAATACTGAGAAGAAAAAGGCATGGTTACTATTTACAAAGATACAGGGATATAGATGTAGAAACTAACATTACATTTAAATAGAATCCAAATCAATAAAACAATACAGAGTACTATGAGGTCCAGAGGGAATGTGAGAAACTGTCAAGTATAGTCAGGAAACAATTGCTAGGAAAGGAAAGATTTTAGCTGGGATTTGAAGTGTGAATAAAGATTTTCCAGGGGCAAAAAAATGGAGAAATAGCAGTTGAAACGGAGGAAACAGCACACTCAAGGGTATGTTGTGCAAGAGAATATTTTGTTTAGGTAACACTGAATATTTCATTTTTGGGGAGAAGACAGAAATGGATTGAGAGAGAAATAGAGAGGAAGATGAGGCACACCAGCAGATATCTAGGAGTGCAAGAGATGTCAGGAGTTCTATACTTGATGAGTGTTGGCAGAAGTGATAGATGCAGGATGTGGATGTACATGTCAGGAGGTCAAGAAGCAACACCAGCCATGTGAAATCTGAGGTGAATTTAATTCTGAAATGCAGCTCTGGCCATCACATGCTTCTCTGCTATTCACTAAGACTCCAAATCACAGAAACTAAATCCAGATTGTTAAAAAGCAAGTTCCTGCATATATTTTTTGGATAAGATGATTTTAGTATGGGAATTCGCCAAATCACCAAAATCTATTGCACTTTTATTATGCACATGGTGTGATACTGTGCACAATTGGTATGCGAAGTACTTGTCCTTCAGTAGCTTATAATCAAGCTAGGAAGAAATTCATGCACTTCAATTATTCTAAGAGTGTAGCATGTTCATGTCTCAGCAGAGTGAACCAAGGGCCTGTTAGGTACAAAGCAAGTAGGCCAAATGTTTGGAATTCCCACACTAAGTGAAGTAGGGAGGAGCATCTGGTGGCTCAGTCAGTTAAGCATCTGACTCTTGATTTAAGCTCAGATCATGATCACACACTTTGTGAATTTGAGCCCCACCTGAGTCTCTGTGTTGATCAAGGTGCGGGGCCTGCTTGGGATTCTCTTTCTCTTTGTCTCTGTCCCCCCTCCCCCCACCCCCGCTTTCAAAATACAGTTAGGGAAACAAAAATAATATAAAAACAGGGAGGGGGCAAAACATAAGAGACTCATAAATATGGAGAACAAACAAAGGGTTACAGGAGGAGGTGTGGAGGGGGAATGGGCTAAATGGGTAAGGGGCACTAAGGAATCTACTCCTGAAATCATTGTTGCACTATAAGCTAACTAATTTGGATGTAAATTTAAAAAATAAATAAATAAACTTAAAAAATAAATAAATAAACTTAAAAAAAAAGGTGAAGTAAAGATTCTTGTCTAATTTAGAAAAGTCTCTAAAATTTCTCCAAAGACACCAGATAATTTTCTGTGTCAGAGCCATACTGAGTTCAAGTTTACCTGGCACTAAAATCTTGACTCTATCCCTTAATGTGGGCTGCCTCAAATCAAGTAGAATATAAATATTTGCAATATGAAGAAGAAACTGAATTTTCCTTATGCTCCTTCCTGTTTAAAGAGTACTATGAGGACTTATCTAGAAGTAAGGGGACTCCAGGTGCAGAGATATCTGTAAAGAAATGCTATCTGAGTGCCCAAATCCTCAACCGGTGGCACATATCTTGGTGAGTTTACTATCATCCTGGATCTGCTCTTAGGAACTGGATCGAGAAAACAGATTGTCTTACCACTGTTACTCCACTCATAAGACACCAGTATAAAAGACACGAGGCCAAATGTTAAATTTATATTAGGCCACTAATCAGACTAGATATTCACTTCTGATGTGGACATCTTCTTTCCTCATCAAAAAGTTAGAGAAATCAAGCAGAAAGTTGCTTGTTAACAAAAGCTATGAGATGGATGAATTTCTAAATGTCTATCTAAAATACTGTCAAGATTAATTGTATTCATCCAGTAAGAATTATAGAATATCCTGATATAAAACTATCATATTTATATACTGCACTAGATCTTGAAGTAATCTGGAATCAAAAGACCCAACAACACAATTACTCTCCTCAGAAACTCTCAGTTTGCTGGCAGAAGCAGCAAAGAAATAGACAACTCATTTAATCATGGATGCACCTGAACAGCCCTTTACTCAAGATGGAAACAGGTGGGGAAAGTTACAGAGGCCTCCTGGAATATGCAACACCTGAGTTACATCTTGAACAATGAGCAGAAATTCCCTGAAGGAGGAAGAAGGGATATAAGAGGAAATGGAGAATTCAGACAGAAACAACAGCTCAGCTAAAGACGAGGAACGAAGGATGGCTTGGAATTTGCACACTGTAAGTTTTTCAGTTTGGCGGGAGCACAATTTAAGTGGGTGTTGGGTGCGGAGTCATCGAGCTGGGTTAGATAACGAATAACACATTGTGCTTATTACATGGTGGATATTTATGGGAGGAAAGCAGAACTGACTTTGCAGATAAGGGGTTCCTTTTTTTTTTTTTAATTTTTTTTTCAACGTTTATTTATTTTTGGGACAGAGAGAGACAGAGCATGAACGGGGGAGGGGCAGAGAGAGAGAGAGAGACACACAGAATCGGAAACAGGCTCCAGGCTCTAAGCCATCAGCCCAGAGCCTGACGCGGGGCTCGAACTCACGGACCGCGAGATCGTGACCTGGCTGAAGTCGGACGCTTAACCGACTGCGCCACCCAGCGCCCCTTCCTTTATCTTTCATAGCCAAGTTTTACCGTGGGTTTTTTTTTTGTTGTTGTCGTGGCATTATGCGTATATGTTAACACTGGTCATTCAAGTTTTATATTTGTTCAGTTATTTTGGTAATGCTATGTTTATGTTTTTTTGCGTGTCATGTTTCCATTTCAAAAACTTTTTATGTTTGTTATACAGTTGTTGGTAATAGGCTTTTTATTCACTGTAGTTTTAACACCTTTTTCATTATAATAATGGTATTTGTGATAAAAATCCTGTGTGGTTTTTTGTTGTTGTTTTTTTGAGATTTCATAATATTATGTCTAGATGTGGATGGTTCTTAAATTTATTACTCTTTGTTAAATTGAGCATCCATTTTGGCTTAAAAAAAAAAAAGTTCCAGAAAGTTATCAGCCACTAACTCTTTTTATTCTAAAACTCTTGATTAGATGTTATAGACCTTTTTACTCTATCCTTTATGTCTCTTTTATAGTTTTTTGTTTTGTTTTGTTTTTTGTTTTTCTAGCCTGGCTTCCGGGTAATTTATTAGATAAGTCCTAAGAGTTTTCTAACACTTGCTTTGGTTTCCTGCAATCTCTTTGTCTAATGTGTTCATTGAGCTTTAAATTATGATCATTTTTATTTCTAGATTTTGGTTTCTTTTCAAAACTGTTTTGGACATTTTACATGCTTGTACTTCACATTCTTATTTTCAGGCCCCTATTTTATTTCTTGAAACATATGAAACACAAGTTTTTAATTATGTGATGAATATAACATCTGTGTTTTTACGCTTTGATACTAATGACTATGGTTTCCACTGGGTTTGCTCTTGGCTTTTTATTTCCTTAGGAGTGTGTGATTATTGACTGTGTTGATATTCCTGGAAAATTTATTGGTTGAGATCTTTTAACACCTGCGTCAAAAGTTGGTGCTCTAGAACGTATTTTCTAATAATTTGGACAAGCGCTTCAGAGTATTACCCTCGTGAGATAAACTTGATTTCAAATCTGGAATTAAAGGGTTCTTCTGCCTACCATCATAAGGGCCAGCTATGCTTATGTATTTTGAGGGGAGGTATTTTTTTTCTTTTCCTAACCTAGTGCTTACATTTGAAATGGACATTTTTCATACTTCCACCTTGAGGAAGGACATAGATTTATTTATGGTCATTCGTTACACTGACAGGTGTTTTAGGGTACCAGTTAAATGTGGTGGTCTTCTGTTAGACTCTCCACTTCAGGAGGTTCCTAAACTAAGTCTCTTTGCATTTGAAACTCTCTACCCCCACCCATAAAGCATAGAAGCTAAAAATCAATACGAATTGTCAAGGCCTCTAAAGCAAAAGCCAACTTCAGTGCTGTTTACCTCTGTGGGTTCTATTTTTGCTAATATTTTGGTCGGAGAGGACTCTTTTATGATTATAGACCAGTAAATGCACTTAAAAATAGCCCTTAAAAACATTTTATCTCAGACATTTTAAGTTATGAATGGGAACATTATTAGGGTGCCTAGCCCAATATATTGCCATCATTTGAACCACATGCCTTTTTATCTGTGGGTAGCTTATGGGTTTTTTTTGGTTTGGTACAGTTGGCCTTGGCAGAATTCCCATTTTCTTTAATATATCAACACATGGTTAAAATCTTATCATAAAGAATACATCAGCTTTCTCCTTTGCCTTTCCTGTACTTGGTGAATATTGTGATATCAAACTGAGTCTAGAAATGAGGGAAATAAGGCAGCATTATGATAATGGGTAGAAAAATTGGCTTATATTGAAAGTGAGGAAGAAATAAACTTTGGCATGGAGCTATTGCTCATTGAGTAGTCATATAACAGAAGCATCTAATTGAGCTGAGTTTATTACTCTTCAGATATTCTAATAATAATTCTCTAGGAGAGGTGCCTGGATGGCTCAGTTGGTTCAGTGTCCAACTTCAGCTCAGATCATCATCTCATGGTTGGTGTATTCAAGCCCCACATCAGGCTCTGTGCTGACAGCTTGGAGCCTAGAGCCTGCTTCAGATTCTGTGTCTCCTTCCCTTTCTCTCTCTCTCTGCCCTTCCCCTGCTTGCACTCTGTCTTTTTCTCTCTCAAAAATAATAAGTAAACATTTAAAAAGTAGTTTTCTAGTAGATAAAGAAGTTCTTGGTGGTCAGTTTTTGGAAGCGGTGAAAAAACCTAAGATAAAACAAGAGTTGGTCAGATCTTATTCTGTCATCCATGTAGACATGGCATCTGTAGTGTGATTTAGTAATGAGGGAGTTGTAGGCAGAAAGGTTGAGTCTTTTCTGTTGTGTGGATGAGCCGATATGCCACATTCTCTAACTGGAAAATTAAGGTCCTTCTATTTGGCCATTTGACCCTGTGGATCCAACAGAAACAATTCAAAGCACAATGATGCCATTATGGCTGACATTGTATAGGCCCAGTGGAACTAATGGAGGAGGGGGGAAGAATTGCTCCTCTAGAATTACAAATTAAATATGTATGAAATGTCCCCTACTCTAGCTCTACTTCCTCCTCAAAATCTAGCTCAGGGGAATATTTGGAAAATATAGATTTGACAAGTGAAACATAAATAACGTATTTAGTTTCTTGGTAGCTGAATATATTTTTGTTGTTAACCTAGAGCGATGCCAAAAGAGAAAATCAACTATTTAAGTACCCTGTGGGTAGCCTGCTCAGGAAAATGACAAAACAAAATAAATGGCTGTTTTCATATTGCTCCCTAGTGCAGCTAGAAAGGAATGGTATTATTTCTCGAGTCTGACATAAATACTGGATTTCCAGATTGCTAGATTTTATATGTGTATTTGCGAGTGTTAAATTTTTTGCAATGTTCTTCAGAAAATTAACAAATGAAAAGTGACTTAAAGATGCACAAGATCTACGTTTCAAATAAGTGACCTACATGGGGAAAAAGACCAAATATTTCTGGAATTAATGTAATCATCACAGATGTTTTTTAAACAGCATTATATGGAACTTTTAAATGTTCACTGTTTTTTATTAAAACAGCAAGTAATCTGGATGAGTTATGTAGTTAATAGCTAATAAAATGAATTTTCATTAAATTATAATTCCCTGTAGAATGGAATATATTTGCAGACAGCAATCACAGAATACAGTAGTGGGACAGTTTTCTTACTATAAGCCAGAGAGATTTCATCTTTAAGGAAATCCAGCGGCTTCAATTGCATTGTAGTAGCCTATTCTTGGCTTGGTTAGAGGAGTTTCAAGTTGGCAGTCACTAAGATATTAAATACTCCCAGGATTGTAGGAATTATTAAGCTCAAAACACTAGATCTATTTTTAGAAGAAAACTTTTGTTACCGGTTTTGATTTGCTTACACAAAGATTAGTAAAATCTAGCTAAGCAGTGCATATGTTCATGGTTCACACACTTAATATACGTTGAAGCTAAATTGCAAGAGCTAGAACATGGTGCTAAACATAAAGTATAAAAACCTGATTTTAATTCTAGTTGTGCAACTAACAAGTTGTGCCATCTCTCAATCTTCAGGACTTGTCTGGGCTTCTGTTTCTTGATCTGTGAAGGAAGATCACACCAAAGAGTATTCTGTAAACTTGATAAAGATTAAGAAGTGCGCTATTAACTAAATGATGCAGTTGCAAAAGACAGAAACCCAGCTCAGTGTGGCTTTTACAGAAAAAAGAATTGATTTCCTGGTTAACTTGGTGGAAGGTACAGACGTAGACCAGCTCCAGGGGTGGCTGGATCCAAGGGCTGACTGGGGACCTCAACAGTCAACTTTTCCTTGCCCATTTCTTGCCTCGTAAATGCCTTCTAGTCCAGCTGTTTTCATGCATTAATTATGAAGTTCCAGATTTAATTATGCTACATAGAACAACGCCAGAGAAAGAAAACCTCTCCTTTCTAATGTTCCAACAAAATCCTGGAATTGATACTGACTTACCTGATTTGGGTCATGTGGCCAAGGAAATAAAATTCTCTAATTCCTTAGGCATGGGTTATGTCTCTGCCCGTAGGTTGAGGAGAGAAAAATGCCCCTTCTTGTCAAACCATGTGAACAGGATTACGTGGCTCCTATAAAAGAAAATTGAGGTTCTGTTACCTCAAATGGAAAGAGAAAAGGTATACCTAGAAAGAAAAACAGATATTCAGCACAGATCTTCCTTATTTGATAGAAAAATCAATCCTACTGATTTTAGATTGTATTGACATTGAAACTACATTTTGCCATATTTTTATAACTTAAGATAAATGTTTTTTTAAAAAACAACAATTAAGTGTAGAAGGAATGATAGTTTTAAAATCAACATTTGCAAACTTGAGTGTAATAATTTCTTCATTAATCATCAGCATAAGCTACAAGAAATTTAAACACAAAATGCCACGTGGAAATTGAACTGGATCTTGGATTTTTAAAAAATACTATAAAACTACTTTTTGGGGGTAATAAGGAAAACTTAATATGGGCTATATGTTAGTGATATTAGTGATGATGTTTTGCTTTGATGGCATTTGGTTACTGGGGAGCGTGGCTGTATTACAGTATCTATACTGAAGCATTTTGGAGGTGGGTGGCTAGGATCTGCAACTTACTTGAAAGGGTTAAGCAAAATAAACACAATACATATTTCTGTAAATACGTATGCACATAGGTATATCAACTAAAGATATAAAAGGGAAAAGTTACTGATACTTCATTTTTTAAACAACTTGGAATTGATTATGTTAACAATAAAAGTTATTAACATACTTTGGGGGTCCTATTATGAATCCTATCACTCTAGTCCTTATATCCTTCTATATTCCTCTGTCCTTGTCCTATTCCCTCATCCAAAGAAAAGCAAACAGTGCTGAGATATCTCTGTTGATGTTGACTCTCTATTGTCAACTCATTTCTTAGCCGTGCCAGTGACTATTAGTATGCACGCAGTTATTTGCAGCTTCTATTCAATGAATGGTTCCAGAAGAATCAGTGAAATTAGGAATGATCCCCTCTGCTGCTATGTAACACTAATACTTTTAATTTCTTGAATTCACTATATGAAGGCATAATGTTAGATGATCTAATACCCACAGGAAAGCTACGATGTAAATAAAAATTATTGCCCCAATACCTACCCTAGTCAAATCACCATCATCTGTCTCTTGCCTGAAACACTAGTCTGGGCTCCCAACAGCTTCTACTGTTCCTGTGTAAAGTATCCTCTCTACAGAGGCTAGAGGCACATTCCATAGGTCAGAGACAGGAATTTCTGTCTGTAGTTAGAAAACGCTCAGCCTTGGTCAATGCCTGGCATATTGATGGTGTTAAATAAATACTGATTGAATAGATGGATGTCACTTAGCTCTTTCAAACATTTTAATGGCTTACCTTTGTACTTAAAATAACATGTTAAGCCCTTACCCTGGCTCACAAGACCTTGAATGAACTTTCTTTTGGCCTACCTTTCTTGTGTAGTATGCTGTTTCCACTTAATTCATATTAGCCTTCTCTGCCCAACCAAAGTAAGTTTGGTCTTGACTCCAGTTTTTGTTCTGTTTTTTTTTTTTTTTTTTTCTTTTTTGGTGGGAGAGGGGTTGGGTGGAGTATTCCCTCTGCTTGAAATCTTCTGTCTCCAGATCTTCCCTTGGTTGTCTCTTTTCATACATATCTCAAGTCAAATGGCTTTGCATTACAGAATCCTTCTTGACTACCATCCAATCTTAATTAGTGCTTCCAGCTAGATGCTATTGATGACATCACCCCCATTTGTTTTCTTCATAGCTCTGATGAATGCACTCTTTGAATGAGGAAATCATGGAGTATAGAGGTCAATAATGCATATTTGTGATGATTTGAACCCAAATACATGTTGCTATACTTTATGTATATTCATCTTCTAGATCAATTGATTCTTGTGTTCCAACCAACGCCAAGATTGGGTAATTTTCTTAGGGTATTTTCTCCGATTCTGTTTTTTGGAACATAGTATATATATCCTCAGTTGTAGATTCAAGTAGAACAGTTAGAGAGAGAAATATTCTTAGCTTTGTTCCATTGAACCACCACTTTTTACAATTTTTCTGATTTTTCAGGCTGGCTTAGTCTATACCTTCTTTTGTTTTCTCTTGGGAAACAGTGAAAAAGCAAAAACTGGAATTAATATTCACCCTAGAACTTTAGTTTTAATGGATAACTCTGGGCAAAATTCCTTTTTAGGTATCTACCAAGCAGGTCCCACAAAAATTCTGTCAGTTTACACGTGTTTAGAATCCTTTTTTCCTATTGAGATCTATGAAATGATAAAAATGTACTGTTAGATAGAAAGCATTACAGTTGTTTTTGTCACATAAAGAAGAATAAGTTTATGTGATAAATTATATATTTAGTCAGAAGTCTAGACATTTGTAACATTTCAAAATCTCTTGACCTACATTAGTTTATAATGAGTTTAAAATATTCCAAAGGAGGTAGGCATGTGAAAATATCCCTCTTTAACAGATTACAACATTGAGGCACAGCTTGGTAAAAAGATACCTAAGGAACTCCTCTATGCACTAATAGCCAACTAGTATACTCAGAGATGGAAATTAAGTCTCTTGATTCCTTACCCAGGATTATTCTTGTCATGGGAGATAGTTAAGAAAGTTAAAATAAATGAAAGTACTTTAAAAAGTCAACACAAAATCAGGGTATAGAAGTTTTATAACAAATATTTTGAATGAGGTGCAGAGGGAATAAATTTTCATGGTTTTTAAGCACCTAAAATGAACAATATAAATGGCCATATTATTAGGCATTTGAAAAGAATCCATTAAGGCAGAATGCTTATTAGAGTAAAGTCCTATGTTAAATCTCACTTTCAACATTTGTGAAAACTGTACCCTTCCTGAACATCAGCTAAAGTACCTCTTTTCCTTGATTCACTGAAATCATAATTTAGACTTACACAATAATTGAGTCTGAATAGAAGTAAATTTTACTCAGTTTGATTCTTCCAACAGATACATGTGGATGAAAACTCATAAATTCAGCTAATTATCTATACAGTTTTTCTTTCATAAATATTAAGCTTTCTGATGAAAATGATAATCTAAAGATGAATTTATAAGTTAGAATGCCTTTAGCAAACTTGTGGCATGAAATAGAATTAATAGGAAAAGTTTACTTTTTAAGGGTGTGAGGAGTGTAGGCTTCCTCTGATCTTTCTGGAACTCCTTGTTGGTGGACCCAAACCTGAAGCTGGAGGTGAGGCCAGTCCCTTAAGGCAATGAGCAGGATAGGGAAGGTGAATTAGACTTGCAAGGGCAGAGTGAAGGTGTCTAGCAGAGTGATATTGGTGATGATGAGGATGATGAAGCTAGTATTTGAGTAGTTGACATCTGTCTACCACTGTATTTACCACTTCATATCTCTCAACTCCATCCTAACAAATACCCAAGAAGTCAGCATTCCATTTCACAGATGAAATTTTGAGACTTTACTTGATATCTAGTGAATTTCTTACAGATGAATTTGTGATGATCCTCTTCCTTGGGACAGAGAGTCCACAAGGAAAGAAGAAACAAATGTCAACCTATGGCAGTGTGAATTCCCCCACAGAATTTTGTTATGATTATTTCTCTTGGAAAAAAAATAAAAAGCAATACAGATATATGTGTGGTTGAGTATAGATTTTAATATATGTAATAAAGTACAGATAAATTTTTTATAGTTTTCTAGACCTAACAATAAGAATGCTCTGTGTCAAAATTTGCCAAGTGTTGTGTTACTGGATGCATGCAGCAGATAAGCTAATAAAGGTTAGTCTCACAGCCTATTGTGAATCTTGTGGTTAAGCCTTAGAAAGAGAAAAACCAAGGAGATAGTTGTTGGAAACAGCAACTTTAGAGGAATTAAACAGGTAAGGAGCCTGCCCTATTCATGTTTTTGAGACCTGAGACACAGTGTTTTTATACTGGCTCTTCTGGAATAGGAAAAGGGGATCCGCATAATGTACCCATGCTCTGCTAACTCATGAACACCATCCAGCCTGAGAAAGCCCATGGGTGTGGTGATGATGATGAGTAGGGGGAAGGCAGGGAATTGGTGAGTGTTTTTTTTTTTGCTTGTTTTTTTTTTTCTCCTTGCTTTCAATATTCAACAAACAGGCTTTCCCTGCTTAATTTGTTAAGTGACTGAAATAAACATGGCTCAAATTGAACCACATTTGAAGGGCTAGAAAAGATCTGGATAAGATAACACAGAAACCTTTTTGTGGTACTTTGACAGGACGATTAGATTATAAATACTGGAAATGGATCTTGTACCCTTGTGTACTTTCAAAATCCATCTCCTTGCTACTTTATTCTCTTGATCTTGATCTTTCTTCATCTACACAAGGGAAGCCAAGTACAGTTAACAATATATTGCTGGTTTTCATATATTAATGGGAAAACTGGTCACTCCCTTTGTTTCACATTCTACCTCATTCTATCAGGATACATAAAATGGGTGTGAAAAAATAGCCCCATAGGGTACAGAATAGAATGACTTAGAAAGGAGAAATGGAAAAAAAATGTGGAGTTAGTGCTACCCATATCTAGAGACTTTATCAGAGACCTCTTTAACTCAAATCTATGTAAGTAGCTTATATAAAGGTAGTAGTCATTCAAACATGATACTCAAGGACTGTGAAGAAGGTTCATGACTCAAAATTAACATAACCATATGAGATTTGTCTGTATCCATGCCAGGCTAGCTCCTGCCTTCTGTTTATTTTACTTCTCTATAAAATGAGTATAGACATCTTGAGGGCTTTTCTGAAGATTGATAAAGTAATTTGTAGAAAGGACTCTTAAATCCCCAGAGATGGTTGCAATCAATTAATTATAGGTATTTTTCCATGGTTTATTTTACCACCTGAAAATTTGCTGGCCACATCACCATGGAAACATGTGTTCTAGTTTAGTGTTAGAGAAATGGAAGCGTGTCTTGCATTCGATTTTATTGATAGAACATTTTGGTTGAACTCCATAGAGAAATATAGACCATGAAAGAAATTATTGTTTTGCTAGAATAACACTTAGGGGATCTGCACCACTTTATGGATCTCTTAGATATTCCTGTATAGCACAACAAACTTTCCCCACTCCTTTTTGAAAAAAGAATTACACACTAATACTATAATATACCTATAGAATTTTCTCATCTCTTCTGTTTCTACTTGTCAAAATTAAAATACTTGCTATTGGGGTGCCTGGGTGGCTCAGTCAGTTAAGTGTCTGACTTCAGCTCAGGTCATGATTTCACAGTTCATGGGTTGGAGCCCGGCATTGAGCTCTGTGCTGATAGTTCAGAGCCTGGAGCCTACTTCAGATTCTGTCTCCCTTTCTCACTCTGCTGCTCCCCTCTCATGCTCTCTGTCTCTCTGTCTGTCTGTCTCTCTCTGTTTTTAAGTTGGGAAAAAAACTAAAAAAAAAACAAAAAACTAAAAAAATATATATATACTAGTTGCTATTAACTCTGCTCTGAATTCTTAAAGAGCCTAACATTGACAGTACTGTCCTAACTCATCTCTATAGAATGTTAGGTTTCTTCTAAATTATGCACTTATTTTTCCATGTATCCCAATGAATCTGCTTGCCTTAAAAACAAATCAAAACAACTAACTCATGAATGGAAAGGAGCCAGCTGATACTCAACTTTCCTTGCTGGCTACAGTCTGAGCCACGAAGCATTACCTACAAAATGGGCTTTCTTCCTGGTGTCGTTCTCCTTCACGTTTCAGTTACTGAGTCAGTGAATATGGATCAGAGCTTGAAAAAAAACCTGTGATTTGCTCAGAAAAACATTGCATTAAGTGCATCAGTGCTTTCCCCGCCTGAAAACACCTGTTAGGAGACACAAATTTAGCTTCTCATTGTTGGCTTTCTTGAGTATCAGAGTTTATTATTTAACTGATGACTGGGAGAAATGAGCTCCTGTAACAATCTGACCACAAACTGAAGAAGGTTTTTATATTTATTATTTAAAATACCGCAGGATGGAAGGATCTGGGAATGAAATGTTGACCTTTAGTCTTTGTCAGATAAGAAATGAATTCCAAGAATAATTTTAGAAACTTAGAAATGTTTTAGAACAAGACAATTATTCAGAAAAAAAAATGTGTTTTAGATAGGAAATAGGAATTTGGTCAAGATAAAGAAAAAAGGATGGAATTTCTTTAGGAGTTTTATTGGAGAGATTAATTGAGATAAAATTACAGTTAATAAATACCCCAGTACACCATAATAGACACTAATGTACACTGTCCCATGTAGTATATAGTATCAGTTACTATATGGTAGCCTTCCCTAAGGTAATTTGTTTCCTTACCTAAATGTGGAAGCTGGAATGGATAATAGCTTCTTAAAATCCTCTAAAAAAATTGCAAAGGATTTGAATGTTCTTGAACATATTATTTAATTATATCCTAGAATGGTATATTTCCAACTATGTAATCATATATTTTACTATCTGCAGATAGCTTAGTTTTTTCTGTTCCTCTACCACTGTTCCTTGCAATGGTATTCAAACCTGACTGCTCATTGGATTATCTAGAAAACATTTTTAAAACCTAGCTGAGCCTAGGCCCCAATCCATATGTAATGAGTCAGAATCTTATATTGTAATGGAGACCTGGATGAGTAGCTGTATACTTAGAGACCTAACTAAGTAAGTTCTTTGGTTTGGATTCTTCACCTGAACCATTAAATAAATGGACAAATGCTCCCTAAGTCCTGTCAAAGGACACACACAATCAAAGTTAAGGTAATCATTTCTTTTTTTTTCTCTTTAATTTGATTTTTATTTTCATTTTATTAGAAGAAATTTTAATTCCATTATAGTTGAAATACAAAGTTATATTAGTTTCAGGGGTACAATATAGTGATTTAACAATTCTATGCATTACTCAGTGCTCATCATGATAAGTGTAATCTTTTTTGTGTCTGTGATACTTTATTTGCCGTGGTTACTGTTTCTGTATTACTGATATAATTAGGTTTTTTTAATATGAAATTTATTGTCAAATTGGTTTCCATACACCAAGTGCTCATCCCAAAAGGTGCCCTCCTCAATACCCTTCACCTACCCTTCCCTCCCTCCCACCCCCCATCTACCCTCAGTTTGTTCTCAGTTTTTAAGAGTCTCTTCTCTTATGCTTTGGCTCCCTCCCTGTTTTTTTGTTTTTACTTCCCCTCCCCCATGGTCTTCTGTTAAGTTTCTCAGGATCCACATAAGAGTGAAAACATATGTTATCTGTCTTTCTCTGTGTGGCTTATTTCACTTAGCATCACACTCTCCAGTTCCATCCACGTTGCTACAAAAGGCCATATTTCATTCTTTCTCATTGCCAAGTCGTATTCCACTGTGTATATAAACCACAATTTCTTTATCCATTCATCACTTGGTGGACATTTAGGCTCTTTCCATAATTTGGCTATTATTAAAAGTGCTGCTATAAACATTGGGGTACAAGTAACCCTATGCATCAGCACTCCTGTATCCCTTGGGTAAATTCCTAGCAGTGCTATTGCTGGGTCATAGGGTAGGTCTATTTTTAATTTTTTGAGGAACCTCCACACTGTTTTCCAGAGCAGCTGCACCAGTTTGCATTCCCACCAACAATGCAAGAGGGTTCCCATTTCTCCACATCCTCTCCAGCATCTATAGTCTCCTGTTTTGTTCATGTTAGCCACTCTGACTGGCGTGAGGTGATATCTGAGTGTGGTTTTGATTTGTATTTCCCTGATGAGGAGTGACGTTGAGCATCTTTTCATGTGCCTGATGGCCATCTGGATGTCTTCTTTAGAGAAGTGTCTATTCATTCTATTCATGTTTTCTGCCCATTTCTTCACTGGGTTATTTGCTTTTCGGGTGTGGAGTTTGGTGAGCTCTTTATAGATTTTGGATACTAGCCCTTTGTCCGATATGTCATTTGCAAATATCTTTTCCCATTCCGTTGGTTGCCTTTTAGTTTTGTTGGTTGTTTCCTTTGCTGTGCAGAAGCTTTTTATCTTCACTAGGTCCCAATAGTTCATTTTTGCTTTTAATTTCTTTGCCTTTGGGGATGTGTCAAGTAAGAAATTGCTGTGGCTGAGGTCAGAGAGCTTTTTCCCTGCTTTCTCCTCTACGGTTTTGATGGTTTCCCATCTCACATTCAGGTCCTTTATCCATTTTGACTTTGTTTTTGTGAATGGTGTAAAAAGTGGTCTAGTATCATCCTTGTGCATGTTGCTGTCCAGTTCTCCCAGCACCATTTGTTAAAGAGATTGTCTTTTTTCCATTGGATATTCCTTCCTGCTTTGTCAAAGATTAGTTGGTCATACTTTTGTGGGTCTAGTTCTGGGGTTTCTATTCTATTCCATCGGTCTATGTGTCTATTTTTGTGCCAATACCATGCTGTCTTGATGATGACAGCTTTGTAGTAGAGGCTAACGTCTGGGATTGTGATGCCTCCCTCTTTGGTCATCTTCAAAATTACTTTGGCTATTTGGGGCCTTTTGTGGTTCCATACAAACTTTAGGATTGCTTGTTCTAGCTTGGAGAAGAATGCTGGTGCAATTTTGGTTGGGATTGCATTGAATGTGTAGATTGCTTTGGGTCGTATTGACACTTTAAAAATACTCTTCCAATCCATGAGCACGGAATGTTTTTCCATTTCTTTATATCTTCTTCGATTTCCTTCATAAGCTTTCTGTAGTTTTCAGCATACAGATCTTTTACATCTTTGGTTAGGTTTATTCCTAGGTATTTTATGCTTCTTGGCACAATTGTGAATGGGATCAGTTTCTTTATTTGTCTTTCTGTTCCTTCATTATTAGTGTATAAAACTGCAACTGATCTGTACATTGATTTTGTATCCTGCAACTTTGCTGAATTCATGGATCAGTTCTAGCAGACTTTTGGTGGAGTCTATTGGGTTTTCCATACATAATATCATGTCATCTGCAAAAAGTGAAAGCTTAACTTCATCTTTGCCAATTTTGATGCCTTTGAATTCCTTCTGTTGTCTGATTGCTGATGCTAGAACTTCTAGTGCTAGAACACTATGTTAAACAACAGCAGTGAGAGTGGACATCCCTGTCGTGTTCCTGATCTCAGGGGGAAAGCTCTCAGTTTTTCCCCATTGAGTTTTTCCCCTGATATTAGCTGTGGGCTTTTCATAAACGGCTTTTATGATGTTTAAGTATGTTCCTTCTATTCCGACTTTCTCAAGGGTTTTTATTAAGAAAAGATGATGTATTTTGTCAAATGCTTTTTCTGCATCGATTGACAGGATCATATGGTTCTTATCTTCTCTTTTATTAATGTGATGTATCATATTGATTTTGTGAATGTTGAACCAGCCCTGCAGCCCAGGAATGAATCCCACTTGATCATGGTGTACAATTCTTTTTATATGCTCTTGATTCGATTTGCTAGTATCTTGTTGAGAATGTTTGCATCCATATTCATCAGGGATATTGGCCTGTAGTTCTCTTTTTTTTTTTTTTTTTTTTTTTTTTTTTTTTTTTTACTGGGTCTCTGGTTTAGGAATCAAAGTAATGCTGGCTTCATAGAATGAGTCTGGAAGTTTTCCTTCCCTTTCTATTTTTTTGGAATAGCTTGAGAAGGATAGGTATTATCTCTGCTTTAAATGTCTGGTAGAATTCTCTTGGGAAGCCATCTGGTCCTGGACTCTCATTTGTTGGGAGATTTTTGATAACTGATTCAATTTCTTCGCTGGTTATGGGTCTGTTCAAGCTTTCTACTTCTTCCTGGTTGAGTTTTGGAAGTGTGTGGGTGCTTAGGAATTTGTCCATTTCTTCCAGGTTGTCCATTTTGTTGGCATATAATTTTTCAAAGTATTCCCTGATAATTGCTTGTATTTCTGAGGGGTTGGTTGTAATAATTCCATTTTCATTCATTATTTTATCTATTTGGGTCCTCTCCCTCTTCTTTTTGAGAAGCATGGCTAGAGGTTTATCAATTTTATTTTTTCAAAAAACCAACTCTTGGTTTCATTGATCTGCTCTACAGTTTTTTTAGATTCTATATTGTTTATTTCTGCTCTGATCTTTATTATTTCTCTTCTTGTGCTGGGTTTGGGGTGTCTTTGCTGTTCTGCTTCTGTTTTCTTCAGGTGTGCTGTTAGATTTTGTACCTGGGATTTTTCTTGTTTCTTGAGATAGGCCTGGATTGCAATGTATTTTCCTCTCAGGACTGCCTTCGCTGCATCCCAAAGCATTTGGATTGTTGTATTTTCATTTTCATTTGTTTCCATATATTTCTTAATTTCTTCTCTAATTGCCTGGTTGACCCACTCATTCTTTAGTAGGGTGTTCTTTAACTTCTGTGCTTTTGGAGATTTTTCAGACTTTTTCCTGTGTTGATTTCAAGTTTCGTAGCATTGTGGTCTAAAGTATGCATGGTATGATCTCAATTCTTGTATACTTATGAAGGGCTGTTTTGTGAGCCAGTATGTGATCTAACTTGGAGAATGTTCCAAGTGCACTTGAGAAGAAAGTATATTCTGTTGCTTTGGGTTGCAGAGTTCTAAATGTATCTGTCAAGTCCATCTGATACAATGTATCATTCAGGGCCCTTGTTTGTTTATTGATCCTGTGTCTAGATGATCTATCCATTGTTGTAAGTGGAGTATTAAGGTCTCCTGCCATTACCACATTCTATGATAAGTGTAATCTTAATCCCCTTCAATTGTCTAAACCATCTGTCTGCCTACCTTCCCTTTGGAACCATCAGTTGATTCTATATAGTTAAGAGTCTGTTTCTTGGGTTGCCTCCCTCTGTTTTTTTTTTTTTTTTTCCTCTTTGCTTGTCTGTTTCTCTCTTAAATTCTGTCAGCATGAGGGGCGCCTGGGTGGCGCAGTCGCTTAAGCGTCCGACTTCAGCCAGGTCACGATCTCGCGGTCCGTGAGTTCGAGCCCCGCGTCAGGCTCTGGGCTGATGGCTCAGAGCCTGGAGCCTGTTTCCAATTCTGTGTCTCCCTCTCTCTCTGCTCCTCCCCCGTTCATGCTCTGTCTCTCTCTGTCCCAAAAATAAAATAAACGTTGAAAAAAAAATTCTGTCAGCATGAAAATCTATTTATCCTTATGTGTCTAATTTCACTTAGCATTATAGTCTCTAGATCCATCCATATTGCTGCAAGTGGCAAAATTTCATTCTTTTTAATGGCCAAATAATACTCCAGTGTGTGTGTGTGTGTGTGTGTGTGTGTACACACCACATCACTTGGGCTGCTTCCATAATTTGGATGTTGTTAATGTGCTGCTGTAAACATAGGGGTGCATATATCTTTTCAAATGAGTGTTTTCATGTTCTTTGGGTAAATTTCCAGTACTAGATTTGCTGTGTCATAAGGTAGTTATGAGTAGTTGTACTCTTAATTTCTTTAAGGACTCTCCATACTGTTTTCTACAGTGCCTATAGGCATTCCCATCATAAGTACAAGAGGGTTCCTTTTTCTCCATGTCCTTGCCAAATCTTTTTTCTTGTTACTGATTTTAGCCTTTCTGACAAGTGTGAGGTGATACCTCATCATGGTTTTCCTTTTCATTTCCCTGATAATGAGTGCTGTTAAACTTCTTTTCATGTATCTGTTGGCCATCTATATGTCTTGAGAAATATTTTTGTCTTCTGACCATTTTTAATTGTATTATTTATTTTTGAGGTGTTGAGTTCTATAAGTTCTTTCTATAGTTTGGATATTAACCCTTTCTTGGGTATGTCCTTTTCAAATATACTCTCTGATTCTATAGGTTGCCTTATAGCTTTGTTGATTTTTTTTTCCTTCATTGTGCAGAAGTTTTTATTTTGATGTAGTCACAATAGTTTTCTTTTTTTTAATGTTTCCCTTGCCTCAGAAGATCTATCTAGAAAAATGCTGCTATGGCAACACACATTGCCTGTGTTCTAGGGTTTTAATGATTTCAGGTCTCACATTTAGGTCTTCAATCTGTTTTTATACTTATTTAAGTGTATGGTATAAAAAGTGGTCCAGTGTCATTTTTTGGCATGTAGCTGTCCAGTTTCCCTGACACCATTTGTTGAAGAAACTTTTCCCACTGCCTATTACTTACTTTGTTGAATATTAAGCAACCATATATATGTGGATTTTTTCTTGAGCTGTCTATTCTGTTCCATTGATCTGTGTCTGATCTATGCCAGAGCCATACTGTTTTGATTACTATACCTTTGTACTATATCTTGAAATCTGTAATTTGATCTCTCCAGTTTTGTTCCTGTTTTTCAAGATTTCTTTGGATATTTGGGATCTTTTTTGATTGCATAAAAATTTTAGAATTATTTGTTCTAGTTCTGTGAAAAATTATTTTTGATTAATTGTAATTGGGATTGTCTTTTTAATTTCTTTCTGCTATTTCATGATGAGTGTATACAAACACAACAGAATTTCTATATTTTGATTTTTTTTTTTTTTTTTTTTGTATCCTGTGACCTTACTGAATCTGAATTCATGTATCAGATCTAGTACTGTCTTGTGGAGTCGTTGGGTTGTCTGTATATTGTATTGTGTCATCAACAAACAGTGAAAGTTTTGCTTCTTCCTTACCAATTTATTTGCTTTTTATTCATTTTATTTATTTATTTTCTTGTCTGATTATTGTAGCTACAACTTCTAGTACTAGGTTGAATAAAAGTGGTGAGAGTGGACATCCTTGCTTTATTTATAATCTTAGTGGAAAGAATCTGTTTTTCAACACTGAGAATGTTATCTGTGGGTTTTTCATATATGCCTTTCTTATGTTGAGGTATGTTCCATCTAAACCTACTTTGTTGAGTTTTTCATGCATGGATATTATACTTGACCAGATGCTTTTTCTGCATCTAATTAAATGATAAGTGGTTTTTATCTTTTATCTCGTTATTATAGATCATGTTCATTTGTGAATACTAAACTACACTTGTATCCTAGGAATAAATCATGGTGGATTGTGAATAATTTTTTAATGTAAGGCTAGATTTGGTTTGCTAATTATTTTTGTTGTTAGGGTATTGTCTACTTATTTAAATGTAAGTTAGTTAACATATAGTGTAGTCTTAGCTTCAGGAGTAGAACCCAGTGATTCATCTCTTACATAACACACCCAGTGCTCATCCCAAAAAGTGACTTCCTTAATGCCGATCACCCATTTAACCCATTCTCCCCATCCGCCTCTGCTCCAGCAACTCTCAGTTCTCTTAAGAGCCTCTTACGGTTTGCCTCCCTCTGAGTTTTTATCTTCTTTTTGCTTCCCTTCCCCTATGTTCATCTGTTGTGTTTCTCCAATTCCACATATGAGCGAAATCATACGATATCTGTCTTTGACTGAATTACTTCGCTTAGCATAACACATTCTAGTTCAATCCACATTGTTGCACATGGCAAGATTTCATTGTGTTTCATCACCAAGTAGTATTTCATTGTATATACGTACCACATCTTTATCCATTCATAAGTTGATGGACATTGGGCTCTTTCCATAATTTGGTTTGTTTGTTCTCCTTTTTCTTGCTTCTTGAGTTGTAAGGTTAGGTTGTTTAATGGAGATTTTTCTTGCTTCCTGGGTAGATGGATATTGCTATATACTTTGCTCTTAGAACAGCTTTTGCTATACCTCAGAGTTTTGAACTGTTTTATTTACATTTGTCTCCATTATTTTTTGACTTTTTTATTTTTTGTATGACCCATTTATTGTTTGGTAGTATGTTATTTAATCTCAATATATTTGTGTTCTTTCCAGGTTTTTTCCCTATGGTTGATTTCTAGTTTCATAGCATGTGGTTGAAATACTCATGGTATTATTTCTATCTTTTTGTATTTGAGACTTGTTTTGTAGCCTAATATATGATCTCTTATGGAGAATGTTCCATATGTACTTGAAAATAATGTGTATTCTTAGGTTTGGGGATGGAATGTTCTGAATATATCCATTAGATCCATCTGAATATGTCTTTAGGTGTGAAATGGGTCTCTTGTAGGCAGCCTATAGATGGGTCTTTTTTTATCCATTCTGTGTCCCTATTTAATTGGAGTGTTTAAAACCATCAACACCTTAGAGGAGAAAGCAGGAAAAGACCTCTCTGACCTCAGCTGTAGCAATCTCTTACTCGACACATCCCCAAAGGCAAGGGAATTAAAAGCAAAAGTGAATTACTGGGACCTTATGAAGATCAAAAGCTTCTGCACAGCAAAGGAAACAACCAACAAAACTAAAAGGCAACCAACGGAATGGGAAAAGATATTTGCAAATGACCTATCGGACAAAGGGCTAGTATCCAAAATCTATAAAGAGCTCACCAAACTCCACACCCGAAAAGCAAATAACCCAGTGAAGAAATGGGCAGAAAACATGAATAGACACTTCTCTAAAGAAGACATCCGGATGGCCAACAGGCACATGAAAAGATGTTCAGCGTCGCTCCTTATCAGGGAAATACAAATCAAAACCACACTCAGGTATCACCTCACGCCAGTCAGAGTGGCCAAAATGAACAAATCAGGAGACTATAGATGCTGGAGAGGATGTGGAGAAACGGGAACCCTCTTGCACTGTTGGTGGGAATGCAAATTGGTGCAGCCGCTCTGGAAAGCAGTGTGGAGGTTCCTCAGAAAATTAAAAATAGACCTACCCTATGACCCAGCAATAGCACTGCTAGGAATTTATCCAAGGGACACAGGAGTACTGATGCATAGGGGCACTTGTACCCCAATGTTCATAGCAGCACTCTCAACAATAGCCAAATTATGGAAAGAGCCTAAATGTCCATCAACTGATGAATGGATAAAGAAATTGTGGTTTATAGACACAATGGAATACTACGTGGCAATGAGAAAAAATGAAATATGGCCTTTTGTAGCAACGTGGATGGAACTGGAGAGTGTGATGCTAAGTGAAATAAGCCATACAGAGAAAGACAGATACCATATGATTTCACTCTTATGTGGATCCTGAGAAACTTGACAGGAACCCATGGGGGAGGGGAAGGAAAAAAAAAAGAGGTTAGAGTGGGAGAGAGCCAAAGCATAAGAGACTGTTGAGAACTGAGAGCAAACTGAGGGTTGATGGGGGGTGGGAGGGAGGAGAGGGTGGGTGATGGGTATTGAGGAGGGCACCTTTTGGGATGAGCACTGGGCGTTGTATGGAAACCAATTTGACAATAAATTTCATATATAAATAAAAAAAAAATAATTGGAGTGTTTAGTCCTTTTACATTCCAAGTGAGAATTGATAGGTACATATTTATTGCCATGTTAATTGTTTTATGGTTGTTTTTGTAGCTCTTCTCCATTCCTTCCTTGCTTTCTTTTCTTAGGGTTAGTTGGCTTTCTTTTAGTGATATACTTTCATTCCTTTTTTCCCCCTACCTATTAGTGATTTTTACTTTGTGGTTACCATTAGCTTCATATGTAACATCTTAGGCATATACCAGTCTATATTTAATTGATGCTCAGTTAAGTTTTTTTTTAAAAAAAAATTTTTTTCAACGTTTACTTATTTTTGGGACAGAGAGAGACAGAGCATGAACAGGCGAGGGGCAGAGAGAGAGGGAGACACAGAATCGGAAACAGGCTCCAGGTTCTGAGCCATCAGCCCAGAGCCCGACGCAGGGCTCGAACTCACGGACCGCGAGATCATGACCTGGCTGAAGTCGGACGCTTAACCGACTGCGCCACCCAGGCGCCCCTTGATGCTCAGTTAAGTTTGAATCCATTCTTTACTCCTCCTCCCTCCACAAGTTTTAGGTAAAAAAAAAAAAAATGTCATACTTTACATTCTTTTATTTGGTGAATTCCTATCTGATTTTTATAGACACACTTAATATTAAGGCTTTTGTGCTTCTTACTTATTCCTAATTATGATCTTTCCTTTCCACTTAAATAGTCCCCTTTAACATTTGTTATAGGGCTGGTGTAGTGGCAATGAATTCCTTTAACTTTTCTTTGGGGAAACTCTTGATCCCTTCTGTTTTGAAAGATAGCCTTGCTGGATAGAATATTCTTGGCTGTAAGTTTTTTTTTCTCATTTCTAAATTTTTCTTTATTACTACTTTTTGCCATTTTAATTACTATATGTCTTGGTGTGGACCTACTTGGGTTGATTTGGTGGGGGACTCTCCATGCCTCCTGGATCTGGATGCCTCGGTGTTTCCTTCCCTGGATTCATTTTCAGTTATTAATTCTTCAACTAAAATTCATGCCCCTTTATCTTCTCCTCCTGGGATCTTTATAATGTGAATGTTACTATGATTGATGGTGTTGCTGATTTCCCTTAGTCTATTTTCATTTTTTAATCTATTTTTCCTCTCTCCTGTTCAGCTTAATTGCTTTCCATTACTCTGTCCTCCAGATCACTGATAAGTTCTTCTGTTTTCTCTAGTGTACCATTTATTCTTTCTAGTGTATTTTTAATTTCACTTACTGAGTTCTTCACCTGATTGCTTCTCTTTTATGTTTTCTTTGTTGAGGGTCTTCCTGAGATCCATCACTTTTTTCTTTAATTCTAGTGAGTATCTTTATGATTACTATTTAAATTCTCTATTAAGCATATTGCTTAAATCCATTTTGTTAAAGTCTCTTGCTGTATTTTGTCCTATTCTTTCATTTGAGAAATGTTCAACTATATCTTAATTTTCTCTAAATTTCTGTGTTTGTTTTTCTGTGTTAAGAAAGTCTGCTACATGTCCTGCTCTTAAAAGAAGTGGCTTTATGAAGATGAAGTCCTATAATACGTTGCATTGCAATGTATCTTGTTCATCATAAGCTGGTGCTTAAGGAGTGTCTCCTATATGTGTTGTGTGCACCCTACTCTATGCCTCCAGTCTAGTCATCTGCAATGGCTTTTTTTTTTTTTTTTTTTTTTTTGGCTGTTGTGTGCATCGTTTGGGGCCAGTCTGGAGCAGCTTTGGGCTTGAGTTGAGTCAGACCAGACATATGCCTTGGATGCAGTAGCACCAAACGGCAAGGAGCTTTCCCTGCATTGTCCCCTGAGAAGCTTTGGTTGATGGGTGGAGCCTGTAGTCATTTAAGCCCCACTGACTGTTAGGCCCCTCTGGTTTTTAAAGCCAAATGTTATAGGATCTGTTTCCCTGTGTGGGTCCCCTGTGCCTGGGGTGTCGGGTGTCAGGGTCTGGCCATCTCCCTGCCCCCTGCATCCCTCACAAGTCCCTTTGGTCATGACTGTGTTTCTACACTTTCTACCCTCTTGAGTGTGGCCTCCTCTCTACATTTAGCTGTTGAGAGTCTATTCTGCCAGGCTCTGTGTTGTTTTCTGAGTAATTTACACTGATTTGGGTGTTACCTGGTTGTATCCATAGATCTAGGTGAGCTTAGGATCTTCCCACCCAGCCATCTTCCCCAGAAATCACCACTTGTTATTTTTAAATGGTAGGTTGCAAGGGAGGATATGGATTTAAATGGACTTGCGTTGGGGCGCCTGGGTGGCTCAGTCGGTTAAGTGGCCGACTTCAGCTCAGGTCATGATCTCGCAGTCTGTGAGTTCGAGCCCCGCGTCGGGCTCTGTGCTGACAACTCAGAACCTGGAGACTGTTTCAGATTCTGTGTCTCCCTCTCTCTGACCCTCCCCTGTTCATGTTCTCTCTCTGTCTCAAAAATAAATAAACGTTAAAAAAAAATTTTTTTTTTTAAAATAAATGGGCTTGAGTCAAGTTCTTCACTTCCTGATCAAACTTCTTGTTTTTCATGCTTTGATTCAACCTGATTTTTTTAGAAATATTTTCAACCTCCCTATACTATCTGGAAATAATTTTTATTCATAATAAAATCTATTTCAAAAAAGTAAAAACAAAACCCTGAATGAAAATAATAAAAGGAAAGCAATTTAAACTAAAAATAGTAAACAGCACATTATTTACTTCATGACTAAATACCCAGGTCTGACCACCGTGGGAGATGTCCTAAAGTAACCAGCTGTTTATACCTATAATTAACCTTGTAATCACCGAATGCCACAGCTATATATGCACATGATACAGATGCATTATATAGGCAGCCAGTGTATTTGGAGCAGCATTGCTTCAAGTACATAGTTTTTCCAATGGTGAAGTTCTTGATACATTTCTGAAGAAAATAGTGGAATTTTCCTCTTGATTTACAATGTAGTTGCAATACTGGAAAATTCAGTATGTGTTAAAACTTTGAAAAGATAATCTATATATATTAAACACAGATTCTGGGCTGTAAGCATTATAAACAGGTTGTTCACAAATGTGGCTGTTCACGGCACTCAAGTCATGTGGGGTGTCTTACTCTTCGTCTTTGTATGGGACTCCCTGGTAAATTTCAGAAAGCTAAAAACGTCTAGCCCTGGCCCACTAAATGAGAGTAGAATCCCCATTCTTTGCCCTCAAAATCCTGTGATAACCAAAAACGCCCCAAGAAATTCACCATATGTAATCTAGGGGACAGCAGGACTGTTGTCAAGACCTACAATGATGCACTAAATTACCTACAGATACCCCTAAGGCTAACCTTAGATATGAATCTTGTGGTTTTATCTTGTGGGTGTACTGTGTAGTGGTTAAGTGGGTAGCTAGAAATTACTTTTGTTATTGTGTGCTTAGTCAAGGTTTGTTATTATGCACTTAGTCAAGGAGCATGTTCTCTGAATTGTTCTGTATTTAAAGTAGCATCTTTTAAAATAGAGATTAATTATACAGAGGCAAAAGGTGAAGCTATAGAAGAAATGTGATGCTGATCTCACTCCATTACTTTCAAGATTGGAACACAGTGACACATACAGATGCTCTAGAAGAGAATAAAAAAATATTTTTCTGTCTAAGATGTTCCTGTAACACTTCAAAAATTCTTAACAGGGATTTCTCCTTGACTGCATGCTGGCCCACAATGAAGCTAAAAATAGTTTTGCTTCAGGCATTCTTTTTTTGCAAGCTACAATGCAAAGGAAAGAATGATAGGTGTTTCCCTTTAGTAACTTAGATTTTGGTCTCCCTTTTCTGTTCTAAACAATGGCCACCAGAGAAGTCTAATTTGAATTCAAACTCTGAAAACTGAACAAGCTGGGTATTTATCTTTGTCATCTTTTTTTCAATATGATTCACCATTTGCTTTTCATTATAACTTAAACGCATTTAATAATATTTCTCAAGATATATGACACATTTATACTTCAGTTATCGAGGAACATTCTTTTACATGGTTCATAGCTGTGTTGTTTTGACCTCTTGAAGAATCTCAGCTGCCCTTTTGTAGTATGAAAAGGTACTACGAACATTGTTAACTTTCAGGAGAAAGCTAATTTTAATTAGAAATAGTATACATATATATCTTAACCTCTAGTGTATCCTAGATTTGTTTTACTTCCTAGCTAACTAAAGTTCTTAATAAGGATAACATGTTTAAAGGATGCAATGGGAAAAAACTTCTTTACCTGGGGAAATGTTGAAATAAATATTTTCTGTCCAAACATCCTCTCTATTCATGCCAATGACAAGTAATTTTCATAGGCGGAGATTTGCTATTCCTGTTGTTTTCTTTTTCGGTTTACTATGCCTCCAAAAAATTTTTGGTTTGGAAATTGATATTTTTCTCAAGTAAAAATAATAAAAGACAATTGATAGAAAAAACTTACTTCAGGCTGGGTTGAATTTGGGGAAAGTTAACATTTGCAGTGGTTAATAAAGAGTACAGTTTTCTTTTACAAGTGGGTAGTTTCTCAGTTGTAATGCAGAAAAATGTAAAATTGGGCTAAGAAGGAAATAAGAAATTAATAACCCATCCTCCTTAAACATAAACAACATTCAGTGCTAAGTCTAAAATATATCCAAGTTTCCTTTCTTTCATTAGGATTTAAAAAAAATATTAATACAAAATAAAAAATATGAAAACCAAAATCATATTAAGCTTTTAGTCACTGATGCACTCACATGTGAGTGATCAAGAGATAGATTTTCTCATTAATAATAGTAGGAATGAATCGAGAGGGGAAAAAATGGGTTATTTTGGAATGTAGCATTACCACTTGTTTTTTTTTCTTTTTAATATTTTAATCTTTAAAACATATCAAACTTGTTGGTATTTCTCCCTTGAAGAGATGAAGGCTCCTCTGACTGTAGGCTGGAGTTAGCGATGCTTCTAATGAGTCGAAAAAGGCAGAAGTTAAGACATGAAGAGACTGGGGCAGAAAAACAACACACAGTGACTTTTATCTTGGTTGTTCTTGATCTTCAGTCATTTTTTGGGCGAAATCCAGCTGAGTTGTCATGAGGGCCCTCAGGCAGCCCTGGGGAGAGGCCCATGTACTCAGACACTGAGGCCTCCTGTCAGTAATCACGTGAGAGAGCCATTTAGAAGTGGATCTTTCAATCCAGGTCAAGCTTTCAGATGACTACAACCTCAGGAGGGACCCTGACCCAGAGCTTCTGGACTGAGGTCCCTCCTGAAACCCAGGCCCATAGAAACAGTTAGACAATAGATGTTTGTTGTTTAAAGCCGCTAACTCTAGAGCAATTTTTACACAGCAGAAGATAACTAACATAACAATAATAGGCCTTTGATATTCATTGATATTTAGAGCACTTTATATTTGATTTATTGCAAATCCGAAGTAATCACTAGCTTCTTAACATGTCAACTAAGTTATCTAGGGAGGTTAGGGTATAGTTGGATTAGTGTTAGCTAATCTTGGACAATTTTGCCAGTTTATAGAGTATTCTTATGTGTTCTTTCTGGTTGATAAATAAATTTCTCTCTGTAATAAGGTATGACTCCATCTTTTTATGATGGAAAAACAATTGATGAGATGCCAGAACTATAAGTGGGAGTAAACTCTATCAGTAAGTACAGAACCTCTAGAAGTAGGCTACTGAAGTTCAAATCCTGGCTGTAATAGTTAGAGCTATGTGACCTGGGGCAAGTTACTGCTTTCCCTGTGCCTCAGTTTCTTCCTCTACAAAATAGGCAGAATAATACTTTTTTTATATATCAGTTTCTAAATTTTTTTTTGCTGGTTGTTGCATTGAACATCTAAAGATCAATAATTATAACTTACCACATTAACAGAATGAAGGAGAAAATGAAATCATTAGTCTTAATATATGTAGAAAAAGCACTTGATAAATGCCTTATCAATTCACCATTTTAAAAAATAGAAGTGAGTATCTCTAATTTGTAAAAAGAACATCTACTAAACATGGAAAGAAAATCTTAAATTTAATGCTGAAATGTCAAATGTTTTCTCTTTGAATTTGGAAACATTTTTTAAATGGAGTTCTTTGTGTTATTATTGACTTGGTTAGCCACGAAGTTATAAAGCCACTTTCTTCAATGCATTAACTAATTCTGTGAATTAATCTGTAGAGCACTTATTTCTTCACCTGGGTGATAGGGTGTTTTGGCAGACAGAAAAGAATGATGGAGCTCAAAATAGCTCTTAAACAACCAGTGGCCTGGTATCAATGGGACATGGAAGTATAATCACCTGAGAGGAGAGGCAGAGAATATTTGGAATAATTAAAAAATCTGCACAGATTTTCAAATAGTGCCATTTATAAACAAGACAGTGCACCTCCTAACTAAAAGTGCACCTCTTGGGGCACCTGGGTAGCTCAGTTGGTTGAGTCTCCAACTTTGGCTCATGTCATGATCTCGTGGTTTGTGGATCTGAGCCCTGGGTCAGGCTCTGTGCTGACAGCTTGGAGCCTGGAGCCTGCTTCAGATCCTGTGTCTCCCTCTCTCTTTCTGCCCCTCCCCCACTCACCCTCTTTGTGTATGTCTCTCTAAATAAACATTAAAAAAATTAACCTCTTCATGCTAAAATTACGCAGAAGGAGGGGGATTTGTTACCAACTCTGACAATTTACAGGAAGTTCTTTTTTGTCTTTATCTTGCCATTGTCACAAAGAAATTCCTTTGTTAATCCTAAACCTTTCTTGGAATTTTTATGTCTTAGTATCCAAGATTTCTGAATGTGGAAAATTGCGGTTATCAAATCATGTACAATAAAACAATACAAATAATATATGTAATCCTTTATAGTTTACTGGGATACATCCATGTTTATTTCATTGAAAAAAGTTAGGAAATAGTTGGACACTTTAACTGCCTGTTTTTCAGTTAGTTTCCCCAGTAGACAAAAAAAAAAAAAAACACAAATGAAAATATGGCAAGTGTTCTCCCCATTTCCCCATCCTCAGACTCTAACAATATCTGCAATAGGAGAGACCAATTTATTTAATGAAATAAGATTTAATTACTTGTTAGCACCATGACCTTGAACAATTGTTGGAGCCAAGACTGAATGCAGGTCTTCTGGCTTCAACAGCAGAGTGAGCTCCTTTACCCCATACCTTACCTGCCTGTGTAAGGGCAGAGAACCTGGAAACCCACAGATGAATAATAAATGTTGGTATTTTCTCTGAAACTGACCAACCTTTCTACTTTGAACATGCTGGCAGGTAAACAAAGAAGATAAAGCATGGGTCACTAGGAAAGCAACTCCTGAGAAGTCCCTACCCATAAAATATCATCAATGTGCCCATCTGTTCCAAATTTAGACACACATTTTTCAAAATTAACATATTTAGACCCATTTAAATGAAGAACATATGTTCAGAATGGTATTAGAATGTGTTGATGAAGGCTGATAAAGTCTTAGGTCTAAGAGAACACCAATAGCTAACAGTTCCTTATTCTGGAAAGAGTTATTTAAAGTAATAGAGGAGTTTCCAAAAGGGAAGGTGTCTAGTGTTGTCTAAAAGGATAAACTTGACCTGTGTGATTTCATTGGCCAGGGCCTCTGAACATAAGCGCATTCATCAGTTGCTTTTTATGTTGAACAAATGGATACTGTAATTGAAATGGTTTTCCAAAGTCAGGCTGATGTTCCACTTTCAGAAGAGCATAATCACCACTAAGCAGAATAAAACATTATCTCAATGGCCCTCTGTACAGTGTTTCTAACTTACTGAGTTCAATTCCCTCACCTTAATTATCTGTATTACCTGTTCATGTTGCCAGTTGATACCCATTTTCCCCATCTTATGGAGACGGAGGTGTTCTGGATAGTAGAATCACAAATAGTAGGGTCTGTCTTCATCTTTCTAAATTAAGAATCTATAAAATAGAGGAGAATATACAAAGTGGTGTTCTACTTTGAACAAATGAGAATCCTTGTATTGGCACCTGATTTGGGTTAGCCAATTTTGGGAAGCCCGAAGATTTGAATCCATAATGTTTTTGGGACAAAAAAATTACATTAATAAAACAAGAAATTTTAACTATATCAAAAGACTAAATTCAGCGCAAAAACTGAAAATATACAATATCATGAAATATATACTCCTATTGCTTATAATATATATTCTGTAATATAACTAATGTATTACATACAATAGTATAAAGGTGATCAAATATATAATCTTACTGCTAAGTGATTTAATATGGATTTAAAATACTCAGTTTTAGTGGAGACAGATGTCTGAGCTGCAATAAGTAGAAGCTCTATGAAGGAGGTTAAGCCTTGAGATATTCCTTTGATAAAAAATTAGTGTCCAATTTTGAGAGAATATAAAGTAATAGAATGACCTAAGTTACAGAAAGAGTAAATCAAGTGGTAATTCCAAACAAGATGGGAGTTTTAATTCTCTTTAAGAAGGAAACTGGGGATAATATTTGGAGGAGAAGATAGGCAAGCAGTAAGACAGGAGAACTATTAAGAATATGAAACAGAAAACAGCATGGTAGTCCATGCCACTTCCATGTATTCTTGAGAAAGACTTTAATCTCCATTCTTTCTCAAGTGTTTTCATCCTAGCTTAGACATGATCTCTGTAAAAACTGAACCTGAGTTAAAGAGAAACCAGAAAGCAAGGATCTGGGGACATGGTAATTCCTTATTTAGTCTCTAGTGCGTTTCCTCTTAAATTTTCTTGATTCAAGACTCCTAAGAGAGGGGCGCCTGGGTGGCTCAGTTGGTTAAGCGGCCGACTTCGGCTCAGGTCACGATCTCAAGGTCCATGAGTTCGAGCCCCGCATCGGGCTCTGTGCTGATGGCTCAGAGCCTGGAGCCTGTTCCAGATTCTGTGCCTCCCTCTCTCTGACCCTCCCCCATTCATGCTTTGTCTCTCGCTGTCTCAAAAATAAATAAACGTTTTAAAAAAGACTCATAAGAGAAATCCTCCATTTCTTTCAATTAGAATTCATCTAGCTTTATCATAAACTATATTGGGTAGATTCAGACAAACATTAAATGTGTTGGTAAAACATACCTCTGTCCTACTTGATCCCCTTTGAATTCTAATAGTTGACTTTTTAAAAGGAAGCCAGATGGAAATGCAAGTAAAGCTTCAACCTACTGATGGTGTGGATAAATCTTCACTACCTCTTTTGAAATTGTTGCCGAGGTCCTTGTGTTTTGTTTTGTTTTTTTCCCTTTTTTTAATTTTCTCCATGGAATGACCCCTAGATCTCTTATTATTCCTGCTGCCTTGTGCAATGCAGTTGCTCACAATCAGGGACAAACTAAGTTTGATCTACCTTTCAGGAGCATGTTCATCATGAAATAATCTACTTGAAACAAATTAATTTTCTGCCTAATATTACTCAGCCCAGATAAGCAACATTTTGCAGATGAGTATAACATCAGACTACCCATCCTAACCATTTGAATATTGAGGAGTCTCAGTAATACAGTAGACACTTTTACATCCATAATTACCAAAAAGCCACTGTCTGATTTGGGCAAATGGCTAATACTTATCCCACCCTCCTTTAGTCACTTCTTACCCTTGGCTGACAATTTTTTTTAACTGAAGTATAGTTGACATACAGTGTTACATTTTTAGACAATGACTGAATCTAAAAGTCAGAGACATCATCAAACAACCACTTACCATGAATCATTAATGTGCCTTTTACTACTGCAAAGCAGATGGCCACTCCAGTGACTCATGAGTCAGAAGGACATTTCTCCACCACTCATCTCCACTCTAGTAGTGTTATCTGTGGTCTGAAAACACACAGGTTGATTCACACAGAAAGGTCACTGAAGTGCCTTAACTCATTTCTCACTTAAAATGAAAGTATAGAATCTTACTGTGAGGAAGGGTTCTGGTATGCATCCACTGACCATGAAACAGCTTTAATTAATATGGACACACTTATTGAAGAGACCAGAGGGAGATGATTACAACTATTGATCGACTGCTTTCACTCTGCTAGATACTGAAAAGAATAAGTGAAGGTTCTTGTCCTTAAGGAGTCCAAGTAGAGAATGAGCACCTACACATAAAAAAAAAAAAAAAAGGTACAATAAAGTAGGTACACTATCATAGGTATATGGCAAACTTATAACCGCACTGGGATCACAGTAAGAATTCTGTATATGCCAGTGTCACCATTAAAGCTCTTAATTCAATATAATGTTCTCATGGGGGAGAAAGTGATTAAGTCTGTTCAGTTTGGTTTAGGAAGGTTTCCCTTGAATTGTTGTTAATTATTCACAATTACCATATGATCTAAGTGTAATTAACTTTGCTTTTTATAATTGAAGAAATGGAGATTAAGAGTAGATAATGAAGGGGCACCTGGGTGGTTCATTGGGTTGAGTGGCTGACTCTTTGTTTTAGCTTATGTCATGATCTCCTGGTCCTGAGATCAATCCCCCTTCAGGTTTGCACTAACAGTGCAGAGCCTGCTTAGGATTCTATCTCCCTATCTCTGCCCCTCCCCACTTGCTTACATGCTCACGCGTGCTCTCTCTCCGTGTCTCTCTCCCCCCTTCCTCCCTCACTGCCTTTCAAAAATAAGTATCTTTTTTAAAAGATACTTATTTGTGAATTTTCCTTCAATCACATGACTGCCTGGTGGAGTGTTCAGGTTTGGATCTAGAACTGTCTGATGTCCAGGACCGTCATCTCTCCAGCATGCTCCCTCTTTAATCTTCATTACCATTTAGGTTTTGGGAGGGCTACAAGCAGATTCACTGCTAATTTTCTATACCTCCAAAGAGTATATAAACCTGTATAAGAAAACCAGCCCCTCCTTTAAACACACAGATAACACAAACACACACACACACGGCATGTAACAGAAATTTCTATCAATCAAGATGATATAGATTGAGCAGTTTCAAGCAAGGTTATTCTTAGAATTTCTTGAAGACTGATTACCATTTTTAATAGCACATTTTAGTCTCTAGTAATTACCAAAGATGGCCTCAAAGGAAAAAGGAAATATTTGTGAGTACTGCCACATCTCCTTTGGGAATAAAAGTATCCCATTAAAAAAAAAAAAAAAAAAAACAGAATCTAAAGTGATTAGTCCAATAATGGATGTTTTCCTGCATTTTGGAGGAATATTTTTTAAATCTTTAAAGAGTCATAATTTTGATTTTGCTTTAAAATACTTTTAAAATAGATAAAGCCTCATGACCTAGACACAAACTACTGCTAAAATTGTGTGATATTTCCTATTACTCTGGTAGCATTCAGCTGCTTACCTTTAATAAAGACTGTTTTACTTCTGTGAAGATTAGGTGGAAGGAACATAATGAGCTCTGAGTATTTTTCAAGGGAGCAAGCCTCACTGCCAGAAAAATAATGGAGAAGATCTCACAGGGCTGTGTCTTTGGACAAAATAATGGTAAACGATTCTTTCACTCTTGAATTACCTAAGTCAGTTAGAAAGATGTTAGTAAAGCATTTCAATATGAAGTGTTAATGACTAATTAACTAGTTCAACAGTCAACATTCAATACACAAATATTTTGCACTAGGGGTGATTTATTTTGTTCCTGGTTTCTGTGGGAATGTAAAAAAAAAAAAAAAAAAATAGAAACTTCCTGTCCTTAAGGAGCTTAGAAATCAATTAATTAAAAACAATGAAAGTAAGATACTGGTTGATTCTTCCAAACATTAAATGTATGTTAGGCACAAGGCTAGACTTTGGGGGAAAAAATGGTGGAGAAGATGGACAAATGTCTCCTCGCAAGGAGATTGCAGTTTTTTGAAGGTGTACAACAAAAAATTTCTAAATAAATCAGATTATGTTGGGTAATGAGAAGCACTGAAAATAAAACAGATCAGAGACGGTCAGTCAGCAGAGGTGATAGATGTAACAGCTATGTAAAAATCTGAGGCCACTGTGTTCTGATAGGGTCAAACAGAAAACCCAACAATCTGGAAGCAGGTACAAAAACGGAGTACTCAAAAAGTATCAAAGTAGGACAGTGTGCAGAAGCTTAGTGGGCAAGGGAGCCACAGGATAGGATGGGGTCAAAGAGGTAGGCAGGACCATTTCCTAGAGGGTCTTGTGGGTTCTGGTACATAGTTTTGATTTTTAATTCAGTTGCCATGGAAAGCCAGTCAAGGGTTTCCCAGTGGTATGAAATATGATATGCACAAGTAATTACATAATAAGATGCTACCCAACTGAAATGAACAACCTAAAAGCTGTGATTGTTGAGAGGCTGGGCAATTACTTTTTTTCTCAGAGAAATATGGATGATTTCATAGAGAAGTTTGCTTTTGAGCTGAGTCCTGAATTACACAGGAAACTTCGTGTGCTGAGAGAATGGTGTGAACAAAGCTCTCAGGCAAGAAATACTAACATGTGAAAACTGCCTCACAGATAGATTTGCTTCTTAGGAAGGAAAAATACTTGTGCTCAAAGAAATGACTGTTGAGTGGGCAACTGTAGGTGTCAGCAGCAGGCTGGAATGTTCTGGTGACTAGAGGTTGAAAGTGATGAGGTTGGGCTTTACCCCTCAGGCTACACTAATGGTAGCTGTTTACTCTGACACCCTGGAAACTGACCCTGTTGTTGTGCTTTGACATCCTGAAGGACAACATGATGCAGTAAATGTCATGATAAAGGTGTTATATATCACAGATCTGCTGAGGTCACAGGGAAAGGTCTGTACATTTTCAGAGGAGAAGAAATTCTCACTAGTGAATATAAATGCACTGCCCTCTGCTGCCTTTTATGTCTCTGTCAGTGATTATGTAACAATGCAGCCTGCATATAGAAAGGCAACTCCAGTGCTTGACAAAAGGAACTGAAAGGTCTTGGCTTTGGGTTGTGCTAATCACTTAGGAATAATCGAAGCCAACTTTGGTAGCTCTGTCTCAAAAGGGATGCTTTGCTCCATGCCACTAATATGGTTCCAACATGTAGTCCTGAGAATATTTTTATTAGTAGTATTCTTCAGTCTTTTTTTCATGTGAGGTATTTTCATTGTGTTGCTTTCCTATGTTGAAACACTTTGCCAGACAAATACATTTGCCTAGCCATGAGTATTATTGGTTGAATTGCCCAAAAGCAGAGATGAGCAAAATTTTTGTGTGAAGAACCAGATACTGAATATTTTATATTTTGGTGGCGAAGTGTGAAGTTAGAACAATTGTAGAGCCAGTTATATAATAAGAAACACATAATGCAAGTCTATTGATGAAAAGAATGGATTTCTTTGGGGAATAGGATTTCACTAAATTTGGGTTCAAAATTTTTGTTCTTTCTCATCAAATCAATTATGAGTGTTCATCCATAAAAAGGATTCTTAGCTCACAGATTGTACTGTTGCACGCAATGGGGCTGATTTTGTCCAGTGGGTATAATCTATTGACCATTGCCCTGAAGTATTCTTTAACTGGTAACATGAACATTTTTTCACGTTAATAACCAAGATGTTGGGGCACCTGGGTGGCTTAGTCGGTTAAGCGTCCGACCTCAGCTTGGATCATGATCTCACAGTTCGTGGGTTCGAGCCCTGCATCGGGCTCTGTGCTCACAGCTTGGAACCTGGAACCTGCTTCAGATTCTAGGTCTCCCTCTTTCTCTCTGCCCCACTCCTGCTCATGCTCTGTCTCTCTCTGTCTCAAAAATAAATTTAAAAAAGTTTAAAAAAAATGGTCAAGATGTTAATAAATAATCCTCTTCGCGTAACAGAGTCCTTCTATGTCTTCATATAATAGACAAGTTATTAAACACATTATTTGGAATTACATCAATCTAAGTACAATATGTAGCTTCACTCCTTTCTATTTGTATGACTTTGAGAAAATCACCTAATATCCCTCAGTCTTAATATTCTCATCTGTAACATGATAATTCTTTTACCATTTTGAAGAAAAATTACTGACATAGTATTAGTATGGTGCCTAAACGTAATACAGAATATATAGTAGCTATTAATATTTAATTTGATAGCCACTCATTGGAGGTATATAGTACAGGGATTATTATTTGCCCTGTTACTATTACTCCTCGTTAGGGGAAACTGAGGCAGAGATCAAGGAACTAACCCAATATCTGTGGTGATGCTACAGCTACAGCTTAGTTAAGTTATCTCATGAATTCATTTAGTAATTGTGTATAGAGGATAAATGTATATGGTAGGCAGATATCTAAGGTGACTCCCAAGAAACCTATCCCTGGTGTGTATACCCTTTATAATCCACTCTTGTTGAATGTAGGCTTCAGTGAGACCTGTAAATATCAGGGATAATGGCTGACTTGTTGACATTACATTAGGTGGAAGATGAGAGAGAGACTAGTGGCTCCCAAGATTATATAAGACTTCCTAACAGTAGACTAGACAGACATTCTCCTGCTGGCTTTGAAGAAATAAAGAGCCATGTTGTGAGAGGGACAAGTAGGACTTAAGGCTACCCTCTAGCAGCTGAGAGTGACCTACACCTGATAGCTAGCAAGAAAATGAGAACTTTAGTCTTAAAACTGCAAGAAACTCCATTCTGCCAAGAACTGGAATGAACTTGGAAGAGGACTTGAGTTCAAAATGGTGATGTAGCCCAGTTTCCACCTTGATTTCAGTTTTTTTCATACCTTGAGCAGAGAACCCAGCTATGCCAGGCTAAGAATTGGACCTTGAAGAAATATGATAGTGTGTGTTTTATGACACAGCAGAAATTGTTCTAATTAGGTGTACAAAAAGAAAAGAAGCCTAATACAATGCACCAGGTAGTTTGCTGTGTGTTGAGAATAAAATGGTGAAGAAAAGACCCCTGGTTCCTGTCTGAAATTTGTGGTTTGGTGAACAAAGAGAATACTTTAATGCAGTATGTTTCTATGACAAAAGTACAAAGTGGGTGTTGTGAGAGAAGAAGGAAGGTCATCTAGTCATTTTGGGTGAGGGGATGGGGAAAACTTTTAGGCATAGGCTAAGAAGGGAAAATTGAGTAGGTTTAGCCAAACACTGCAGGGCCTGTGTCAGGGAGGCTGGAGGGGGTATTCCAGTATTTCAGCCTGGGAAGTAGATGCACAAAGATTCAGGAAATGGCTGAGATCACAGGGTATTCAGTGAATTCCAAAGAACTCACAGATCTGTAGAGGGAGTGTGGTGAGAGTTAAGGCCTTTAATTCCATGCCACAGAGTTTAGACTTTGTGCTGAGGGAAATGGGGAGCCAGTGAATGGTTTGGAGTGGAGGAATGGCAGCTTTGGATGTCACCATTGCACTTGGCATTTAACTGCAGAGTAAAGTACAAGAGAGTCATTAAGGAGCACAGCCACAAACCATATGACACACAGTGGTAATAGGAACTAACACCCCATGACAGGTAGGGTAGAACAAAAGTGTTCAGGGCCCCCTACATTTCTACGATGTGGGTATTTATTGAATTGCCTTAGCTTCTGACATGATAGATGTGATGGTTTATAAGGGCATAGCTAGAAATGTAAAAATTCACTCTCCCACTGAAACCTTTTTAAAAATAGGTTATATGACCAGAATGTCTAGACTGTGGAGAGAAAAGATTCAATCAAGTATCATCTCCAGTGGAGGGGGGAAAATCTGCCTTTCTATTGGTTCGCAATGATTGTTTTTAAAGGAGAAAGTACTGTCAGAAGAGTGGTCACTCACAGCTGTTGATTGATCTTTCCAGGGACTGAGAAATGATAAAGTGCTCTGACCTTTTTAACCTTATTGTATTCCTTTGGCATTTGGATGAAAAGCAATTAGCTACTTCCCTTTTTTCCAGAAATAGCAGTTCCAAACTCAGATCAAGCTCCCTAATTAGATGATCATAAGCTAGGATGGAAAAGCAAATGGTCACCTGACAAGCCAGAACAAGACAAATGTATTGGTGCTTTATGCAGGAGCCACCCGACACCAACTGAGAATGTTCATTGAAAGAGTTGAATATTAATTGTGACCTATAAAATGGTATGGATGTTCTAATGATTCTACTGTGTGTTAATAATTCTTTAAGTACAGAGAAGCATGGTAATCTGTTTATGGTAGCAAAGGAGCTAAAAAAGCTTAGAATAAGTTGACTGATGAAAAATAATACCATGCATTTTGTTACCCAACAGTTTTGGTTCCACTGAAGGTACAGTGCAGATGCTTATTCTTATCCCCTAAATAGGATTTAGAGTGATTCTCTATAGCCCTGAATAGGGGAATTGTTGCAGCCTTGAGCTTCTCCTACAGCTATTTTGGTAAATGACAGAGGCAAAGCCTCCAACAAGGGTATCTGAAATAAGAGGTGGTTTGACAGCCACAGAAGGCTTTGATCATGTGATAAACGAGTCAACAGGAAGAAATCTTTCAGGTGAGAGAGCTATAGTTCTATCAATTATGTTGCTCTATAAATCAGGAGACTTGGGGTAGGAGCCAGAGGTTGCTTCTCTGCTTCCTGCCAGGTAGATTTTTGAGGGGAAAATCTCAGCTGCATTCCAGGATCCTGTAGCACAGATGAACTTTGAGCCAAAGTATGTTGACATCAGTAGGAAGGAGCACTAAGGAAGTACTGAAGTGTTTGCTCAATCTTCTATATAAAACAGTCTGTGGTGGGGAGATTTCTGATGTAGACTGAAAAAATACAAATAAAGACATTCAGTTATAAACTCTGTCCTTTTAATGTCAGTCTAAAACCCACAGCCAAACTAAGAACTGTGTTTTATTTGACAGCCTTCAAACTAGTTACTCTGATGAATGTTGAGATCAAAAGGGACCTGAAATTCCAGAAGCGTAATAACTCTCCTAGGGAGACTGTCTCCTTAACTAAGTCTGTGTTTTTTGTTTGCTTGTTTGTTTTTATTATTACTAAAACGAGAGGGGTTGATAAAGTGACCCATTAGTGAACTGAGGAAAAGGGGTGGCATAGAGACCTCTGTTTCTTCCCTTTCCTGGATAGGTGGACTTACCAAGCCAAGCTTCAAAGTCTAGGAAATTGCACAGGAACAATTAATCTTACAAGATTTCCAACACCAAGATCAATCTAAGTAAACTCTCTGTAAGCATTTTCATCATGGAATGCTAAACTGCTACCAGCCAAGCCCCTGGTTTTCTGAGCTGGAGCACATTCCCTGACAAACCTGTTTCTGGCTTCACACCCTTTCTGAAGAGACATGGAAGGAATCAGTTCTAAGATGCTGTAGAAAATGTTTGGTCCTGGATCTTCGTCATCTTTATAAATCACGAAGTCTCCTACCTGCCCCATATCCAGACCCTACCAGTATAGTTTTCTTTATTAGGTTTAAATAGGTATAAAAAGTAAATGAATTGGTGGTAGTATTCACATAAAGAAGAGACTACATTTTCTAACATGCTCTTATCTGCACCCAACTAACCACAAAATGAAATACTACATAATCTCTCATGTCAGTGGGCACATTGTGAATTCTGAAATTAAGTTTGAATACTCCTACTGCTCTCCTAGAACCATCTACAGCTGGATGCCCTTTGATTAAAAGATGATAAAGATAAGGCTTTGGATCAATTAAAAGTGCATGCTCTCGGCAGTTAGAGAATACCCTGGAAGCTTACAGAAAATTTTTTTTTTTTTTTTGTGATATGTTCTCCAGATACAGTCAATGGCTGACATTGATTCACTGGTTCAACAATGTCAGATCAAAATCCTTGTGATTGTCTTGACTTTTCCTCATTCCAGAAGATGGTTGCTTATATTAGTTTGCTAGGGCTGCCAAAACAAGATATTGTAAACTGGATGGCTCAAATAAAAGAAAGTTACTTTCTCAAAATTCTGCAGACTTCAGGTCCAATCAAGGTATCAGCAATGTAGGCTCCTTCTAACACCTCTTTCCTTGGTTTGTAGTTGGCTATCTTCCTGAATCTTTACATGGTCTTCCCTCTCTGTATCTCGGTCCTAATGTCTTCTTACAAGGGCATTAGTCATATTGCATAAGGGCCTGCCCTCATGACCCCATTTTGCTTTAATTATCTCTTTGAAAGCTCTATTTCCAAATATAGTCATATTCCGAGGTTTTAAGGGTTAGGACTTCAACATGTGAATTTGTGGGGAAACAAAATTCAGACCATGACATTACTAAAGATTAAACTCCCGGATGAGAGAAGGGACCATGCCATCCATGTCTCCCCTCTTAAAAGCCCTCTCCACCAACAGGCTCATGGCCCAGACACAACTGGAACACATGAATCACGCCTACAAAAAAGGAGGCTAGGAAGGGGAGGGGAAAATAGGTTTGGTATTAGTTTAGCTCAACCAGTCCATTGCTTGGGATTGGGTACTTCATTTACTTTGACAAAATACAGTTTTAATAGAAGAAGGTGGGAGCATGCATATTGCATATGTAAGTCAGAAAATTGGCTTCAGCAGTGGAAAGAAAATAGAGACATGAAAAAGCAGGAAAGATTTCACTTTATGAACTTGTTTAATTTCAGTCTATTGCAGGGCTAGGTGTCCAGGTGTAGCCAATACTGGACACAATTACAAAGGGTCATTGGTCTTTCTCTTGTTTCCTGTCCCTCTGTACTTTGTCATCTCTCACACCTTCCTAGGTGCTCCATGCCAACAGATTTTCTGCATGTCCTTTAGTCAAAGCTTACTCTGATGAGAGCATCTGCTATCAGCATGGGCTCTCTACAGTACCCAGTATGAATAAATTTAAGTCTTTGCAGTGCCTCTCTGAAGGAGATGGCGTGTTTTTAAGCTTTACTTTATAATGAAAGCCTTTGCTCACAATTCAAGGGATTTCAGGCACTGGTACAAAAATGAAGGAGTTTTAGGGTCAGAACAGCTATTCTTGTGCTCCAGAAATCACACTGAACTGGTGGCTGACTTTATAGATGGCTACCGACTCTGTTGATTCAAAAGGTTGGCGCTGAATATTGGCTTGAAATCTGGCATCCCTAAAATTTTAAATCTAGCTTGGATCATTTTATTTGTTTTTTTAATTGCTGTGTAACAAATTACCACAAATACATCATTTTGAAATACTATCACTTAAAAGTTGAGTAGGTGAGCTGTCTGTTGTGGACTTGTTATCTTATGGGCTCACATGGCTGAAATCAAGATGTCAGCCAGGCTGCACTCAGATCTGGAGAATGTGGAAAAGAATCAGCTTTCAAGCTCGCGGGTTGTAACCAGAATTTATTTCCTAGTGGCTACAGGACTAAAGTCTTCATTTGCTTGCTGCCTCTTATGCTGGGGTTTTTGCCAGCTCCTGAAAGCCACTCTTAGGTTCATGCCACCCTCCATCTTCAAACTAGGTGTGAATCTCCCTTGAGCTTCCATCTCTAACCACTTAGGCTAAGAGCCACAGAAAACTCTGTGCTTCAAAACGAATCATGATTTTATTAGGGAAGATAAATTCATTCACCCAAAAATAAAGAGATTATGTGAATTACATGTAAAAAAAAATCTTTCAGCCATGTAATAGAAAATAATCAGAGGGATAACACCAAGGGACAGAAACCATAGGGGACATCCTAGAATTCTGCTCACCAGGGTCATCTCTACCTGAGGGCATGTTGAAATGTCTGTCTTTTTGTTGTGTTTTATCTTTTGTTCGTGTTGGTGTTTTGTTTTGTTTTTATGTTTTTGTTTTTGTTTTGTTTTTTGTTCTGGATTCTGATCAGTGATAAACCAGAGGAGATAAAGAATGGTGTATACAGATTTAATCAACCCACTGGTTTAGCTCAGGGATATCTTTTGAGATAAGTCATCTGGAAGAGGGAGGAAGTGAGTTAGAACTTCAAAGTTCTATGAAAATAAGACTATCTCTTTAACAAATTTGTTGGGAAAACTGTACAACAATGTGCAGAAGAATAAAACTGGACCACTTCTTATACTATACACAAAAATAAATTCAAAATGGAAGAAAGACGTGAATGTGAGACACAAAAACATGAAAATCCTAGAGGAGAAAATAGGCAGCAACCTCTCTGATCTCAGCCAGAGCACCTTATTACTAGACTCATCACCAAAGGCAAGGAAAATGAAATCCTACATTAACTATCAGGACTTCATCAGGATAAAAAGCTTCTGCACAACAAAGGAAACCGACAAAACCAAAAGGCAGCCTACAGAATGGGAGAAGATACTTGCAAATAGCATATCTGATAAAGGGTTAGTACTATGAAAACTTCTCAAACTCAATACCCAAAAAACAACCCAATTAAGAAATGGGCAGAAGACATGAGTAACCATTTTTCCAAAGTAGACTTCCAGATGGCCAACAGACATGAAAAGATGCTCAACATCACACATCAGGGAAACACATATCAAAACCACAATGAGATACCACCTCACTCCTGTCAGAATGGCTAAAATTAACAACATGGGAAGCAATAGATAATGGCAAGGATATGGAGAAAGGGATGCCCTCTTTCCCCAACAGGGGAACTGTTGGTGGGAATGCACCAGTGCAGCCACTCTGGAAAACAATATGCAGATTACTCAAAAGTCAAAAATAAAACTACCCTATGACCCAGCAATTGCACTACTAGGTATTTACCCAAAGGATACAAAAATAGAGATTCAAATGCACCCTGATATTTATAGCAGCATTATTTGCAATAGCCAAATAAGGAAAGAGTCCAAATGTCCATTGACTAATGAATGGATAAAGAAGATGTGAGGTATGTACACACACACACACACACACACACACACACACACACACACAATGGACTATTACTCAGCAATCAAAAAGAATGAAATCTTGCCATTTGCAATGATATGGATGGAGCTGGAATGTATCACGCTAAGCAAAATAAGTCAGTCAAAGAAAGACAAATACCATATGATTACAATCCTATATGGAATTTAAAAATAAAACAGACCAACACATGAGAAGGGGGGAAAAAGAGGTACAGGAGCCATAAGAGCCTCTTAATGACAAAGAACAAACTAAGGGTTGATGGAGGGAAGGTGAGTGGGGGGATGGGCCAAATGGGTGATGGGTACTAAGGAGGGTACTTGTATTAAGCATCGGCTGTTGTATGCAAGTGATGAATCCCTAAATTCTCCTGAAACCAACATTACACTACATGTTAACTAGAAGTTAAATAAAAATGTTTTAAAAAGAAGAAATCTGAAAAAAAGGGAAAAAAATTAATCATCTTTGCTCTGTTGGCTCTCATCTTCCCAATGTGTAATCTAATAAATCATAGAGTAAGCTCTCAGTAACTGTTGATTAAATAATTAGACTGTGTATTTAACTTTTGTTAATAAACACCCATCTAATCATATTCATTTACAATAACAAGATTTTTATTTCTAATTACCTTGATGTTGGTATTGTCTTTTCTCCTGATGGATCTTTGTAAAAGACAGCAACTTAAAGCACAAAGTCCCATATCCATGGGTTGGGAAACCTTGATCCATCTACTGAAAGGCACTGCAACATCACATGACAAAAGATAGGGTGAATAATCGCAATACACTGAGAGGGCAGCATGGTTAGCAACAATGATGCAGTCTATTACAGAATTCCTTAATTTATTGCTTAATAATTTGCCCTGTTCCTGTGTTATCAGACTGTTAAGTTTGGGCACCACAATGAAAATTCATTCAGGGGAAGGGTGGATGATTAACGTTTTTCCTACTCTATCCGTCTGAACTCTCTCTTCTTCTAGGTGTTCCTAGACTCCTTTGAGGGCAGTATACTAGGCATTAGGCAAAATTCCTTAACATTTGAATGCCCCATTTGGCCAGCCTCACTGCAACACCCACAAGTCCTCCATCCTAGGGTTTTATTTTAAGAAAAAAATTATTTTCCTTATTCTCTAGAGTGCCCCCCATACTGTTAGCTAATCCATGAATGTTACATGGAAGATTTGATTTCTCACTGTTGAGATACACTTCAGGCCTAATCTAATTGCAATAACAACACTAATTTTAACTGAAAGATTACAGATACTGTTTTGTAAAGGAAATGTGTATGTAGCTCAATCTGTTTTTCCTTAAATAAGTATATATCTTTTCCTTTCTTCTATTCAGGCAACATTAGTCTTAAATTATAGCAACATATAGTGAAAAAATATTGTTCTCTTACTTTTAATGTGTGTTCATCTCTCAAACTTAGAGGAAAAGTTGTGGAAATAACATTTTAGTCAATAGATTGCTAACATATTATACTATGTCTTGCACCTTGGGTAATGTGATGTATGGAAAATTACTTAGCTATTAGTCTTCAGTGGAAGCCAAATGAATAATGAGAATTGGTAATTCATCTTATTTTCAAGGATTTTCAGCAGTATCTGTGTCCTTGGGGCCACTTTTGCAAATGTTACACTTTACTGTTTCCTGATCCAAAGCAACAAGAGACTTTTTTTTTAAGTCTAAAATTTAAAAGAGGATTGAGGCTTGTCTGAGCTATGCATCCATAAAGACAGCCAGGCAGAAACATAACCATTTGTTTGTGCTTCTTTTCAAATCTGACAGCTAGAACAGTGGCTGTCTTCCCTTCCAGATGAAATTTCCAAAGCACTCTGGGCAACCAGTTATTCTACTATTAAATAGAACGCTCAGTGCCAGCCTCATATCTCACCTTTCTCTTGGTCCTTGGTGTTGATAAGCCACCTCCTACTAGAAACAGAAAAGTAAAAATTCTCATCAACCTATTTTTCTGAAGGGCACCAATAGTTCTGTTGTTGTTGTTGTTGTTACTGATGATATGGAGAGTCTCCTTAAATCCTTGCTGAAAAAAAAAACAATAAATTAATGAGGTAGATGTGGGAACATTCATAAGGATGAGTATCAGAACAGCCTCACTAGCATGTGGTTTTCCTGGCTGTCTCAACTATCCTCATGGTTTCATACTACCTCCAGAATGAAAGAAAATAGTCCCTTGATATCTCCTGTCCTCAGTGTTTTCTTGCCTCTCAGGTTTGTTACAGTTAATGTGATCGTTCTTATTCTTACAAAGTTTGAATTGAAAGGTAAAGGGGGAACTGAAATATACAACAAAATTGTGTAGCAAACCAGCTATCTGTTAACCAAACATTATTCTGCTTCTTCCTGAGCACACAAAACACATTTTCCATGCTTACAATTAGGTATAAATCCTGAATTTTGGCAAATGGAATATGAGCAGAAATCAATGGTGTCACTGTCCAGAAACTTGTCATAAAACTTGTATCAGCAATCTTTCACCAGTTGGATAAGGATGAGTGTGAACATCTTTGACACCTGGTGGGGAAGATGGTGGAAATACAAGATGGAAGGAGGCTGAGTACCTGAATCCCCACTTGAAAAAGTGTCCTCTCTTGGTCAAGAACTCCTGTTTTGAACTTTATTTGAAGCTATAAAGGGTAAATGATTGTGTTGGAACAATCATATGTTTTGGACTTGGTTATTTATTATTTCTTTAAATAATGCATATATAATTCTAATGGCTCCTTAAATACAAAAATACACAAATCATTTAATGTGTACATGTATTTAAAGAATATAGCAAGGGGAATGGGACAGATGAACAAGACCAAAAGATAGTTGCCAAGTTGTCATGTACCTAAATCTGAACATTAAACAGAGTTAGATGGCAGATTTTTCATTGCTATCCACTGAGGTTTACAGATTTTTAATCAGTGAGTGTACTCAAGCCTTGAAATAACTATAAACCTGACCAATTTTAATTGCTTTTTGATAAGCCGTGCACAGATTTCTGACTCCTAGAGACTCTAACATAAATAGTTTTAAATCATTAATTTTGAGGTAATTTGTCACATAGTAATAAAACTACAGGTTAGATCTACTAAAGCTGAATGTATATACCCTACCACCAAGTACTTACACTCAAAGCCATCAAAAATGCAAATATAGCTGTTCACAAAAGACCTAAACAAGAGTGTTCATGGTAGCACACTGAAAATCTCTCAAATGTCCACTGCGTTAAATGACCACCAAATATAATGGATAAATAAATTAGTATGTATTCACAAAATAGAACATTAAACAGAGTTGAAAGTGATCCATAACACACCTAAACATGATAATATATAAATATATATTTGACCAAGAGGCTGAATACAAAAGAGAACTTGAGGTGTCATTTAACTTACATAAAATGCTCTGTTTTCTAATCCATATAATGTCATTTGGATTACACTTTGTGATAGAAATCTATTTTAATGATGTTATGGGGCATTAATCAAATAGTTGCTATAAACCTATTAGAATGAATATAGGGACATACATTTGTTAATGCAGAAACATACTCACCCTAAGCTTCTCAATAAGACATTTGGTTTAATTTTATGTTTTTGTGTTAATTTGATTCTAGTATCTTAAGTCAGAAGTCATGCTTCTTATTCAGCAGCACTTATTGTACACCATAAAATTTGTCCACAGTCAGAACTCAAATATTCATTTATTGTCTGACTAAATTAAAAAACCCACAACAGAATCTATCCTAATCCATGTATTTTAATATACATCTTAGAGAAGGGCATTTCTGTGGTCTAGCAGGTTGTACAATACAGACAGCAACTGAAAATGGTGTGTCTTCTTTTATGTGCATTTTGTGGGGGTAAGCTAAATAGTGGAACCTGGTTTAGAAGCATTTTGGACACTAAATGTGAGAGAGAGATGGAATTGAGAACGGACATTAAAGGTAATGCCTGAAGTTGGTTAATAATCAGTCTGTGGACATCTTAAGTCTGTTTAACAATGTGTTAATTTTATCGGAACTTTTATCTGATATGTAGGCTCCTTCTCTGATAGTATGAAGGTCACATAAATCCTGACGCATTCACAGTGAGGTGACAACCTGCCAGGCCCTTTACAGCCCAGGCAGGTGGTTGGTGACAGGATACCTGGTGATGTGAAGCCTGGAATTGCAGTTGGTTACTGATTCTGCATGCAAGGCCCAAGGTTTGGATTTTGTATTGCCTGCCTAGGAATGACTTTACAAAAATAAGGAAGACTGGAATAACCCTAATAGTTTTATGCAGTTCTTTTTCTTTCTTGTCGCCTTTTGTGTATGTGTGCACATGTGCATGTAGTATGCTTTAGATTACACATCAGCAGCTCTTTCTTTTTTGCTGAAAAAAAAAATGTTGACAACTATCCACTTAGATGTAGTAACACCAACTCTGCTGTCTCAGTGCAAACAAAACCATTGACAAATGTCAAAAAGTAAATAAAGATGAGGGAAGCTGAGTAGAAGAAAGGAGCAGGAGGAGAGGATTTTTTTTTTTAATTTGTTTTCAAAATTAAGAACTCAGGACTTTTCCTATCACAAAATAGCAGTTTCCTATTTTATGCAAAATAATTTATATAATATAAGAGGAATTGAAGAGCTGGCATTGGATCTAGATGCTTTGACTAACACAATATAGGAATAGAAAGACACAGCAAATGAGTAATGACTAGATTATAGATTATTTAGGCTTTTACTTTGTCTACTCCCTTCTCCTGGTCTTTTAGGCATTTACCATATAACTATAAGAATATGGTTGAAATTAAAAAAAAAAAAAAGATTGAAGCTCAAATGAGTTGCATTTACCTGCTTGCTGGGGTCTATTTTAGAAACTGAAGTAAGGGAGATCTTAAAGCAATTCACTATATTGGAGAATTATCTATAGATCTGTAATTTAGTTCTTCTGCTCTTCACAGTCCCATTTACCATAAGCGTAGTTTTAAAAATTATTACGTGAAAGGGTGACAAAATCATTTCCCACTTTGTTTCAGGATATATAGGTCAGTGAGAAAAGGTGGGGATACCTAATGAACTAGAACCTTTAAAAAGGAAGTGTTTCTCAATAAAACTTGGCGGGGGTAGTGATGAATGATAGGAAGGTACATATTTTGAATGCAACAGTAGATGAGTCTGGCAGGGTGTTCCCTATAAAGTTGGGTTAGAGGGGAAGCTAGCCTCGAATGCTAGGGTATAGAGTATTTAAATGGGCTAACTTGCTCACTTGAAAAGGGCCTATAAATCTTAAATTATGATTCAGAATGAAACTAACTTACATATAGAGTAGCATTGTAGCTCCTCTAGTAGTCTTAGTATTACATCAATGACATGCTGAGTAAAAGATGAGATGCTAAGTAACAAATGTTCCCTTCCCTTCCTACTCCCTATGTGCCCCTTCTTGGACAGAGAAGTTCTTATTCACTGGATCACCATTCTGGATTTCTTCTAACTTATGCAGAATCAGTGTCCTGAGAGATAGGAAAATAGAACCTAGAGAATCTAAATTGATAAATAAAATAAAAGGCCGAGATGGGAGAGAAGGGAGAGGAGAAGCAAGTGCCTTTGAACACTGAGTGAGGGAGAAGTCAGGAGAGAAGTTTTTCAACTTCTTTAGAAGTTAAAACATTCTTTAGAATGTTGGGGTGAGGAAGCTCTGTCATACCTATAAGAGCTGTTAAAATGGGAGAGGTAGAAAAATATTTGGGAAGTTTGGAGATTAAAAGGACACTTAGGCAATGTTGAACCTGCAGGTGAGGAGATTATGGAAGCTGAATTAGAGAGAAGTTGGATAATTGGCATTTAGGCAAGCAGCTTATGAAAACTGACTACAAGAAACTTTTGGAGTAGTTTTGAAAAACAGTATGCCACATAACATGGGGAAAACAAAACATAAAAGTATATTTTCCAATTGTATATATGTGCTGATCAGTGTGTGAAATTAGGGCAATACAATTAACTTCTGGGACTGCTAGTTTTCTCATTAGTTGACTGGGATAATTGCAATCATATGAAAATAAACTAACTCACACAGTGCCCAATATATGCTGGTTTAAACAAAAACACAAATGGCCTATATGTAAGAGTTTCATCATCTAATGCTCCTTGACAGGACTGTAAGCATTCATTTTGTTTCAATGACATCGATAGTCAACAGCTGACAAATAATTATTAAGTATCCCAAGAGATTTTAACACCGAGGAATTTGTAGAATGTTATATAGTAATCATTAGGTGAAGAATAATAATCTTTATCATGTAGCACAGCTCTTAAAATCTCGTGTTTTACTAAACCATTAAAAGGACCAAGTTCATAGCAATAATAGTTTTGCTAATATAGGAAGAATGACATGACTTTTTTAAATTTTTTTTTAACGTTTATTTATTTTTGAGACAGAGACAGAGCATGAATGGGGGAGGGGCAGAGAGAGAGGGAGACACAGAATCGGAAGCAGGATCCAGGCTCTGAGCCATCAGCCCAGAGCCCGACGCGGGGCTCGAACTCACGGATCACGAGATCATGACCTGAGCTGAAGTCAGATGCTTAACTGACTGAGCCACCCAGGCACCCCATGAATGACATGACTTTTTAAACAAATGTTTTTGGTCCCTCCTTAATCCATGTACCTGCTTTACCTATTTCCTAATCTGAGTTGATTAGCGCCTTTAAGTTTTAGAACTCTTAATTTTAGGAATCATAGAAAAGACAGTGTTGGACCATATTATAGCACATGGGAAAGGCAAGCCAGAAACTAGTTGGGAGAACTCAGAGCCTGAATGTAAACTTTGTGAAGTCAGGGACATTTTTTTGCTTTTCCCTCCTGATCTATTCTTAATGCCTAAAACAAGGCTTAGCCATGGGGGGGCCTAGGTGGCTTAGTAAGTGTCAGACTTCAACTCAGGTCATGATCTCATGGTTTGTGAGTTTGAGCCCAGTGTTGGGCTCTGTGCTGTCAGTTCAGAGCCTGGAGCTTGCTTCAGAATCTGTGTTTCCCTCTCTCTGCCTGCCCCTTCTCTACTCATGCTTGTGCATTCGTTCTCTCTCTCTCTCTCTCTCTCTCAAAAAATGAATAAACATTAAAATTTTTAATTTTTTTTAATGTTTTTATTTATTTTTGAGACAGAGAGAGGCAGAGCATGAGCAGGGGAGGGGCAGAGAGAGAGGGAGACACAGAATCTGAAACAGGCTCCAGGCTCTGAGCTGTCAGCACAGAGCCCGACACAGGGCTTGAACTCAGGGAGTGTGAGATCATGACCTGAGCCGAAGCCAGATTCTTAACCAACTGAGCTACCCAGGCGCCCCACATTAAAATTTTTAAAAAATCAAGACTTAGCCACAGATGGATACTTGATAAATATTTAAGAGAATTAATGAATAAATGGACTCATCATATAATTACCATGGATACTGTCCAACTAGGTTATCTTATAATTTGTATTTTTTTTAAACTTAGCTTTTTATGGAGAAGCTCAGAAATATGAGAGCTACATATGTAATTTTAAATATTCTAGAAACCACATTAGAGAAAAGATATCAACTGGTAAAATTGATGTAGCATATTTCATTTACTCTAATAGATCCAAAATATTATTTCAATATGTAATGAATATGTCCATTATATATAACATATGTACATATATATATAATGTATATATATATATATATATAGTGTGTGTGTTTGTATATATATAATGTATATGTACTATCTTTTAAATCCTTTGTGCATTTTGCACTTAAAGCATATTCAGACAAGCTACATGTTAAGCACTTTATGTCAGTAATCTATTGGACAATGAACAGTTAAAACCTGATTTGAAAGAGACTAACTCCAAGCAAAAAAACAGATTTAAAATAAAAACAAGCGGTTAACAGAGAAAAGCATGAAATTCAGAGTTAGGCAGAGCTATTTTGAATCCTGTTTACTAGCTATGTGACTTTGAAAAAGGTAATCCAATGAGTCTATTTCTTCATGTGTAAAATAGAAATAGTCATCTAGGCCTTGATGTATTTTTGGTTATTTTAGAAATAATGTGGAAGGTCTCCTATAGGGTCCAATACATAGTAGGTGCACAATAAAGACTATAAACAGTTCTCGTTATTTTATTGTAATTACTTAATATCATTTTATGTTCCTCCACAGTTTGTAATTTTTTTATTAGGTTTATTTATTTTGAGAGTGAGAAAGAGCAGAGAAGGGGCAGAGAGAGGGTGAAAGACAGAATCCCAAGCAGGCTCCATGCTATCAGCTCAAACCCACGAACCGTGAGATCATGACCTGAGCTGAAGTTGGATGCTTAACCTACTGAGCCACCCAGGCACCCCTCCATAGTTCTAACTTAGAAATGAGGTTACGCTTCCTTTTTAAGAGAAGACAAGTAACGTATGACCCCATTACCTGGTTATATGCCAGGTGTTAGACCCTATCAAATTTTCTCCAGTTATTTGTGTTTATCATAGGATCAACTCCTATATGTAACATTGAATGTCCTCCTGTGCCTTATATTTACTGTGATTGGCCTGTCTCAATGGCTGAGAACACCCGTTTCCTGCTTTACCAGGACAGTACTGTGCTGGTGTTTGTTCTCTGTGACTGCTACTATACCTCCTTTTCAGAGAAAGTAATTTGACTTGAGAACCACAAAAGCAGTCCAAATATTCCCCACAACTAGGAAGAAAAAGCTTTTTGAACACATTAGTTTCTTTGAAAGTTACTCATAAATGTGCTCCAGCAAAGAGAATACTCAGTGATATTTTGAAAAAAAATACATAATATACAAAAAGTAATTAGCAAATAGGCTATGAAAAGAAAGTTAAGATGTTGCACAAGCATTTAAAAATAGCTATATTTCATAGATACTGACACAAAGTAAAAATAATCCGTAACCTTCTAAAAACCAGTAAGTGAGGGGTTGGTAAAAGGAGAAAATAAGCAAAAGTGTGCTAACAGTCTTGTGTGAAGTAAAGAAGGGGCTCTAGATAATCATCACTTTTTGACACTAATATGAAATTGTTTTCAAATGATACCTATAATTTTAATATAATATTAGTAGGATACAAATAAAAACCAAAACATCTAATATAGCAGAAGATAAAAAATAATATATGATTAACATAGGCAGTAATAAATTTTAAAGAAATATTATAAGTAGACATTGAAAAATAACATGTACCAGATTCTCATTAAGTCCTTGTCTTTTTTTTCTTCCTGGGTGCATGAGTAGACCCTATTTTCCATCTTTCTGTGCAGTTGCTATAGGCACTTGACTTCCAGACAATAATGTATAAGAAAAAGTCATGATGTGTCAGTGGCAGGAATGGTGCCAAAAGTTCCTTCATGAAGCCTCGTTGATACTTTGTTATTTCTTCAGGCTAGTTAGAGATGACCATGACAACATGGACTTGATTCACTGAAGATGGCAAAAACTTTATTAATGAATTCAGTGATTCTATGGAGCAGCCTTCTGCTCCTTGATACCTGGAACCACTCAAGACTACTAAATGAGAAATAAAATTTATTACATTTCACTTACTGTGCCATGCTTTTGTCTATTTTATATACAATTAGCATTTACTTTGCTAATAATGTTGAAATAAAGCCAAATATGGTAGTGATTATAATAAATATGAATGGATTAAATTTCCCAAATAAGCCAGATAACTCTTGTTTGTTATGATTTATTTTCTTGAGTCAGGGAGACAAGATCACCTCTCGAAAGTATGTTAATGTGTGATAGAGCAAGACAAGTTTTCTCTGAAGGAAATGTACACTTCTGTTATCAATAATCTTGTGCTAGGAAGTAGTGTAGGACTAGACTTAATAGAGACAAAGGTCTTTCCCATTTTTTATCTTCTTCATTTTTATCTTTTTGGTGGATATGAGATTGTATTTTTTGAATCCATTTTCCATGTTTATTAATCCTGTTTAAAACATTCATATCATTGTGGTTTTTGCATGGCATTTTGGGAGTATCTCTAAATTTCCAGGGCTGTCCTTTGATCTTCAGCTGAATTTGTGTTATTACTTTTTAAATTTTTTTTGAAATCATATTTTTTTGAATTCTAAGAGATCTGCTTTCATAACATCCAGCTCTTATTTTACACATCTCAGGACACTAATTGCAATTACTTAAAAATCTGTTTCCTACATAGATTGTGTTGCCTTGACAGTTACAGTTGGTGTTTTTTCATTCTGATGATTTTCTTCCATGCTATTGTTTTCTTTAATGTTTAGTGAAACATCTTTGCCTGTGTTCCTGTGTAAGGTTTTTGATAAAGTGGTATATTTTTCTGGAATGTGTATTCACATCAGCAGTGAATATTTTCAGTTTCATTGGGAACACATTAAGATTCTGAGAAAATTTTGAACTTCTGTTAAAGAACAAGGTGGTAACATGTGATCAGGCTGTCTTTTCTTGGGGGATGAGGTAAATTAGCCTTGTTAATTTAAAAAAACCTTTTAGCTTCAGTTTGGCTCCAACATTTTCTTTGGGACTATCCAACAGCAGATTCACTACTTTATTCAGAAACCTATTCTTCTGTGTTTAGTTGGAAGGAAAACATCAAAACCATCAGCAGTGAGTGTAGGAGACTGTTGCAGCTGTTCCACAGACTTGTAATCAATTATCTAACTGACCATTCCACTCTGGCTTCTAGGCTTATCCACATCTAATTGCGATAATTCCAGGTTTCTGTCAGGAAAATGGCTTTAGAGTGGTCCTGTCTTTAATGATTTTGTATTGAAGTTTATCATCCAAGTTGGGGTCCAAACTGTTGATATAATTTTCTCTGTTTTATCTATAGAGTTCTTAAATTCTTTTCTATGTCTAGTATAGTTTTGTTTTTTTCTAGACTTTTATTTTGTGTATATTCTATCATTTTAAACTGATTGAAGACAGATCGAAGGTAAATACATATGCTCAGCTGCATTTCCACTTTCACCATAGAGTTAAGGTATTTCTTACATTTCATCAAATGTTAGTTTTCATTCTTAAAAGGCTTAAAATCCTTAATCTCACAGTTCTATCTGAGGTGATAAATGACCCCTATGCTAGTGTATGTTTTAGTTTTACATTTTGTTTTGTTTATGAGAAAAGTCACATTGATTTAACTACTTAGTAAAAAAACAACTGGCTGTGCTTGTGAGTATATTACTGAATTAACATGTGGCTGAAGGTGATAAAAGTCCAATTTGAAGACCCAGGCACCCAAATAAAACCTACTTGATTAACTTGAGGGATGCTTTTTCTCATTAGAATCCCTGAGAATATCCACTATTCTCAGGTATAAAACTCTACAGAGTTTTTCTCCTTATGCTCTTCTTTCTCCTCCTCCTTGCCCTTCTCTTTCTCCACTTCCTTTTCTTCTTGAGAGAGGTGTAAGAAAATACAGGGAAGAGCTCCTTGACACAGGTCTTGGCAATGATTATTTGGGTATGATATCAAAAATAAGCAACAAAAGCAAAAACCAACAAGTGGAACTACATAAAACTCAAAAGCTTCTGCACAGTAAAATAAAAATGAAAGGGAAACCACCTATCTGATAAAGGTGAGTATCCAAAATACATAAGAATTTATACAACTCAATAGCAAAATAAGAAGTAATGAGATTAGAAAGTGGGCAAAGAATTTGAATAGACATTTTTCTAAGGAAGACATATAAATGGAAAATAGGCACATGGAAGGATGATCAGCATTACTAATAATCAAAGAAACGCAAATCAACACCACAAGGAAGTATCAAAGATATTCATTGGCAAAGATGTAGAGAAAAGGGAACCCTTGTCTTGTGCACATTTGGTGGGAATACAAATTGGTACAACCAAACTACAGTAAACACTATGAAGTCTCTTCAAAAATTTAATTTATTCCAGCACTTTCACATCTGAGTATATATCTTAAAGAAATAAAATCAGAATCTTGAAGGGAGATCTGTATCCCCATATTGACTACAGTATTACTCATGATAGGCAAGATATGGAAACAAGCTAAGTGTTCATCTATGCATGAATAAGAAATAAATAGGAAAATGTGAAATACACACACATGCACACAGGAATATTATTCAGCCATGAGAGGGAAGAAAATCATACCATTTGTGACCTGGATGAGCTTTGAGGATATTATGCTAAATACTACTGACCAGTAGATACAGTCCATACCTTGGCAACTTTTGTAATAAAATAAAATAATATATAAGTAAGGAAGTAATTACCTATTAGGTAATGTAATCACTTGCAGTCATAAGAGTATAAACTATCTGCAGCTATTTTTTCCTAACAAATTGAAAATAAATGTATGTGCATAGGTAATTTGTATGATGAATTTTAGTGCAGGACAAATTTGTATGGTTGAATTATAACACTTGAGAATCACAGGTTTGAATGGCTTTTTCATTCCGTGGTTTATCTGCCTCTGTTTCAGCCTCATATAACTATTGAATAGTAAAATGTTTATTGCAATATGCCATAGTGAAAACTTACTTACATTCTTAACATATGGGTCTATTTCACATTGTGACAGGAGAAAAAAGAATACTTAAAGATGTGTTATTTACTCATGTAGCTTTTAATCAGAAAACAAAATAAAGAGGTGAAAAAAATCCCATGTAGTGAAAGTAGATGGTTTGATGTTTATACCTGAGTAAAAATTATTGGCCCCTGATTTTCTTAATGAATGTAAATGAGTATTTGGTAATTAAAGTATACATGTCCATCTCTTCTAGGTAAGTATGTGCATCATATCAAAGAAACAAAAATGGATAAGTAAATGAATTCTGTATTCAGACTTGTTATCTTCTCCCTGTTTCACATGTTGTCATAGCAACAATTGACTTCATATGGCCTGACTCAGCTACTCAGCAACCAAAGAGGAACGAAATGTCCTGTTGTCTGTAATCTGTTGTTACAGGTGATGTCTTTAGATTGTGCAGTAATAAGAGGTGATGCTTAAACGTACTGTATTTTCTTTTGTGATTGCAACAAAATGAATAATAATCTTTTAGATGCAGGGCATTTGTCCTTTTAGAGTTTGGGTGGTAATTTCTATGGGTGAGGAAGAGAGTGTTTTTAAGGATGTTAGCTGTTTTTTTTTTGTTTTGTTTTGTTTTTGTTGTTGTTGTTGTAGAAAATAGTAGCATAGCCTTTAAATAGTTACTTGTGCAAACATTTTATGGGTAACGTAGTAATGAGCAAACGCATAGAAAATAAGAGATTTTTGAACAGAGAACTGTTGTAGGAACACAGAAAATTCAACTCTATTTTTCTTGATATTTCTCATTTTAGAAAACTTAACATCCCTGTATTATATTGAGATAATTATTTTCTTTGTAAAATAAAATGATAAAGGGTAAAAAAATAGGGGGGAAAAGAATACCTATTTTGAACAGTGTAGTGTCTGGTATTGATGTTCTTCAAAATAACATAGTAATGAAATAGTAAAAATTTGGTACTGAAAGGTTTGTACACTTTTATATGTGGACTGTGTTGAAAAGATATAAATTAATCTGAATAAAGTCACATAAGACTTTATTTTTTATGGCCTTGGGCAAGCTAAAAAAGAACAAAAGTAAATCTTTAAAGAATTCACTTAAAATGTTAGTTTTAATTTCATTTATTCAGTTTGTAATTCCTGAGTGAAATGGGTTTAGATGTCTGTTTTTTCAAGAGATTTCCACTCAGTGGACTACACAGCCATTATAAACAGCTTTTAATCTCTGCAGGAAATTTAAGCAGGGCCTGAAGGTGGTCCCTACATGGGAAAACACATGGAAAAATCCTTCTTTTTTGTTGGTTCAATTTTTCATTTCACTATTACAGCTATATTTACTGCTTTCTCTAAAAAATGTGAGGTTTATGAATATGATCACTAGTCTAGTAAGGAATGAAATTATGAATAGAAACAGAAAGCTGACTTAATGCATGGGTGACATCTATGTGTTGTGTGCATTCTCAATACCTTATTCTCTGCCATGGCTGTCCTAAAACACAGGGACATGTCATTATCTTTGAATCCAGGTTTGGCCTAAGAATTTAACAAAGTGATCCTGACAACTGTTTCTGGGAACTGTCTGCTATACCATGTTAACATATGTTTATTTAGTAAAAAAATAGCTAGGAAGGGAACTTAAACACCTTAAAAAACTGGAATGTGGTTAACCCTTTCCTTTCACACCATTATCTTACTATATTTTTCAGTCTTCCAGTCATTTACCTCACTCGGGTGATTTGGTTTGTCTTTTAAAGATGATCTGAAGTGGGGTGAGTGGGTGTCTCAGTGACTTAAGTGTCTGACTCTTGATTTTGGCTCAGGTCATGATTTCATTGTCGTGGGATTGAACCTCACATTGGGTTCTGCACTGGGCATGGAGTAGTCAATCAATCAATAAAATCTGAAAGAAAAAGATTTATTCACTTCCTGTCATCTGTCTCTGTTCAATCATCTGTGACTTGGGTGCATCAAGAGTACTGAATCAGATTAGTATAACATCAAATGCTTGGAGCTTATTGGAAAAATGACCCTACATTAGTCCAAGGCAATATTACTCATTTTTAAAAATGACTCAGTCCCTATGGTTCTTAGTTTCTTGTCTAAAAATTTTAAATGTTGCAAGTCACAGTACTGATCTTGGCTTAAAGACTGGCCCTGAATTGAACAAACTCGTTTTGAAGCAAGTTAGGCTCTGAACAGGGCTCTTAGTTTCTTGTCTAAAAATTTTAAATGTTGCAAGTCACAGTACTGATCTTGGCTTAAAGACTGGCCCTGAATTTAACAAACTCGTTTTGAAGCAAGTTAGGCTCTGAACAGGGCCAAAATAAATCCGAAATTAAATATTCCCCCTTTAACTTTTCTGCATTTTCCAAGAGTAGATTCTCCTTATATTACCCACTCTTCTGTATCTTTGGACATTCCACTAATGATGAAATTCAGACAGATGATTGTAGCATCCCTCATGTTATCTTCTAAAGGTGAAATATCCCTAAATTAGTATTATTTTATTTGGCTCCAAATTTTATTCTGTGTAGACCATCAGCAGATCTTGTTGCCTATATTTATTAGAGCACAGAGTTAAACAACTGGGGGCCTCAGCTCAAATACTGGGTTTTCTCTATCCATTTCCCCCCTTGTTCCCATATCTTCAAATTCAGAAAGACTCCTTTCTTTATCATAATCCTCTCCCTACCTCCTTCATGTCAGGAATTGATGTAAAGATAAATGTCTTTTAAATAATGAGGGATAGGCCAGAAATAGTTGGGAGAAAATACATCTTTGCTTGGGGTTCCACTGCAGTGTCCAGAAGTTCTCAGGAGATCAGAGCCATGTGGGCTTGATTCCAAAAGAGGAAATCTTTGTTCTCTAGGTGTTTGTGGAGGGAGACCACTTTGTTTAGTGGCTCACAGTAGTGGAAGGGGAGTCAAGAATATATCTTCCTATATCTGATTCAAGAATAGAATAGTCTCTCAAACTCTGCTAACCCTTCAGTCTTTTGAGAAGACATCAGAATGAAGAGGTAAAACTATATTTTAGAAGATTGCTATACGACTCTGATGTTCTACCCTTCATTCTCTGCTACTGAGTTAACAGCACTGTGTTCATCTCCATTAACTAGTTATCTAGTCCCTACCTATAATGGCAAGTGCATGCATGTTTACCTATGTGTGCATATACATGTGTGTTTGTGTCTTTTACTAGATAGAAATACAAAGGTGAGAGCATAGGCTTTAGTTCTGGGTTCCAGTGGTAGACAAATAAGATTATATTTATTATATATTATTATAAATTTATATTGTAAATTAAACATAATAGAATATATTAAATGCCTGGAATAGGGCATGGTGTAGCAAATAGTGTGTAAATGTTAGATTCTTCCCTAGCCCCCATATCTGGGAAATGTCTCTTTGTGATAACCTGATATATGCTTACTGCATTAGTTAGTTATTAGGGTACAAACTCTTTAAATAACATTTTTAACTTTCTCATGAAGATAAAACTAGGTGGCTCTACTAATCTTGTCTAGGCTTGACTAATCTCACTAGGGCTTGTCAAGTGCTCAATGATAGACCAGCTGGGGGAGATTGAGTTTAGAATGACCTGGTAAATGATGAATGGGCTTAGTTCCCTGTCTGTCCTATCCTTTCAACAATCTAGTCCTAAGACGAAGATTGCAAGCAAGCAAGCTCAGTTGTGAAATAGAGCAAGGAAAAATGAGCATGTGCTTTTCCAGCTGGGATCACATTTGCTAATATCTCATTGGTCACACAAAGTCACATGACTGAATCAATATGAAGGGACTGTAAAGCTACAGAACAGAAGGCATGAATAATCAGGACTATTAGTACAATTTACTTACCACCCTTGCAGTGTTACTTGCAGGGCATTTTAGTCATGAGTTGATCAGAGAAGCACAGCCTCTACCACTCATCAACTGAGAGATAAGGGATTTATTTTAGTAATTAAACCTTACATAATTGTGGGACCAATTAGAGTGGGCTGTGCAGGACTCTCTGTCTAGTGTTGATTCTGAAGGCATTTTGCTCAGCCAGACTCACATTCAGGAAGAAAAACAGGATTTTGGAGAAATCTGTGATCACACTCAGGAAGACAAATTGAGAACCAAATCTATCTCTAGCCACCTGTAGCTTTCAAAGTAGTGATCCACTACTTGTAGTTGTCTTTGCCAAAAGCTACAAACAGGTTGGCCCAAAAATCTAACTGAAGGAGAGGATCTGAGAGCTAGAGGAGCTGCTAGTCTAGGTATTGCCCTAGTCCATTCATGACCTGCCTGATGTTCAACATCAAACTTCAGAGTATACAAATGTATGATGGCTATTTCACTTCTATGATCCAAATCTCATGCACAGGACTTTTTGTGGCCAATATTAATCTGGAATTCTATGGGGGGGGGAGAGGGAATTCTGGGAAACTTATGTCAGTGTAATCTCATCTGTTTTGTCAAGGTCTCTTTTTGCCTCTCATCACTTTATATTTGGGTTTGCTGAACTCCTCTTTTCAAGGGTCCTCACATTCAACCCTTAAGGTTTTAGGTTGCTAATTTACTCAATGTGGCAGAAATGATTAAAAATCCAGTTAAATGATACCATCTGCATATCTGACATTTTTTAGCTGATTTTCCCATTTCATAATTATGGATAAAATACTCCTGATTTCCACTTTGCTTTGGATTAGAATATGTTTAGAACATACTTTTCCAACTTCAATAATAAAATATGTCTTATAAATGCAAAGATTTAGATGAGAATTTAATTTTAAAAATAATGATCAGAACTCTAAGGGGACAGATAAACCAAGTGTATTAGGGATTTTTTATCATTTAAAAGAAGAAATTACTGCAATGGGTGAATAATTAAGTTCCTTAATTAATAAAAAATTATAGTGAAGCTCTTTGACTTCAGTGTAAATTCCCATAATTCAATATATAGAATTTACTCTCCACAGAAAAATGATAGACTTTCTAACCTCAAAGCAACCAATGATCCACTAGTATTACCACTGCTTTTTCTTAAAATATTTTACTATAACAATAGCCAAGACTAATCAGTTTAAAAAAGAGACTCCTATCTCTATGTATCTATCTATCATCTTCTAATGAAAGTTCTTGGCTTGAAGAAGAGAGGTCTAGTTTTAAGTTTTACAGGGAAATCAAAGTCATTATGAGTAAGTAATACCAAGAAAAGAGTTCAAATGGAATTGACAGTGAAGATGGACTTTATGAGGAGCTAATTCTAAAGGTAATGACTTACCTCTGGATGTAGGTGTGATGCAGCAGAGGAAAAGGGAATTTTTTATTTTTATCAAAATAAATGCTTTGTAACGATACAGCAGGATAAAATACAGATGACTATTCTTTTTATTGTTTTTTTTTTCATTGTGGTAAAAAAACAAATTTTACCACATTAACCATTTTTTAAGAGTGCAATTCAGTAATGATAACAATTTTCACATGGCACAATAGATCTCTAGAATGTTTTTATTTTGTGAAACTGAAATTTCACGAGGGCTGTCTTTAGCTCCTGGAAATCACCATTTTGCTTTCTATTGTGCTGTGTTTCACTACTTTACATGTCTTATATGAGAAGAATCAGATAGTATTTATCTTTATGACTGGCTTCTGCCATATTCAATGTTCTCAAGTTTATTCATGTCGTAGCATGTGACAGAATTTCCTTTCTTTTCAAAACAGAATAATATTCTGTGTTACATATATACCACATTTTCTTCATTCATTCATCTAGTGGGTGATTGACATTTGGGTTGTTTGCACATCTTGGCTATTGTGAAAAACAATACGGTGTACATGGGAGTACTAAGAACTCTTTGAGATCCTCTCTTCAATCTTTTTGGATATACACCCAGAAGTGGGATTGTTAGATCCGATGTTGATTTTATTTTTAATTTTTGAGGACCTCTATACTATATTCCCTACTAACCAACCATTTTACATCCTAATGGGTATAAGGACATTATCTCATTGTGTGTATGTGTGTTTGTTTTATTGAGCTATAATTAGCATATAATCTTGTGTTAGATTCAAGTGTACAATATAATGATTCAACAATTCTATACATTTTTCATCATTCATCAAGATAAGTGTACTCTTAATCCCCTTTATCTTTTCCATCTATCCCCAGACTCATGTACCATTTGGTAACCATCAGTTCTCTGTATTTAAGACTCTGGGTTTTTGTTTTTTTGTTTTCTTTATTCTTCTGTTTTGTTTCTTCAATCCCCCATGTGAGGGAAATCATGCAGTATTTGTCTTCCTCTGACTGACTGACTTCATTTAGCATTATACCATGTAAGTTCATCCATGTTATGAATAACAAGATTTCGTTCTTTTTTATAACTAATGACTGAGTAATAATCGAGGGAGTGAGTGTGTGTGTGTGTGTGTGTGTGTGTGTGTGTGTGTGTGTGTATGAATCACATCTTCTTTATCCATTCACCTATGGATGGATATTTGGGTTGCTTCTGTATCTTGGCTATTATAAAAAATGCTGCAATAAACAACAGAGCTATATAATATCTTTTCAAATTAGTATCTTTGAATTAATGTTAAGTTTCTTTGGGTAAAAACATCATACACAAAAATAAACTTAAGATAGGTTAAAACCTAAATGTAAGACTGGGAACCATAAAACTCCTAGAAGAAAGCACAAGCAGTAATTTTTTGACGTTGACGGTACAAACATTTTTCTAAGTACATCTCCTCAGGCAAGGGAAACAAAAGCAAAAATAAACTACTGGGACTATACCACAATAAAAAGCTTTTGCACAGCAAAGAAAACCAGCCTAATGAATAGAAGATATTTGCAATGATATATAAAATAAAGGGTTAATATCCAATATACATAAAGACCTTATGTAACTTAACACCAGAAAGTAATCCAATTAAAAATGGGCAGAGGACATGAATAGACATTTTTCTGAAGTGAACATACAGATGGCCAACAGGCACATGAAAAGATGTTCAACATCACTAATCATCAGGGAATGCAAATTAAAACCACAATGAATCAGAATAGATAAAATAAAAACGACAAAACATAACAAGTGTTGGCAAGGATGTGATTAAAAGAACCATAATGCACTGTTGGTCGGAATGTAAATTGAGGCAGCCTCTGTGAACAACAGTATGGAGGTTCCTCAAAAAGTTAAAAATGTAATTAACATTGTGGTTTTGATTTGAATTTTTCTAATAGTTATTGATACCATGAATGGATGAGTTACATATCTTTTTTTATAAACTTGTCAGTCATTTATATATCCTTTGAAGAATTGTCTATTCAAGTACTTCATTTTTAAATTAGGTTATTTGTTTTTTTGTTGTTGTTGGGTTATAGCAGGTTTTTGATACATTTTGGATGTTGATCATCATATACATGATTTGCAAGTATTTTCTATCATTCTGTAGGTTGTCTTTTATTTCCTTTGCTGTTTACAAGTTTTTAAGTTGGATGTCGTCACCTTGGTCTATTTTTGGTTTTGTTGCACGTGTTTTTGATGTCACTTTTGAGAAGTCATTGCTTAATCCAGCGTATTGAAGCTTCCCCTATGTTTTCATATAGGAGTTTTATAGTTTTAGCCCTTATGTTTATGTCTTTAATCCATTTTGAGTTAAATTTGAGTATGCTGTTAAGTGAGAATTCAACTTAATTCTTACACATGTGGATCTCTTTTTCCCAGTACCATTTGTTAAAGACATCATTCTTTTCCCATTGTGTGGTCTTAGCAACCTTACTGAAAATAATTTGATCATGGGAGGATTTATTCCTGACTCTCTATTCTGTTCTATTGATCTATACGTTTTTCTTTATGCCAGGGTCACACTATTTTGATTACTTTAGCTGTTACATATTTTGAAATCAAAAAGTGTTAGGTCTTCAGACTTGTTCTTCTATTTCAAGATTGTTGGGGCTATTTGGAGTACCTTGAGATTCCACGTGAACCTTGGGATTCCACCCTCCACTCTGCTTTCTGCCAAAAAGTACTGTTGGTATTTGATAGGAATTGCATTGAATCTGTAGACGGTTTTGGGTAGTATTGTCATCTTCACAATATTAAGTCTTCCAGTCGATAAACACAGAATGCCTTTCCATTTATCCAAGTTGTCTTTAATTTCTTCTAGCAATATTTTATACTTTTCAATGTACAAGTCTTTTACCTATTGAATTGAAATTACTCCTAAGTGTTTTTATTATTATTATTTTAAATGCTTACTTATTTTGAGAAAGCAGGGGAGGGAAGGAGAAAGAGGGAGAGAACCCCAATCAGGCTCCATACTGTCAGCGCAGAGCCTTATGCAGGGCTCCATATCACAAACCATGAGATCATTGACCTCAGCCAAAAGCAAGAGTCAGACACTTAACTGGGGCGCCTGGGTGGCTCAGTCCGTTAAGCGTCAGACTTTGGCTCAGGTCACGATCTCACAGTTTGTGAGTTTGAGCCCCGTTTCGTGGCCTGTGCTGACAGCTTGGAGCCTGGAGCCTGCTTCAGATTCTGTGCCTCCTTCTCTCTCTGCCCCCTCTCTCACTTGTGCTCTGTCTCTATCAAAAATAAACGTAAAAAAGAGACACTTAACTATCTGAGCCATTCAGGCACCCGTAACTTTGTTGTTGTTGTTGTTATTTCTGATTCTACTACACATGAAATTACTCTTTCATTTTTGAAATGTTCATTGTTAGCATAGAAATGAACTTAATTTTTGTGTGTTGATTTTTTTAATTTACTGTTATTTTTTTGTATCCTGAAAATTAGCTGAGCATCTTTTTTCTTAAGTTCCCTGGTGGGCTTAATTATGTTAGATACTTTAGTTAACTTCCATGTGGTATGTCTTTATCTTCAGGGTCTTATCTCTAGCTAGCTGAAACATCTTTACAGGGCAACTGTCATTTTAGAGGGTAAAATGGGAGCTTCAGAGTCATTCATGTTCAGTACCTACAATGGGAGAATGTCATTTCTGTCACGTTCTCTTGGTCAGAGCAAATTGAAGAGCCAGCCCAGATTCAAGGGGAGGGGGAAATGGGTGGGGGTAGTAACAAGGTCACACTGCAAAAAGAGCATGCAGGATGAAAGGGACTATTGTAATAAATTTTTACAAGAATACTTTATCTAGACCTTTTGTCCTGGTTTTAGAGTCCTGAGTTACTCTTATTACTTTGGTGTAATTATTAAACGTCCTTAACCTCAAAAGTATTCCTATTTGGATGGTCATCTTAATTCTCAGATAACGATTGTAACTCTGAATTTTCTTTATAATATACAAATATTACTAGATAGTATAAAATATTTGAGATCGTGGATTTCGTGGTTCATCAGAACTTGCTATTTATGTAACTTGGGGCTGCCAGAAAGCTTTCAGTCTATTTCTTCATCAGTAGAAGTGGAAAAAATAGAAAAGGGAATGTATATATCATACAGTTTTGGTAAGCATTGATTACAAAATATAAGTGTACTGCCTCCTGGCATATAGCAGAATTTGAGTCAAATAACCCTCATCCTATAAATCATAGAACCATAAAGCATGGGAATCACAGCAACATGAAAATAAACAATTTGATAAAAATGATATTTTATGAATTCTAAGAAACAAACATTGTATTATCTTGTTTAAACTGTGTTAGAGTCCTTTTAGCTCAATTGTGTGTGTGTGTGCACGTGTGCGTGCACACACATGTGCATGCCTGTGTGTGTGTATTGCAGGGCTTAATTTTTTAGTCCATTCAAATTATGCGCCTATCCCCATGTCACACAGTCAGCATCCATTAACAATAAGATATTGCCTTCTTTGCGCTGTATGTAAATACTTTTTTCCAACCTTGTACCATGTACTGCTTTCTGCCTCTGAGCCTGTTCCTCATTACCACTTTCTAATGATTCTCTCTAGCCCATGGTCTGGCACTCTCTCCTGAGACTTAATGCCAGTTATTAATCTTCTCCCGTGCCCTTGACCCTTTTTCTAAGCATGATTCCAATCAGTGTTTCTGCTGACTGCTCCATGTTCATTTGGTTATGAAAATGGGTCTTTCGCACTCAGTAATTTAGAGGGCAAAGAGAAAGGAATCTATTTCTTGAGTTGTCCAGGAGTCCCTATTTTGGCTGTAATAAGTCTTAAACACATAGCATGAGACCATGGAGAGTGTTGTTTAAAGAAGGAGATGGTTATAATTTCTTTTTTCTAATTCATAGTTAGGAATAAGTAAGGAGGCTATATCAAAATAAGTATAAGTATCTCAATATTTGAATAGTAGCTAGTTACTAAAGTGATCAATGGTTTCCCTGTTTTTTACAGTAATGACAATAACAATAAGTCTACACTTCATATGTCATTATAAATACTTCAGATACTCTATTTAATTCTCTTAATTACTCTATAATGTATAGGTTATAATCTGAATTTTACGGGCAATGCTTTTAAAGTTTAAGAAGTAAAACAGCCTCTCTAGACTGACAGGTTTAGTCAGGGGTGGACTGACATTCAGGCTTTGCCATCTCAAAGCCTATGATGTTTTCACCTGCTTTACTTACTGCTTTTGTTACCATTGTGAGGTAAGTGCACTTCATGGGGTAACAAAATTAGATCTCATTTCATTTTCAAAAGATACGTGTTTATCATATTCTTGTCCTAAATTTGAAGGGTGGGAAAAGTGGAAGTAAATGTGTCTCTGACATAAAATCATAAGAAGAAAAATCTGTGTAGGTAAAAGATTTGTTACCAGCATTTTTATCTTTTAATTTCAGAATTACATTAGAAAAGTGTTTATCCTGGGGTGCCTGAGTGGCTTAGTCGTTTAAATGTCCAACTTCAACTCAGGCTGTGGTCTCGCAGTCCGTGGGTTCAAGACCCACGCTGGACTCTGGGCTGACAGCTCAGAGCCTGGACCCTGCTAGGGATTCTATGTCTCCCTCTCTCTCTGCCCCTTCCCCTCTCACACTCTGTGTCTGTCTCTCAAAAATGAATAAATGTTAGAAAAAAATTTTTTAAAAGAAGTGTTTATCCTTGTTGAAAGGACTAAATGGGAGCACATGGCTTAGCAGGTATTGGGACTGTTCATGTATGGAAAGACTAATGAGAAGGCAGGAGAGTGTCCTAGAAAGAACATAGACTTCTGAATCAGGTGTACTGGCTCTGCCACTCAATTGCTGAGCGACCTTAAGGATATTATTTAAACTCTCTGAATTTATGTTTATTTCTGCATAAAGCAAGAATAAGAACACCTACCTCTTCGGTAGTTTACTTCTTAGCATTATTATAAGGGTTACTTGAAATAACAAATGTAGGGAGCCTGGGTGGCTCAGTTGGTTAAGCATCTGACTTCAGTTTAGGTCATTATCTTATGGTTTGTGAGTTCTAAACCTGCATTATGTGAGCTAGGGTCCTGCTTTGGGTGAGTCCCACTTTGTCTTTCTCTCTCTGTCTATCTCTCCCCCACCCTCACCCCTTGGTCATTTGGGCCTTCTCTCTCTCTCTCTCTCACTGTCTCTCTCTCAAAACAAAGAAAAAGAAAAAAATAACAAATGTAAATTGCCTAAAACCATGTCTCACACAAAATGAGACACCAAGTCATGTTAGGTCTCTTTTCTACCTCAATAGAGGGAGTTCAGGCATTAAGGAAGTTCAGCAAATAGCAGATATTGCAGAATACAGCAAGTAGAGGATAGGTACTCTGAAGCCATCTAGTTAGACTATGGTCAGCATCAGGGAGGATAGAATGAAGGTAAAAAACAAACAAAAAAAATAACTTAAGAATTGCTTATTAGACTGAACAATTGGTTTATTGTTTGGATTCATATGGTAAGGAAGTCCATTTATTATCATTGGAGAGTGAAATCAGTCCAGGGCCAGAAGTAAATTTGCCTTGATGCTAAGATACCCAAATACTTGGGACTTTATAAGTTAATCTAAAATCTTAATTAATTCAGTAGTCTGAAGTAGTATGCCAAAGTGTACTTTGAAAACCAAGAATCACCTTGGAGTTCATTTAAAAATAGATTTATGAGCTCCAATCCTGTGCCTTAGAATACATTGTGGTTTCACTTCAGCCTAGCAAAAGAGATTTATGAATTACACTGCTGAGTTTTAATTAAACTAACTCTCCGAAAATAAGATTGTACAAAGAAACTCTACTTGATGATGAAAGAAGAATACAAGCATAAGTAAACAGAAGGAAAATGACACAGATGGAGATGACACTTGTACAGGAACCCTTTGAAGCCCAGTGATGAGAGTGTGTGAGTGTGTGTGTGCGTGTGTGTGCGCGCACGCACACACACGTGTGTATGATGCTAATCTAATCAGGAATGCCACAATCAATCACACTGTTCACTCACAATGGTCTCCCCACCTTTGGAGACAAAACAGCTTGTACGTTAGTATGTAAAAATCAAAAATACTTTAAAAAACTTTTTATTTCATGTTTATCTTATTGTTTACATTTCCTCTTCTTACTTGCTCTTTTAATAATGGTGTGTTAACAGAGTAGTAAGTGTTCATAATTTAGAATTAAATATAAACATAAGAGCTGTGTGATTAGAGTTGATGAGAGCTGAGATATAAGGAAGGATTAAGAACAGAGAGGTAGTGATGTCATTACCTACCCTGCTATCCAAAGAGTCATAAGAAAAGTTGAATGTAGTGTTACAAATAATTTATCTCCACAGTATGCAAAATGTGCATATTGGACATGCCCTAATATTTTGGTGATAGAAGACATTCTATATGCTTGTGCATCTTATACTGAAATACTAAGGAAGATAAAGAACCATCCTCTTAGTTATGGAGCTAAAAGTCAAACTATGTCTTCCTTTACTTTTAAGAAAATTAGCACTAATTCTTGCATTACAGCAACCAAATGCACAGCATGCTAATAACTTCTAAATGAACTGTACGTTTATAACTCTTCATTGAGTAATTAGGAATAAAAGTAATTTTGCTGTTTGAAACAGAGAACTGGATTGTGGTAGTTATAACTTTTAATAACCATATCTTTAATACATTTCTAGGAAGTGTGCAGTATTAACACAAAAAAATCTAATAGACTGCTATTGGAATTTTTCCATTGAATTAACATTATGGACTTTTAACAAATGCCCTAATTAAGTGCAGTTTCTAATGGGAATATAGCCTCAATTAAAATCAAGGAAAAATGCTCAGTAGGCTTACTAATCCTCCAGGGGAAATCTGGAGGTGTCCTGCAACCATGTTTCTTGTCTATTTGAACTATATCTGTTGCTTTTTTATTGAGTATTCTCTACTGTTGATTTTCTCTTGGGTAAAGTGACACAACTTCTGTAGATGATAGAGATGTAAAAGAAACAAGAACTGGAGAGGTAATGACTACAAAGTAAAATGTTCATTACCCTCTAAACTTGATAGAACATTTTTGCAAACAAACTACTGGAGGACTTCAATATTCTTGAGTCTTGCATAATGCTCACCATGGAATATGTGATGGAAAATACCGTATAGTTATAAAATTGCAATTTTTACTTCTGTAGAATAAGTTAGTATAGTCGAAAGCTTATTAACATAGAGGTAGAAAAATATGTAATTATATCATCCTCGTTTGACTCAGTAATAATTCAGCAAGCAACCCATAAATTCTAACAGGATGACAGCAATTAGGGAACTGTATTTATCTGAGGACTGGTGAGTGAAGTAAATGGAGCTGTTTACCTTCCAGAAGTAAGGAATTACAGAGACTATGCAGTTATTATCAAAAATTGGGAATTGTCATGTAGACGGGAAATCGTCTTTGTTGTTCTGGTAGCCGAAGTCTAATTGATAAATCTTGTCTTCCTGTAATTTTTAACATGGCATAGGCAAAACTTTTCTCACAGACAACAAATGGCTGTGCTTTTTAACCATACAAGGGGCTTTGAGTGGGACTTTACCCACATGAGTAGGGTAAAATGATCCCAGAAAGTTTGATATTTAAAGAGAGAGAGAGAATGATCATCTCCCTGGCTTTAGACAAGACTTAAAATGGGGGAAGAGTGTTGGAAGGTTAGAATTAGTAACTTCCAAAGTCCTTTCTAGTCATAGTGTCTCATCGACACATACACCTCTTTGTAGAATTTGCATGGGGCAAGCAAATCTCATTGCAAGAGCAGTTTATTTTTTTCAGTTGAGGTAGATAGGTGCATTTCTAATGTATACTCCTTACCAGATTTTAGCCAAGTCACCTCTCCACTTCTGCATATGTCAATTAGGTAAAATATTGTTATTTTAGTTAACATATTTGGATGCAAAGAACAGAAGCTCATCTTGAGAAATGGAAATTGAGAAAAACACAGGGATCCTTTTTATGTAGGAATCCCTCATAGACACTCAAAAGTTACTCCACAATCTCAAGAATATGAGGTGTTGAAAACCCAGTAGGAGAAAGTTGTTCTCATAGTACAGTTGTCTGGATAACTGCTGCATTCTAGAACTTTTCTGATCCTTAGTGTGTACTTACTTTGCAGCCTCAGCTAATCTGTCCAACTCAGCTTCTTTCTGTGTCCTTTGGCTGTAGCCACCACTATTTTTCATTATCCTTCTCAAATCCAGAATCATCCAGATGTGGAATCTGAGTTAGATACCATTACTCCTTTCACCAGAGCTTTTCCACCAGAGCATTTTATTGAGAACTCACTAACCTATGGCTTACATAGATTGCCTTTGGATCAAAAGCTAACCCAGACCAATCATTTATGACCATGTGCCCCCCTAGTTCTACCACAGCTATTAATTGAGATAAATTTTTCAGAAGCTCTGGAAATGGCAAGCAAACTGAGGTTGGGTGTCAGTAGTAATCTGTATCCTGTTTTAAAATATGTGCTTTTATGTATCATCTGCTAGATACTACCCTTAAATAAAAAGAGTAAGAGGACTAATTTGTCATTATCTCCTCTTGATATCTCGTAAGTTATCTTGCAGGTATTATGCACATACCATATATATTTCGAATGAATATATAGCTATTGAAATTATAAACCTGATAGGGTTTGTTCAATTTAAATAAACAATTTTGAGTGCCTACTTTGTGTTAGGCACAGTGATCAATATTCTAATTAGATTTTATGAATTCTTATACATTTACATTCTAATTAAAACAATATTAATTCTAGGTCTTTGAATTCTTTTGGTTATACTCATTCTCTATTCCAGGAAGGGTTTAAGACAACTTGCAAAATTTTCTAACATATAACAAGAGAGCGGACATTTAAAGTGAGCCTACATAAGAAAGTATGGATCTGTGCACAGGGGAAAAAGGTTTGGAAATGAAAGTGGGAAGAAGGCACAAAATGTAAAACCATAAAATGTTTCTAAACATTGTAGGAAAATCTTGCCAGTCAGACTACTCTGAGTCCCATGGGATTTAAACAAAACAATTACCAGTGGAGAGTAAAATTATTCTCAGAATTGAGAGCAGAGTTCTCAGGACAGGGTCACACAGTGACCTTCTCAACCATATCCTTAACTCCCTTAAATACTATATTATCCTTGAGGTCTCCATCAACTAACATTTCCACTATCTTAATTATATTTCCAGTCAGTCTTTTCCTTTATTCCTTTCTTAAAGTTTCTTTGCGTTTTGCTTATTTATTTTTGAAAGAGAATGTAAATAAATATAAAGAACATGGACCATACTGTGTTATCCATCAAATAAATAACAACTTAGTTCTATAAATAACTTCCTCCTTGACAAGACTGCAGAATTAGACATGGCATCACTGTTGCTGAGTCCTAGGATGCCTTTTTTAAAAATTTTTTAATCTTTTATTTTTTATACAGAGAAAAAGAGAGAGAGAGGGAGGGAGAGAGAGAGGGAGAGATAAATCATGAACCAGGGAGGGGCAGAGAGAGAGACACACAGAATCTGAAGCTAGCTCCAGGCTCTGAGCTGTTAGCACAGAGCCCAACATGGGGCTTGAACTCACCAACAGTGAGTTCATGACCTGAGCCAAAGTCAGATGCTTAACCAACTGAGCCACCCAGACACCCCTAGAATGTCTCTTTCAAATAGCAACCTGCTCATAATGACATTTGATGCTCAAAGTTCTTCTGTAATAAGCACTGAACATCCACGTTCTCTCTTTGCATAGCTATTTTTTGATTATTCAAAATATTAAAATATGATGTAATTTGTGTAACAGCAAGGAGTATGCCTTCCAATCCAGGAATTTGCCTCAAAAAAGCAGGTGGACACTTTTCTCAAACTGGGTTTGCAATGTTTTTATTTTTAATTTTTTTAATGTTTATTTACTTTTGAGAGAGAGTTACAGAATATCAGCAGGAGAGGGGCAGAGTTAAGAGGGAGACACAGAATGTGAAGCAGGCTACAGGCTCTCAGCTGTCAGCATAGAGCCCAACGCAGGGCTCCAACTCAAGGACCCTGACATTATGACCTGAGCTGAAGTGGGACACTTAACTGTGAACCACCCAGGTGACCATGCAATATTTTTTTTATTGCACACTAGAATCCTTTGCAGATAATTCTCCTAACAAGTAGTTTCTTTGCTTCAGGAAAATAGCAAAATGTTGCTTGAAAAACATTCGAAACCAGTAATGATATGTAATAGAGGAATAGAGAAAGGAAGTAGGGTTATCCCCATTGGGCAGTATGGCCTCTACTGCATGACGCTTTATACAATATCTGTGTAAATAAATAAGGGATTTGAGGACGGAGGGCAGGTGGGGATTTATGCAGTTTTACCGTTTGATTGTTTCCATTATTTTTATGTCATCATACTTTGAAAATCATGGCAAGAAATAGAGCTTGTGATATATTGTCATAAATTACTCCTTAAATGCGCAGTTTTAAAGTGACTACAGCTAATGGGTTTAATAAAATGTCTCCTACCTCTACCGTGCTTCAGAAAAAAAAAATCAGATATTTGACTTAGGCAAAATATATATTTTATTGTTTTGTTACTCCCCCCTTTTACTTCTGAAACAAACTTTTCCTGACATCACCTATTAATGACAACCAGAATTGGCTTAATCTCTCAGACTTGAAATCTAAGTGGCATTTTCCCCTTTATTTTGTTGTTTTCCTCTTCATGCAAGATCTATTTCCTCTTATCCAATATCTATTAATTCTCCTAGATTCTGCTCTTGCATGTATTAAAATATGTCCCTATACCCCTCCCTTCTCATTTTCCGAAGATTCTAGCTTCCTAATTTTTTTTAAAAAAAATCACTAATTGCAAATTAAGGGATAGATTCAACCTACTCTCTGGATTGGGGAGTGATATTCATTAAATTGAAGACCAGTGGTAAAGAATAGAAACAATCTATAGACTCTGCTTTTTTAATTTTTTTTTTTTTTTTATTTTTACTGAGCCAACCTGCATTGGTCCAGCAAAGTAAGGTCTCTAACAGAGAATTCAGTCATTATTCCTTTAGTTCCTGGAGGTATTTCTTAGCATAATGCGATTAGCCTTTCTTTATCCTTATGACCATTTGGATATCATACTTCCAGAAACGAAACAGGCCGATAGTTAATGTAGAGATTAATAGGAGCCCTTGTAATTCTTGTATGTGTCATTCTCTCAACTTATGATCTGTCCTGGCTAAGATAAGAAGAACCTTGGAAGGAGGACTCTGGGGATTGTAGGTTTAATATACTTGGGGATTGTAGGTTTAATATACTTGGCCTTTTGAGATGATCAGAAAGCGTTCGACTCAGAATAGAAGATCCTACATTGGTCAAACAGAGTCACGGTATGTATTAAAAAATTATTTGAGGCTCCTGGGTGGCTCAGTCAGTTGAGTGGCTGACTTCAGCTCAGGTCATGATATCATAATTCATGGGTTTGAGCCCAGCATCATGCTCTGTGCTGACAGCTCAGAGCCTAGAGCCTGCTTTGGATTCTGTGTCTCCCTCTGTCTGTGCCCCTTCCCCACTTGGGTTCTCTCTCTCTCTCTCTCTCTCTCTCTCTCTCTCTCTTTCTCTCAAAATAAACATTAAATTGTTTTTAATTAGTCAAGAAGATTCCCGTATTCATAAACTTGTCTTTTTAAAACAGATGATGGATTAGCTTTAAGATTCCACAGCACCAGGTGTTGTATGTAAACAATGAAACATGGGAGTCTATTCCTGAAGCCAAGAGCATACCATATACACTGTATGTTGGCCAACTTGACAATAAATTACATTAAAAAAGAAAAAAAGTAATTGCACAGGACAGTGAATCAGGACATGCACAGTAGGCTCTTGTCAAACCAGAAGCGTCAGTTCTTGCAACTCTTCTACCTTATGCCAAATGGTTACCTAATTTTGATATATTTATGAAAGTGGGTCCTTGGGGCTTAGGTAAGGGCTCTCCCCATTATCTTTACCTCACTCCTCAAAAATCTGCTGCAGAGAACTTATCATTTTATTGAAAGTTACCATCTAGAACACTGAGACTTGGTCCAGGAATGGTATTCGTATATAATCCTCAGCAGAGGGAGCAAAGTCAGACAAACTATACTTACCTTCCTATTTATTAATTTTTAATAATTTCTGCATACAAGGCAGTAGGTTTATTAAATTCTACAGGACTGAAAGTAAATAAAGGTAAAATACAAGATGGGACAATTTTTAAAGTTCTATGGCAAGTGGAAGTACAAAATATGTTAAATATGGCATGACAATATAGCCTTACTAAGACACACCAAGTTGTTATCTGTCCTCAGGTCCTGAGCCTGTGAGTTTTCAAACTTCCTCAGGACTAATCTTGATTACTTTCTAATACCTCGTTCATAGGGCTTTGGCTCTGTCTACTATCAAATATACAAAGCCTTAGACACAATAACACCTGGCAAGTCATTTTCTAAAACGAGCATTCAGTATAACAAAAATCCATGAAAAGTGGAGGAAGAGCATCTATAGGATATTTCAAGGAGACTTTGTTGTCCATGGTGTTTTGAAATTCACTACTAGTATGAAGTGCAGATAAGCTATTTAGCATAGACTGAATGTTCATCAGGTAGCAACTTAACTGTGACTGTATGTGTGTATGCTTCAACACATAAATACACTTCTCAAAGGACACATTTTGAAAATAGCTCTATCTGGACCAAAAGCATGAAGAAGGAATAATTCTCCATGTTTAGCAAAAGGTGTCTGTACCCTTATCACAAAAGTGATACGGTTTTACATTATTAGGCTTTTTTTTTTTCATCCTCTGTCTTTATACTAAGTCTAGAGATTTATGAGTGTTTATGAAATGAGGGACTATGGCAAGCCTATTTTTTAAAAAGTTAATTCATTTATTCTGAGAGACAGAGAAAGCATTGAGTGTTTGAGGGAGAGGCAAAGAGAGAGGGAGAGAGAATCCCAAGCAGACCCATGCTGATAGCACGGAGCCCCATCCTGGGCTCAATCTCACCAGCCATGAAATCATGACCTGAGCCCAAACCAAAAGTTGGACGCTTAACTGACTGAGTCACGCAGGCACCCTGTGACAAGCCTATTTCAAACAACATTTTCTGCCTTTGTCTGGATATCATCTGGTTATACAGATAAATAGTTGAAGGTTTGAAATATGCCTTTTTGGTCATATTGCCTTTGGTCACAATTCATCCTTAAGTCCATCCTTAATTTCCAGATTATCCTCTGTAAATACAATAAATTTGACATGAGAATTTACTACCCTCATAGCCATGTAGTAATGCATGGGACAATTACAGTGTCTGCACAGACATACCTTTATCAATGATCAATAAACAAAACTAAAGAAATAAGGCCAGCAAAAATATTGCAGAACAAAAGAAAAAAGCATCAGCCTGAAAAATTATAAAGACCTTTGCCGACAAAACTGAACTTTGAGGGGCGCTTGGGTGGCTCAGTTGGCTGAGTGACCGACTTCAGCTGAGGTCACGATCTCGTGGTTGAGGAGTCAGAGGGCCTCCTCAGTCTCTGCTGACAGCTCAGAGGCTGGAGCCTGTTTCGGATTCTGTGTCTCCCTCTTTCTCTGCCCCTCCCCTGGTCATGCTCTGTCTCTCTCTGTCTCAAAAATATAAACATTAAAAAAAATTTTTTTAAATTTTGAAAATAATCTATTATAGGAACTACAAGACTTAATTGAAAACCTGTATGAAGCTCTGACCTGAAAGCAGAAGGCATCAGAGCTAAAACAAGGTATAAATTAGCATAATAAAAGAAGACAGACAGATGAAAATATTGACAACGGAATGAAATAAAAAATGATAAGATTGAAATTAAGTAGAACAAAGCTTGAGTGTGCATTGGAGGTAATAATAAAAAATATTATAATTCTTCACTATTCAAACAGTTCAGGTGGAATTTCTTGCAATATTTGATGATCACTTAAAACAATGAGTAGGACTGTTCTCTGTCACTACAGAAAGATTAAACTCATTACACGGTAGAAATACAAAATGGAGAGATTGTGTTCATTGTGCCATAAAATGGACAAACTCAGTGGCCTCATTGTATAAAACTGAACTTCATTCTACAATTATTGGACATTTTTCTTACTAAGGAATGCAAATGCTGGTTTTACACATCTTTTGTGTCCAATTTCTTGATTGGTAAAGATCTTTGTTATGATTTGTATGAGTTAATGCACAGAAATCATTTAGAACAGTGCCTAATACAGGGGCGCCTGGGTGGCGCAGTCGGTTAAGCGTCCGACTTCAGCCAGGTCACGATCTCGCGGTCCGGGAGTTCGAGCCCCGCGTCGGGCTCTGGGCTGATGGCTCAGAGCCTGGAGCCTGTTTCCGATTCTGTGTCTCCCTCTCTCTCTGCCCCTCCCCCGTTCATGCTCTGTCTCTCTCTGTCCCCAAAATAAATAAACGTTGAAAAAAAAAATTAAAAAAAAAAAAAAAAGAACAGTGCCTAATACAAAGTAGGTATTCAGGACATAATGTAAATTGTAATATTAGAATAAACCAAATGACTTGCAGATCTCTCAATGACAGATATATTATCAACAAGCATTCTTAAATATTTCACCAGTGGATTCTTCTTTGTTAATGACACATAAATTTATGCATACATTATAAGATCAAGTGTATTAAAAAGATACCAAGCAGAAAAAAACATGACAATGTATATCAAAATACTGAGACTGTTTATGTCTGTGGGACTCTGGGTGATTTTTATCTTCATTATTTTCTTAATGTTTTACAGTAAGCATGCTACAAATTAACTTTCAGAAGCTATTTAATTCTTATAATTATCAGTAGGTGCATGCTACTAATACACTAATAATCTAAAAATTCTTTTCTAACAAAAAACTACAGAGAAATCACTAATGTAACCCTGGAGTGAGACTATGGGAATGTTTTTGTTTCTACTGCTTTTTCAGGTTTTCTTGTAATTGGATGTCTTATTTTTTTCATTTTTTAAAAATGTTTATTATTGACAGACAGTGAGAGATGGAGCATGAGCATGGGAGGGGCAGAGAGAGACAGAGACACAGAATCCGAACCAGGCTCTGAGCTGTCAGTACAGAGTCTGACGTGGGGCTTAAACCCACAAACCGCGAGATCATTACCTGAGCTGAAGTCAGACGCGTAACTGACTGAGCCACCCAGGTGCACTGGATGTCATATTTTGAAGTGGAAAAAAAAAAGTTACACTATGTAGTAAAATTAGAAATATCTCTTCCATTTAATCATTCCTATTCTCTCTAACTTAGAGTTCTCTCTACTCCTCTTTTGAACTCTGATAATGTTTTCCACTTTAGTTGGAAACTTTTAGTTATTCATGGTTACCTGTCTTGTGTTCAAATTATTGGCATGACTTCCTGACCTTTTTTTATGAATATACTTTAATGGGTTTATACATAATTCCACTTAATGCTTAATCTGAAATGGTTTAACTATAATAAATTCCACACATTTTTCTTCTACTGAAAATCTTGTGACCTTTATGTTAGCTGGAACATACATGTACCATGATTTCTAACCTGATGGGGTGTCCATGAAGATGCACATTTCTTCACAGACATGGGAATCCAAATAAAGTTAAGGCACAGTAGGAAATTTCCCCTCAGTGATAAAATGTTGAGAAATAGAGAACATCTGAATGAAGTTAAACACTGAGTTAGGAAGAAGAGGACCTGTGTTCTAATTTTGGTTTTACCACTGAGGAGCTTAGTGGTCTAAGAACTTGCTTTCACTTTTGGAAAATTAAAGGTTTGGGATTGGATCAATGATGGTTTAAATTTTCCATGTATCAAATAACAGTTTATTTTCTTGTCTGGTTCCTTTCACTGCATTTGTTGCATGTTTCAATGATCTATTGCTTTATAATGTAAATAGATTCCATCTTATGATTATATTAAACTTGTACCTCCGTTTCACCTATTAATGAGTATTTGTGTTGTTTTAGTTTAAAGCCATTACCAATGAAGCTACTAAAAATATTTGCATGCAAGTATTTGTACACAAGAATCATGCTTTGATTCTCTTTGGTAAATACGTAAAAGTTGGATGCCTGGATTATTTGGTAGGTATATGTTTAACTTAATGGGAAACTGGCAAATTGTTTTCTAAAGTAGCTGTACCATTTTACATTCTCACAGCGTAGCAGAGTGACAGATGCTTCAAATTCTCATCAAACCTGCAGTGGTCAATCTACTTAATTTTATCCATTCTAATAGATGTGTGGTAATATTTCATTGTAGTTTTAATTTGTATTTCAATAATCCCGTTGAGCACCTTTTCATGAGCATTTTTGCCATTTATGTCTCTTTTTTGTTGCAGTGTCTATTCAAATCATTTTCCTGTTAAAAAGCATTAGTTTTCTTGTTTTGAGTTTTGAGAGGTTTTTTTTAGATATTCTGATAGAAGTCCTTTATTGGATATAGGCTTATAAAGATTTTTTCCCCTTTCTATGGGTTGTCTTGCCATTGTTTTTTTCAAAGAGAAGATCTTACTTTCTATGAAGTCCAACTTAGTATTTTTTATTTTATGGATTGCATTATACCTAAGAAATACTTGCCTAACCTAATGTCACAAAGATTCTGTAGTATATTTTGTTGAAATTTCACTCTAATTGTAGATTTGTCTGTTTCTCCTTGCAGTTCAGTCAGATTTTGCCTCATAAATTTTGAAGCACTTTTAGTAGAAAAATAAACAACTGAGGCAGGTAAATTAAGTTATGCCTTTAAAAAAAAATCAAATATAATGATCTCTACCTTTTAATTGGAGTTTTAAATCTCAAACATTTAATGTGATTCTTTACATGGTCAAGATTAAATCTTCCATCTTGCAATTGGTATTCTTCTTTCCTATCTCTTCTTTTCTCCCCTTTTCCTCTTTTTCTGCCTCCTTTAAGTGGTGTACTTATGTAGTTTTTAATTTTTTTAATTTTTTTGATGTTTTATTAGAGAGAGAAAGAGAGAGAGAGAGAGAGAAAGCAAGCAGATGTGTAAGCAGGGGAGGGGCAGAGAGAGGGAGACACAGAATCTGAAGCAGGCTCCAGGCTCTGAGCTGTCAGCACAAAACCTGAGGCTGGGCTTGAACTCACAAACTGCGAGATAATGACCTGAGCTGAAGTCGGACACTTAACCACTGAACCACCCAGGCACCCCATATAATTTTTTAATATTTTTATTTTTAAGTAATCTTTACACCCAGCATGGGGCTCAAACTCACAAGCCCAAGATCAAGAGTCCATTTGCAGCAACTGAGCCAGCCAAGTATTTATATACTTTGCATTATTTCTTAGTATTTCTACAAATAGTCTTTTTAACGGCCGTTATTTATTTAATTTTTGATTATTGCCTTTGGGTTTTTAGTATATGTGTTTAAGTTCATACAGTCTACCTTCAAATAACCTCATACCACTTCATTTATTGTTCAGGAGACTCAAAACAGTTTACTTTTGCTCCCCTGGACCTGTTATTTTCTTATTCTTTTGTTTAAATAGTGCATTATCCTTCAAAGAGATATAAATAAAAATAAAAATCCTATATATTTGCCCATACAGTTACCATTTTCAGTACTCTTTATTTGTTATTCTTTCACTAGATCCATATTTTCATTGGGTATCATTTTCCTTCCACCTTAATGGCTCCTTTTGACATTTCTTGGATCTGCTGGTGATGATTTCTTTCAGCTTTTATATTTCTTAAAAACTGGTATTTCACCTTCATTTTGAAAAACACTGTTGTTGAGTATACACTTCAAGGTTGTAGAGACTTTTCTTGCAGTGTTTTAAAGATGCTGCTTCATCTGCATTGTTTCTCTTGAGAAATACGTTGTCAGTGTTCAATGAACGGCTTGGATCTGTCGGCTTCTATTTCTTATAAATGTGAAAAATTTTAGTAATTGTTTCTAAAAATATTTTCTGTGCCTCACTTGTACTCTGTTCTTATTTGAGGACAACTACACATATATGAGGCTACTTTAATTTGTCTCTTAGCTCTCTAATATTATTTTCATTTTGTTGTAAATCTTTACCTCTATTTTATTTTGAATAGTTCCAATTACCATCTTTTAAAATACGCTGTCTTTTCTTATGTCTGATATATTATTAATCTCATCCTGTGTATTTTTCATCTATGACACTTTGTTTTCCATCTCTAGAAGTTCAATGTGATGTTTTTGGAAGTTCATGCCCCTATATAACATTTCTATCATTTCCTCCAGCTTTTTGAAATCAATAAAGTTAAAACAATATTTCTAATTTCTTTGTCTACTAATTATACAATAATTTTGATTTCCATGTTACTTTCAATATGACTGATTTTTCTCCTCGTTGTAATTTTCTGCATCTTTGCACATTTGGTAATTTTCAATATGATACCAGAAATCATTCATTTTTAGACTTTTTTGGAAATGAATATTTTTGTATTCCTATAAATACTCTATAGTTTTGTTCTAATATGAAGTTATTTGGAAACGATTTGATCCTTTCACATATTTCTTTTTAGAGTTAGTACCAGTGTAGTATTTACTCTGGGGATAATTATTCCTCACTCCTGAGGTAAAATCCTTTAGCATCCTTTACCCAATATCAAGCAAATGATAACGTTTCCCAGTGTAACTATTCCTGGCCTGGTGTAGGCTTTCAGTCCTCCCCTCAAATGCTCTGGGGTAATCCTTTCCCTGGCCCCAGAGAATTTTCTCAAGCACATGACCTCATAAGTACGATGAAGAATACTTAGGGGAAAGACTCTGCAATCTTTGGTATTCTCTCAACATCAGAAGTTGGCAATGGGTTAGGTAGAAATACCTTAGGCTTTGTAAACTCTGTCACATTTTTCTTTTTCTTTGTGTTTTTTAAATATAAAGAAATGTAAAGACCATTCTTAGTACATGGACTATATGAAAACAGGCTGTGGCACCCAGGCTGTAGTTTGCCAGTCTTTGACCACACAGCTTTCTATTTTCTGTTACTCTGCTCTACAGATTCTAGCTACCTCAATTTCCCTGGACTCTCAGCTTCTTCACCTCAATAGGACAGTCTTCCAGGCACAACCTGCATTCATCTTCTCTCTGCTGTATCTTGGACACAATCTCAAGGCAGTAAGTGGGACCATTGTCAGGCTTTCATTTATTTCTTCTCTCTTAGATACTTCTGTTCTGAGTTGTCTGATGTCCAATGTTTTAGAAACCATTGGCTCATATATTTTATACTGTTTTTAGTTTGAAGGTAATATATCTGGTCCCTATTACTCCACCTTCACTGGAAGTGAAGTTTAAGCATAAACATTTCATATTTCCTTCAGTTTATTCTTGTTAATGGTTTTTCTATAAATGGTTGCCAGTAATCAAAATATACAAATATACAAGGAGTAGCAAATTCATTTGTCTTTTATAAGTTATGTTTACTTTTTTTAGTTTGATTTTCCCCTCACTGTTTATCTTTCTGTTTCATTTTCTGAGCATTTTACTTTATGGTTATATTCATTAATTTGTCTTTGCTAGTATGTTGCCATTTCTCCTCCTGCAAGTGTTAGCCAACTGGAATATCAAATGTTAGAAACCAAACACAAAGGGCTGTAAAAGTTTAGGAGGAAAAGAAAAGAGAAAGAGGGAGCACGGGGAGGAATGAAGAAATACAATTTTCTCTGAGTCCTTGGATAGTGTTGCTTCATTGGCTTCTTGAAACTTGTGCTGCTCCTGAGAAGTCAGACATCGATCTGATTGTCTTCCTTTCCGGCAATCTATTATTGTTAAAAAGTACTGAATTTCCTTTTTTCCTTTATCTGAATGTTGTGAAATAGCACTACACTGTCTCTAGTTGTGCTGTTTTTATTAACTAAGTATCTGTAATGTTTTAATATTGTAGGACTCCTGCCTTCTATCCGGTCTGGGAAATTTTACTAGTATTTGTTTAAATATGAGCGTTTTTGGGGCGCCTGGGCAGCTGTCAGTTGAGTGTCCGACTTCAGCTCAGGTCATGATCTCACAGTCTGTGAGTTAGAGCCCGGCATCAGGCTCTGTGCTGACAGCTCAGAGCTTGGAGCCTGCTTCGGATTCTGTGTCTCCCTCTCTCTCTGCCGCTCCCCTGCTCATGCTCTGTCTCTCTCTGTCTCAAAAATAAATTTAAAAAAACATTAAAATTTTTAAAAAATAAAAAAATAAACATGAGCATTTATTCTCCCAATTTCCTCCTTCTAAAATTCCTGCTTCACAGATGTCAGAAAATACAGGTTTATCCTCAGTTTCTCTTAATATTCCTTTTAGATTTTCATCTCTTTGCCCCTCTGTGCTTCATACTAAGGTAACTTCTTCATGTGCTCATCTACCTAATGAATTTGCTTTCTGTTTTGCATAGTATGCTATCTAGCGCATTTACTGACGTCTTTAGTTTAAAATTTCCATATTTCTATCCCAAATCTCTCACTCTTAAAATAGTAACCTACTTTTGTTTCCTACATGGGATATTATCTCTACCTTCTGAACATATTAATTATACCCATTTTATTACCAGTTAAATTTTGAGGGTGAGTTTGTTTTCTCTGTCCTGCTGTTGACATTTATTCATTCATATGTGCTTATTTGTGACCACATACCCATGTTTAATGGGTATTTCCTATCATCTGCTGTAGATCAGCAACTTTCTTGGGGGAAGAGATAGGAAGTTTTTCTGTAGCTTGTACTGTGATTTGTTTTGAAGGAGAATGAGATTTATAGATGAGTAAGATACTCAGACACTTACTCTTCTCGGTGTGGCTGCTCCTGAGTCCTGTCAAGTTCATACATTCTGTTTTTGGCTTGAGAGGAGTTAGTGCCATTATTGTTGATTTAAGAGGAGGAAGGAAGGGGAGTGTGCCTGGGTGGCTCAGCTGGTTGGGTGGCAGACTGCAGCTCAGGTCATGATCCTGCACTTTGTGGGTTTGAGCCCCATGTTGGGTTCTGTGCTGACAGCTGATACAGCCTCTTTATGCCCTGCCCCTGCCTTTTTCCTCCTTCTGCCCAAACCTCATGCTCTCTCTCTCAAAAATAAATAAACATTAAAAAAAATATTTAATAAAGAGGAGGAAAAGAGATTAAAACAGATGAAATCTCATTGCTGAAATTTCAGTAGGTTGGTTGGTTGTTTTATTTTTTCCCATTAAATTATGTTGCTAATGACTGTTTTTCCTTGTCTGTTTTCAGCATTTACCACTTTGGGGCATGGAGCTCCTTGGTGTCATTGCTTCATACATTTTGAGATATGATACCCTTCTTCATCCTATCTCATCTGCTTTGTGTTTTTAGGGGTTCCTCAAAGTTTCTGGTTTGCTGCTCATTAAATACGGTTATGTATGGGAGTGTATACATTTTAATGAATCTTCTATTTTAGATGATTTAGTATGAAAATAGGAGACATGCATATGATTAGTGCACCTTATTGAATCAGAAGTGTATTTTGTTATTCTCACATTTCCAAACCTCATTTTAATCTTTCCTTGTGAATCCAGTGGGAGGTATTCTATAATTGTTTCATCTATCAGTAGCTCTGGCATTGTGGAACATCTGGATAATGTAGGACTCCATCAACAATTCTGCAAATTCAGGCTTTGAGATATATTTACTACCATTATTTTATTTATAAGAAAAGAATAGTGAAATACTACCTCATCTGTGAAATTTTTTTATTATCTATGGAGTTGCAATTCAAATAATGAAAAAGGGATTGGATCAGATTGTTTTTAGGCACAATACATTTATTTTTGCTCTATAATTCAAAGCTTACTTATCTCTTTGTTGTTTATAGCTGCACTGTTGATTCACTAAATTTAGCATGGAATGCCCAGTAGACCATTCACCAGGCAACACGATATAGAAGGGCACCTACTGGGCAGAAGTGGGACAGCACTCTTAGGAATCTCTCAGGACATTACACTGGTTCCAATGGACAAGTGTTTACTTAGCAGTTTTAAGTCCTCTTACTGTTCATTAATTGTGATAGGACCAAGTAGTTCATTTTTTCTACATCCTAAAATAAAACAAAAAATATATATGTGTAAAGATACTAAGTACCAAGAAAGACAATTTTCTCTATTACATTAGAATTGTTTAATAAACCAAGTATTTCCAAATAAAATATGACCACACATGACAAGTGTTAGTTCCAAATTTCTCCATTCATACTTAACATATTTCCCAGTTATTACTGCCAAAATATTTTCATGTGAATTAAGGAATCAATTACATAAACAGTGGGTATTTTTAACATACTACAATATGCAACACAGTTTACCAGAGGCAGAGTTGAACAGGACAATTACGTTCAAATTGTAACAAGGTAGTTATGGAGAAACAATGCAGGCATAGTAATAGCATTATAAGGCAAAATAATTAAAATCCAAAATAGCACATGAAACATTTTGAAAAAGGTATAGCAAAACATAAGTCATAAGAGTTAAGAGAAAGATATGATCACTGAACATTGGTTAGTCTGGAAACTTCCTGGAGGAGACTTGAGTTATATCTGCATGGAAACATCAATTCAGAGGGGCGCCTGGGTGGCACAGTCGGTTAAGCGTCCGGCCTCAGCCAGGTCACGATCTCGCGGTCTGTGAGTTCGAGCCCCGCGTCGGGCTCTGGGCTGATGGCTCAGAGCCTGGAGCCTGTTTCCGATTCTATGTCTCCCTCGCTCTGCCCCTCCCCCGTTCATGCTCTGTCTCTCTCTGTCCCAAAAATAAATAAACGTTGAAAAAAAAAATTAAAAAAAAAAAAAAAAGAAACCTCAATTCAGAAGACAGGGATGCACAGTTTAGGTAGAAGTTATCTATGCAAGGTAGCTTGGTTGTCAGAAACTGGATCTGTTTGATGCTTAAGGAGTGGTCCAGCCTGGATGGAGCCCATAGTGTATGATGGGTAATAGTTATAGAGAAAAAGAAAGGAGAGCTGGGGATCTGACAGCAGAGAAACTTAATTGCTAGACTACATAATACTTAAATTTGTACGTTGATGTCTTGACTAAATGTATGGGGGGGGGCAGGATTATAACTTTATACCCTGAGATGGTAAGTTTAGAAAACTCAACATGAATATATTTTGGTAAGTGGGTATTTGGCAACTAGAAAGGTCCATTCATTCATTCAACTTGATCTCAGGCATGTTCTGGTTTCTGTGGATGTACTGCCTAATAACAAGGCTAATGATCTCATGGGACACACATGGAAAAATTAAAATTATGGGAAATTGTTTGAGGGAAGCATTGAGGTGTAAGCACTGATGAAGTCACAGAGGCTGAAAAGAGTTTTCAAGCTTGTTTGGTGTGCAGGTAGAGTAGTGGCTGAGTAGCGTTACATGTCAACATGACTGGGCTAAGGGATGCCCAGATAGATGCTGAGACATTATTTCTAGATGTATCTGTGAGGGTGTTTGCAGAAAAGATGACCATTTGAATTGGTAAACTGAGGAAAGAAGAGCTACCCTCACCAATGTGAGTGGGCATCATTCCATCTCTTGAGGGCCTGAAGAGAAGAAAAATATGGAGCAAAGGTAAATTTACACTTTGATTTAACTGGGACATCTGTCTTCTGTCCACAGACATCACTACTGCTGGTTCTCAGGCTTCTGGGCTCAGGAACATAGACCATTGGCTATCTTGGTTCTCAGGCCTTCAGACTCAGACTGAATTATACCACAGACTTTCCTCATTCTCCAAATTGGAGATGGCAGATTGTAGGACTTCTTAGTCTCCATGTGACCTCTGTTACTAGTAATAAATCACTTCCTATCTGTCTGTCTCCATCTATCCAGCCATCCTATCGGTTCTGTTTTTCTGGAGCACCCTAAGACAGTGGCACAATGAAAGAGGTAAACAGCAGTATGAGATGAGGTTGAGTAACCAGAGCAAGGGGGAGGTCATGCAATACCTTTTATAATTTTTGGAAAAAGGCGAGGTTAAATTTTATATGTAATAGAACATTGAAAATTTTCATGCATGGCAAGGCACTAACATGATCTGGATAATAACCCAAGGCCAGTGGTATGAACTGCTAAGAGGTTGTTTGAGTAAGAGATACTGGCCAATTGGGCTGAAGTGGTGACAGTTGAGATAGAAGCTAAGGAGTTTGAAATGCATTTCAGGAGTTAGAAGTAGCAGGAATCCCTGATGGGTTGGATGTAGGGAGTGCTGGAAGCAGAGTAAGCTTTTTTGTTTGAGTGGCCAAATGGAATTTGAAAGCCTAAGGGAGAGGTCAAAAGTTCATGTTGTGATTCCTAAAGGGTGAAATATATGTGAAACAGTAGTTAGTTGAGTATGTGAGGTTGCATCTCTGAGAACTCTAGCCTGTTTCGTTTCTGATTCCTTGGGAGTTTTCTCATCTTTCCATTCTGTAATTTTATGTTTCCCCACATTCCTTCTTAGGCCTTCTTCACTGCTTACTCGACTTACTATGCTTGGCTTAATACATTCACCCCTGGGTCTCATCTTTCACCTGTTTGCTCACAATATTTACTTTCTTATCTTCAGTTCAGTCCTCTGTCCTGAATGTATAGTAACATATATTCAGCTGTCTACATAGGTTATGTATGTACCCAAAATTCCATATAGTTCACAAAGACACAGCCATCCATTGAGAAACCTCAAACAACTCCTCACTTCATCCTTGTTCGCACTCTCTGAATGCAATCCATAACTTAATCTTGCTGCATGATATTTTTAATCTTCTTGAGTGTTTACAAAAATCTTCTTTACTTGGATTTAGTTTACTCCCAGAGTCAGGATGGAGCTGGACTTAAGGGTGAGTGTCAAATGGCCTTCACTATGAGGATCCATAGGATGGAAAGCCAAACATATTGTGAGGTTAAGCAGTTAAGAGCAGGGAAGTGTCAGGATTCAGGTAACATGTTAGGGTAATGGCTATGGCAGCTGTGAGCTAGACAGATGGGAGTAAGGAGAAACTAGAGGGAGAGACGTTTCACAATGGGGACTAGGACACCAAGTTGTCTCCTAAGAAATTATCAAATAAAATTGCACATAATTAAGGGTGGAATATGTTTTTCTTTTCAAATGCATTTCTGAAAAAATTCTGTTATGCCTCACTAAAGAACGAATTTCAAGGGGAAGGGAGGTTGAAAAGACTACCCTCAGCTGTCAGACCATGGATCCCTTAGAACATTACCATGGAATTTAGAGTCCTGTCTTGTTGGCAGTTATCTGTCTTGAGCAAACTTAGCTGTGACACCAGAAAATTAATCGTTCTAATGCAAAACATATCATTATAAACTTTGTTATATAGGGTGTGATGCAACACTCTCCCACACATAAACACAAACTCTCACAGCTTTAATCACCTTTTTATTTTTAGTGTATTTGTTTCCTAGAAAATGGATTGTAAAACCATTTTCAAAATTATTTGACATTAGAAATTTTTTTTCTAAAAGCCTGTAGCACTAGCATATTTATCTTCATGAGTTGTCATGGTTGATGGGAGAAGTGCAGTGCTTGGTGTAAATCAGAGGTGTCTCTGGATATTTGTCATCTGTATCCAGGTGAATAATAGTTTCAAATGGACATCATGGGCAACCTTAAAGGGAAAAATGGATCAGAAAAAGACATCCTTATTTCAATAAGGATGTAAATCTTTGAAAGCCATGCAATGGTGACTGTTGGAGGGATGCAGGTTCAGTGTGTCTGTGGACTCCAGGAAGCAGTGACAGAGAGAGTACTTTTCTTTGCTGAGCATCCTTTGAGATTCTGTCCTGTTGAGTCACTCTAGAATTAAGTTGGTGTCATTTGCCTAATTCATAGAATGTGTTTAAGTCCAGGAGAGGGACGCCTAAGTGGCTCAGTCAGTTAAGCATCCGATTCTTGTTTTTGGCTCAGATCATGATCTCATGGTTTGGTTAGTGAGATTGAGCCCCATGTTGGGCTCTGTGCTGACAGTGTAGAGACGTCTTGGAATTTTCTCTCTCCTTTCTCTCACCGTCCCGTGCACTCTTTCTCTCTCTCTCTCTCTCTTCTTCCCTCCCTTCTTCCCTCCCCACCTACTCCCTCTCTCTCAAAATAAATAAATAAGCATTAAAAAAAAATAAATCCAGTAGAAAGCCAAATAGTCAATGAGGACTTAGTAAATTTTTATGTTGTTCAAAATTGTGGTAATTCAAATGAATGTTGGAAGGTTTGGAGTTTTAAATAAACATTCCAGATGACCGGGGCTTTTACATGTTGAGTGTGTCATAGGAAAGATAGCTACCACTTTAATCAGCTTGGAAAATTGCGACTATGTGAAATGTAGAGGGTAGGTAGGTCAATCTACCATGGACTCCATGATAGCTCACATCAAGCTGACCTGCCTTTATTACTGATTATCAGTAGCCACCAAGGCTACTCATTCCCCTTGAAAATATCAAAAACTGGCTTAAGAAGAGTTCATGATGTGACTCTAAATCCACCCCGTTCCCTTTTCTTCCCTGTTTTCTAGCTATCTCCGAATCAATATGTCATAATTTTGGTTAAAACTCCTGTTTTGGCTGCTGGTCCCCACATATGCCATTATGAGACATTATCTTGCCTTTCTAGTTTCCCATTTCATTACAATACAGTGGTACCATTATGTGATATAACAGTGCCTAGGGCCAAGGTAATTTCGTATTTAAATATCACTGGCATTGAATTTCCCATTTTATGATTCCTGTGCTACATGGACTATGATCACCAGAGTGAAACATGACAGCTACCATAAATACCTGCTCAGCATATATATTTATTTTTAATTCTTTATTATAATAATTTTCAATATATGCAAAGTAGAAAGAATGGTACATTGAACCTTACATATGTGTCAATCATCTTTGACAATTATTAATACATAACTAAACTCGCTATGTTTCAATTGGCTGTTTTGACATTTTTCTTTGTAAATAAGTGCTATTAGTATTTTAGCCACATCCAGTTTTCTTCTATTGTGAGCAATTAGCAAATTGCTTATTGAGAATAGACAATTTGATACATCTTTTTTTCCAAGAATGTGTGAGGCAGAATGTTCTTCTGCAAGTTACTGGGTAAACATCTTTCTAACTATCTTTCTCTCATTAACTCATTCTGTGAATCATTTATTTGGTCACTCAGTTTTAAAGAACGCTGTGTATACTGAACGTTCAAGGACAAAACTGCAGTCTCAAAGAAGTTCCCAACTTAAAAGGGTTTGATGGTTAATGAGATATTTTCTGGGGACAGGGTAAGAGTTACTTGACTGCAAAGTCAAGGTTATGATCCTCATCTCTTGGCTCTACATTATGAGAAACACTATCATTATGTGGCTTTCCTATTTCTAATAAATGGTTGATGCAGTTCACATCTACATGTTTATCATGGTGGCAATATTAGAATTCATGGACACACTGCAAGTCTTTGACTAAAGATTTTTCCTAATAGAAGCTCCCATCCCTCAACAGTGAGCATGATGTTATAAACGTAGCTAACATTCATAAACCATTTTAAAGTGACCCACACATTGAATCAATGAGTGAATACATGATCAAAAGTATTAATTCTCTATAAATTGTTTATATTTCCTTTTGAAATAAAATTCAGGTTGTACAACCACACTCAGACATGATCTAATTGGCCAATTCTTGGAATCAAAGCATTGGGAAGTTGAAAAGCTGATATCAACCATTTATTCAAATCCTATATTTTTATAGATTAAAAGAAAAAAATAAGGTTCAGTGATAATAGCCTGCTTCTTTAAGTTCATACAAAATAGAACTAGAGCTTATTGATGTGACTTCTTGACTAGTGTTCTTTCTTCATATCACACTGGGATAACATAATTTGATCCAGTTGTAAATGGTAAAGTGACTGTAATAACTAAAAATAACAAATCCTTTCATACAGGCTTCCTGCAGTTGTACTCTGCTTATAACCCTTATTATAAAACATGAACTAAATAAATCTGGCATGGAACAGAATTCTAAAGTGTTTTTATCTTGATGTTTCAGGGACCACTAGTTCTGTTGATTGATGGGTAGGGATTGACTCAATTATTACTAATTCTTAAAACTAAATGCATTTGTTGAAATAGTGTCATCTTGTCCTTAGCCACAGCACTGAAGGCATAGTAATTGGTCTAATAAAAATAAATAAATAGTTACAGCCTCAAAGAGCATCTAGGTGTGGTTAGATAATAAAAGGACAAGATACAATCAGAAATAACTTCCTTTCTTGACAGGATTAATGATGGAACTGCAGCTAATTTCATCCTGAGGGGGAATAACACAAAGACAGGCTTTGTTTTCCATCTTTGGGTTAGCCTTAAAAATGGAGTAGGTCTTCCTATTTAGGAGCTTGTCCACAAGTTTGTTCATAACTAATTTCTATGCCCATTGTCTTTGCCTCTCAAGTAGGAAATTTGACCACAGAACATTCAGAGCTACAGAGCTCATGAAAGGCCATATCTCCTTGGAAATCTGTCTAAGAATGCCAACCCCAAAATAAAGGCTGTTGATACATTCTTTCATAATTGTTGCCAGAGCCCCAAAACTTTGTTCATCCCTCCTACCTCAGTTCCTTGCACCATTGACTTTTACATACAAACTCAAACCCAGCAATATAAAAAATGTCATTTCAACCAGCCTTCTTTCCACACAGTGAGTCATGAATGAGCTTCTCAGTTCTTGTTTATTCTATAGACTGATGTCAGTATTGGTCCTTAAGAATTTTTCTTCAACTCTCATTGGACTTTCTCCTCAGTTTTCAATAGATGCCCTGGCCACTTCAGCCTGTTCTAATGATGCCTGATGCCTCAACACAGGAATTTAGTGATAGCAACACACACACACCTGCAGAGTTCTACTGTTACTTTTTCCATTTTACATCTTAAATTCTTAGATTAAATGACCTATTCCTTGAGGTCACAGGTCATGTACGTTTATTATAATACCCCTGAGATCACATATATGTGATAATTAATATCAATGATAAATACCAAATTGAAAATCTTGTCTTTGCCAGAAAGCTTTGTTGAGTGCTTATACATGTATCCTCTTATTTAATCCTCACAGGAATTCTGGGAGAATCATAGGGTTGTCTATTAGTTCCCCTTGGAGGCTAACTGATAGGCTTACTGACTGAAACTGAAAAATGACTAATGATACAAACCCCCATGCTCATGAATTGAGTGTTTATGGTCTATCACACACCCTGTTGAATATTCTATACATGCTTCTTCATCTCATGTTCATATCAACCTTGTAAAGAATCCTCTCTACTTTGCATTTGAGGAAACTGAGACACAGGCAGATTAAGGAAAAAATTAATGATCATGCCAACAACAAAGACAGAGTCAGGACCAAAATACAGGTATTCAGGACTTCTTTCCTCACACAATGCTCTTTTTGTAAGGTCAGAAGGCACTTTGTTTTTGCCCATTATTATATCATTAAATGTCTAATTATTATATACAACTTCAGTATATTCCCTATCCACATTTAAATGGGTAATCATTAGCTTTGAACTGGACTGAACTGTGTTTTTTTGTGTATTCTATTCCTCAATGTAATGTCCTTTCTTCTGTCCACTGCCCACCCATGGCATTTACCTTTGACAGGTCTCATGATCTAAAAGCTTTTCTTACTATCCCAACCACAATGATGTCTTTCCTTTCAGACTTCAGTAATAGACATTACTGTCTTATACATTTAGGTGCTTAAATCGTATACGTCGCTGTGCCCTTTATTGTTTTAATATGAATAAATCATACCTTCCTAGAAAGACATAAATTCCTGGACAGTGAGTATTGTGTGCTATACTTTTTTTTTTATGTTGTCAATTGTGACAAGTAAGGGCTCTTCAATGGAAAACTTTTCATTAAATTCAGAGGTTTAGACAAATGTATGAATGGTCAGAGCTGTTTCAACTGCTGAGAGAAATGGGGCTCATCTTAAAGATTGGGTTGAAGGTGAACAGGGAAAACATGCACATTTAGAGGCTTGTCAGTTACGACTGCTGCTCATGACAGAATCCTGGGCAGTTTGAATCTGACCAAAAGTTACATATTTGCTAAAGGAAATATAGGAAAACACAAGAATTTTTAAGTGTTTAAAACAAAAGGGATTTAATACAGGGACCTAGTTATTTAGGTGACATAATCACCAAGAAACAAAAAGGAATGCTGAAGCAATCAGAGATTAGCCACAGCAGAAAAGGGTTGCTGGAGCCCAGGGGTAGATATTAAGAAAAGTAGCTGGAATTGCAATCAGTCTTTCTTGCAGGAAAGGAGCTGCAACCATGGACAGGAAACACTCACTACCAGAGATGCTGCCTAAGGAGGAAGAGAGAAAGCACACAGGAAACATTTTTCTTCTACCACTCTGGGCCTTCCATGGGGGGAAACCCAGCCAGCAGCAATTATGTTGGCCCTCAGAAACACACCTGTAGAAGCAGCACCTCTGTTCTGTGGACCATGACCGGGGAGAGTGAGAATGGATCTCTGAGCAAATGGGTCACAGAGTGGCACTTGTGGTCCTCCATGTGCCTCCTAAGGGAGAACTTAGGAAACTAAGCTGCTCACAGGAAAGACTGACCAGGCCATTAGAAGTTTCTCTTTTAGTGTACCTCATGACTCCCCATGCTGATTTTTTTTATAGATGGTGGGAGCTGTTATTTTAGAATAAATAATTACATTCATACTATGGAGAACAAGGCATTCATGTGATTTAATGACAGAGAATGGGCCTCTGGCATCATTTCTTGATATAACAGTGATGATTTCATTTTATTCTTCTAGTTACTTGTGTGAAATTCCTTTCCTAAGTGGCATTTAGAAAATCTCCTTTGACGTTAATGGCTATCATGCTTCTACCAAACTCTGACTTGATCTTTGCTTTGTGAAATGACAAAGTAGGCTGGATATGCACAAAGTTACAGAGGGAAAACACTATGGGTGTCATGTAACCCAAAGCCTTCCTCCGTCCAAGAGGGAGCAGAGGATCAGGGAGGTAGAATGAGTTGCCGAAGGTCACCATAAATGTTTGTAATGCCTTACAGGGTGATGGCATTGGCACATCAAATCCTAGGCTCTGCCACAGACTTGGTGAGCATGGGAATGTTCACTAAACTTTGAGTTTCAATTTCTGCATTTATATGAAAATATTAATCTTATCTAAGTCATAGGGTTCTCACAAGAATCAACTGAAACAATATATATCAGGGTTGAGCAAACATGGTCTGTGAAGGGCCAGATAATATTTTACTCTTTGTGGAATATATGGTTTATGTTACAGCTACTACATCTCTGCCACTATAGAGGAAAAGCAACAATAGCTAATACATAAGCAAATGTGTGTGGCTGTTCTCCAATAAAGTTTTATTACAAAAAAGGAGTGGTCAGCCCATGGACTATAGCTTCCTGTCCCTTTATCAATATAATTTGATGTAATGCTTGGCCCAGAGTAAGGATTTCAAATTTTATCTGGAATTACTATTATTGTAATTATGATTGTAATGTAATTACCATTATGATTACTGCTGCTGCTACTACTACAATATGAATAAAATATCGTTCATATATTTAGTTTTTAAAGATTAAACTTCTAACAATTTACCTAAGGCTCTATCCTGAGGTTTCTTAACCACCATTTGCAAGGCAATTGGCCCCATGTCTGGGCTGCCCTCTCTTAGACACTGTGAAACATTGTGGAGAAAGCAGGTAGGCCTCCTTGTGGGAACGAGATGCCCTGTAATAGATCTGGAAGTTCTGCAGATCAGTAAGAACAGGTCTCAACACTTTAGCTCCTGTTCAAGATCAGAGGTGCTGAATGGGTAAGATGAAACTGTTGTTTCCTCCCCTTATCCAAACAATACCATAAGGCTGTGCAGCCAGAACAGAAAAATGCCAACCCAGATCTGTCAGTGAGGAGCCAGAGCAGCAATGTAGGAGTGTGTGGGCAGGATCCATGTAGAGATCTCACTCTCCTGAGACCCAAATGTAGGGCAGACTGAAAAAGTGTGGGCGATGGCAAAAAAGTGTTTGGGAAGTGTCTGAATTCTCCTTTAGGACAAATAGAATTTTCTATAGCATCTATTTCATGATGCAGCATTTTTGATATACAGTTATTACAATAAAAAAATTAGGCTATATAAAGGAGTGATTAAAGTCGGATTCTAGCATGAAGAACTTAGGTCATGGGAATCCTTGAAAAACTAGACTGAGAGCAAAGAGCAAACCCATCCTCTGAATGGCAACCCCTTCTTGATCCTATGGTTGGACTTTTCCTCTGTGCTCTTAAGATAATTATATTTCTGATAAGACCCCAAAAATAACAGCCAGCATAAGATGAGTGCCATAATAATGTCCATAAGACGACTATAATATTGATAGCAGCACTGAATAAATCTATAATACTCAATCTGTTGCCACATTTCAACTAAGAGACAGTTATAAGGACAGTGAGGAAACTCTCTCTCAATGGAATTTAGCACCTCAAAATTTTATGAGGTAATTAATGGGCATAAAGTCATACAATAATAATTTTTTAGGAGAAAACATTAATTTTAATGCAGCTTGAAAATTCTTGAAGCAATGAGGAAGGGCTCTGTTTGACACACAGTTCTAGAAAAGAAAGCATTGTTTATATTGAACAGCTCTTGTTTCATAAAGCCTAGGTCCTTTCTGCTCATTCAGAAATGTGCTACCAAAAAGGGAGCTCTTAAGTTGTAGTGTTTATATCATATCTAATTTTGACATATTAAATTAATTTTATAAAAATACATTTAATTTTTTTCTTTTGGTCTGTGGCTGTGATCTATTTTAGTATTTTTATGTTATGAAATGAGTTTCCAGAAATCTCCATTTATAACCTGGAGCCTGTAGTAGAAGGCTTGGCAAACTTCTGTGGGGAGCCAGATAGTAAATATTGTAAGTACTGCAGGCCACACTGTCTCTATCACGACTGTAGGCATATCTTGGAGATACTGTGGGTTCTATTCCAGACCATTTCAATAAGATGAATGAGCAAATTGAAAACAAGTCAAATAAATTTTTGTGGTTTGCCAGTGCATATTAAAGCTATGTTTACACTATAGTGTAGACTATTAGGTGCATAATAGCAACAATAATGTACATACCTTAATTTAAAAATACCTTATTGCTAACAAATGCTAACCATCATCTGAGCGTTCAGTGAGTTTTAATCCTTTTGTTCATGAAGGATCTTGGTTCAATGTTAATGGCTGCTGACTGATCAGGGTGGTGGTTGGGAAAGTTGAAGTGGCTGAGACATTTTCTTAAGATAATGATCCAATGAGGGGTTCCTGGGTGACTCAGTCGGTTAAGCATCTGCCTTCAGCTCAGGTCATGATGTCACAGTTTGTGGGTTCAAGCCCCACATCAAGTATTCTCCTGTGCATGCAGAGCCTGCTTCAGATCCACTGTCGCCCCCTCGTCTCTCCCCCTCCCCAACTTGTGCTCACATGCGTGCACTCTATTTCTTTTTCTCTGAAAAATAAATAAAAACTTAAAAAAAAAAAAAGCAAGGCCCCAGTGAGGTTTGCTGCATTGATTGACTCTTCCTTTCATGTACAATTTCTCTGTAGCATGTGATGTGGTGTGATAGCATTTTACCCACAGAATTTCTTTCAGAATTGGAGTTCATCCTCTGAAACCCTGCCACAGCTTTATCCACTAAGTTTATGTAATACTCTAAATCTTTTGTTGTCATTTCAATAATCTTCACAGCATCTTCACCGGGAGTAGAATCTGTCTCAAGAAACACTTGGTTTGGGGCGCCTGGGTGGTGCAGTCGGTTAAGCGTCCGACTTCACCCAGGTCACGATCTCGCGGTCCGTGAGTTCGAGCCCCGCGTCAGGCTCTGGGCTGATGGCTCAGAGCCTGGAGCCTGTTTCCGATTCTGTGTCTCCCTCTCTCTCTGCCCCTCCCCCGTTCATGCTCTGTCTCTCTCTGTCCCAAAAATAAATAAAAACGTTGAAAAAAAAATTTAAAAAAAAAAAAAAAAAGAAACACTTGGTTTGCTCATCCATAAGAAACAACTCCATCTATTCAAGTATAATCATGGGATTGCAACCTTTCAGTCCCATCTTCAGTCTTCACTTCTAACTCTAGTTCCCTTGCTATTTCTATCACATCTTTGGTTACCTTCTACACTGAAGTCATGAACTCCTGAAAGTTGGATTCAGCTTCTTTCAAACTCCTCTTAATGTGCTATCTTGACCTCTTCCCATGAACCACAAATAGTGGTATCCAGAATGGTATATCCTTTCCATAAATTCTTTTTAACTTACTTTACCCAGATACATGAGAGGAATCACCATCTATAGCAGCTATAGCCTTAGGAAATGCATTTCTTAAATACTAAGACTTGAAATACAAAATGACTCCATCCATAAGCTGTGGAATGGATGTTGTGTTAGCAGGTATGAAAACAGCATTAATATTGTACATCTCCATCAGGTGTATTGTCAATGAGTAGACTATTTTGAAAGGAATACTTTGTTTTTGAGCAGTAGGTCTCAACAGTGGGCTTAAAATGTTCAGGAAACTGTGGTGTAAACAGACACGCTATTGTCCAAGATTTGCTGCTCCATTTCTAGAACAGAGGCAGAGTGGATTTAGCATAATTTTTAAGGGCCCTGGGATTTTTGGAAAGATAAATGAGCATTGGCTTCAACTTAGAGGCACCAGCTGTATTAACCTGTCCTTTGAAGGTCTGAAGCCAGGTGATGACTTTTCCTCTCTGGCTATGAAAGCCCTAGATGGCACGCATCATCATCCAATAGAAAGTAGTTGTCTACATTGGAAAATCTGTTGTTTTATATAGTCACCTTCATTCACTATTTCAGCTATATCTTCTGGATAACTTGCTGCAATATCAGCACTTACTACTTCACCTCACACATTTATGTCCTAGAGACTATTTTTTTCCTTAAATTTCATGAACCAATCTCTTCTAGCTTCAGACATTTCTTCTGTAGTATAGCTTCCATACTTCTCTCAGCTTTCATAGAATTGAGGAAAGTTAGGGCCTTGCTCTGAATTAGGTTTTGGCTTAAAGGAATGCTGTGGCTGTCTTGACCTTCTATCCAAACCACTAAAACTTTCTCCATATCAGCAATAAGGCTGTTTGACTTTATTACCATTTATGTGTTTATTGGAATAACACTTTTGATTTGCTTCAATAATTTTTCCTTTGCATTTACAATTTAGTCAACTATGTGGCACAAGAGGTCAGCTTTCGGGGTATCTGAGCTTTGGACTTGCCTTCTCCACTAAGTTTATTTCCCTGTTTTGATTTAAAGTGAGGGACGTGGGGCGCCTGGGTGGCTCAGTCGGTTAAGCGGTCGACTTTGGTCATGATCTTGCGGTCCGTGAGTTCTAGCCCCGCGTCGGGCTCTGTGCTGACAGCTCAGAGCCTGGAGCCTGCTTCAGATTCTGTGCCTCCCTCTCTCTCTGCCCCTCCCCTGTTCATTCTCTGTCTCTCTCTGTCCCAAAAATAAATAAACGTTAAAAAAAAAATTTTTTTTTAAAGTGAGGGACGTGCAATGCTTCCTTTCACTTGAACACTTAGAGGCCATTGTAGGATTAGTCAGTGGCCTAATTTCAATATTGTGTCTCAGGGAATAGGGAGGCCTAAGGAGAGGGAGAGGTATGGGACCAATGATCAACTGAGCAGTCAGAACACAATCATTTATTGATTCAGCTTCCCATCTTATATAGGCAAGGTTTGTGGCACCCCAAAAGAAGTAAAATAGTAACCTCAAAGATCATTTATCACAGATCACCAGAAAAAAATATAACAATAATGAAAGAGTTGGAATATTGAAAGAATTACCAAAATGTGACATAGAGACATGAAGTGATGCAATACTGTTGGAAAAATGGAATCAGTAGCTTTGCTCAACACAGTTTCCACTCACCTTCAGTGTGTAAAAAATGCAGTATATGCAAAGGGCAGTAAAATGAAGTGTAACAAGATGAGGTATATCTGTCCTGAACTCTGCCATTGTGGAAGAAAGCAGCCATAAACAATATTTAAAGAATGGAAACATTCTAATAAAACTGTATTTATAAAAACACACTTAGGGCTAGTTTGGGTCTGGGGGCTATAGCTTTCTCACCCCTGGTAGTAGCTGTTAAGAATTTATTACCTGAAGAGGACTCAAGTAGTATCTATTGTCTAGGAACCAGTTAGTCATGCAGAAATGCACTGTGTTGAGTATAGTTACTTCTTACAAGAGGGCAGAATTTATTAATGCTACACATACATATCAATGAGGAATATTATTCACGTTTAATCCCAAAGATAAATAAAGAAGAAACAGAAGATGATTCTTAGAAATGTTGGGGCTTGAAGTAAATGAGAATCATAAATTATGAGGCGTTGGTATCTGAACTACATTGAAGTGTAAGAGCTTTGTAGTTTTGTTTTTTGTTTTTTGTTTTTTTTTTTTTTGCATCATTTTACTTGTAGCATGATTTGGTAACCATTGTTTCAACCATGTGACCAAGCCTCTCCCCCGCTGCCCAATCATATTGTGAATGGTAAGAAACACAGGTTAGCCAGTCTCAGGTGTTGTTATAACTTGTGCCCGGAGAAATGAAGCACATTCTGTGTGGATACCCTGGGAGAAGACTCTTAGAAGTTTGTGCCTACTTTACTCCAAACTTCTCTCCTTTTCCCTTTATTGACCATGCTTTGTATATCTTCTCTGTAATAAATCTTAGCCATGAATACAAGTATATCCTGAGTCCTATAAGTCCTTCTACGAAGTCACTGATTTTATATAGCATATATTAAATTCCTAGATAAATATTTGTCGAATGAATGAATTTAGAATACCCTACCTTTTGGGTCTTGGGTAAGTTTTGCCACACTAACATACTGCTTCCTACAAGGTCATTTCGGGGTACCAATGACAGCCCTGTGTATTCTTTGTTTGACTTAGGCATTTTGATAAACACAGTAACAAAATCTCTCTCTCAGAACCAAAACAGGCTGGCCACGTTTAAAATAAAGACTGCAAACTCATTTTGACATTTCTTTTCTGGTAGGGTAGTTATCATTCTTATCAGTCTTCAGGTTCATGTGTCCACAGCATTTTCACTTCATAACTACCAGCCCTTCTTTTACAATGATGCCTGTGACACATGTCAGCTCAAATAAATGAGTGTTTCCATTTCCACTTGCTCATTCACTCGTGTTTACCCATTACAGACAGTGAGCCTGGCGAGGTTCTGTGCTAGATACTTATGATTGAAAGACAAGACACTCATGCTCTTTAGTTAGTTAGGCAGAGGAATTTGAATAGACAACTACATACTGTTATAGCAAACTAATTGACAAGAGGCTTAAGATTATAAGACTGAGCATTTGACTGGTACGGTCTTTTGAGTTCAAAGGGTGAGTAGGGTTCAAAAGCTGAATGGCAAGAAGGAAAAACATTTTAAAGGAAAAAGCATATACAAAGGCCCAGAGGCTTGAGAGAGTGTGCCACATTCAGAGAAGAATAACTAGTGGTTGCCTAGAGTGTGCTTGTTGTGAAGTAGCAGAAAAATAAGGGTCAGGCAGGACCAAAAAAGTATTTTCAGCTTAGGCTGAAAATAATTCTGTAGGCTAAGTGGAGTCATTGAATTATTTCAAGGAGGATAAGTAAAAGTGATTTGTGATTATAAATGTGAGGATAAGTAAATGTCATATTTGTGATTCGAAAAGATCACTCTAGGAAAATGGGGAGGGTAGGTTAAAAAGAGCAGGGACTGGAGGCAGAAAGACCAGTGAAAATTATAGTAATCCCAGAGACAGATGATGGAGACCTGAACTAAGGCAGTGGCTGTAAAAAAACAGGAGGAGAAAACATATGAGAGGTTTTTTTTTAACTTTTTAAAAGTTACAACTAAAATAGCATATAGTGCAACAATGATTTGAGGAGTAGATTCCTTAGTGCCCCTTACTCATTGAGCCCATCCCCCCTCCCACAACACCTCCAGTAACCCTCAGTTTGTTCTCCATATTTATGAGTCTCTTTTGTTTTGTCCCCCTCCCTGGTTTTATATTTTTGTTTCCCTTCCCTTATGTTCATATGTTTTGTCTCTTAAAGTCCTCGTATGAGTGAAGTCATATGATTTTTGTCTTTCTCTAATTTCACTTAGTATAATACCCTCCAGTTCTATCCATGTAGTTGCAAATGGCAAGATTTCATTCTTTTTGATTGCCGAGTAATACTCCATTGTATGTATATACCACATCTTCTTTATCAATTCATCTGTCACTGGACATTTGGGCTCTTTCCATACTTTGGCTATTGTTGGTAGTGCTGTTATAAACATTGGGATGCATGTGCCCTTTCAAAACAGCACACCTGTATCCCTTGGATAAATACCTATTAATGTAATTGCTGGGTCGTAGGGTAGTTCTATTTTTAGTTTTTTGAGGAACCTCCATACTGTTTTCTAGAGCTTGCGTTCCCACCAACAATGCAAAAGAGATCCACTATCTCTGCATCCTCACCAACATCTGTTGTTGCCTGAGTTGTAAATGTTAGCCATTCTGACAAGTGTGAGGTGATATATCATTGTGGTTTTGATTTGTATGTCCCTGATGATGAGTGATGTGGAGCATTTTTTCATGTGTAGGTTGGCCATCTGTATGTCTCCTTGGAGAAGTGTCTATTCATGTCTTTTGCCCATTTCTTCACTGGATTACTTGTTTTTCAGGTGTTGAGTTTGATAAGTTCTTCATAGATTTTGGATACTAACCCTTTATCTGATATGTCATTTGCAAATGTCTTCTCCCATTCTATAGGTTGCCTTTTACTTTTGCTGATTGTTTCCTTTGCTGTGCAGAAGCTTTTCATTTTGATGAGGTCCCAGTAGTTCATTTTTGCTTTTGTTTCCCTTGCCTCTGGAGACGTATTGAATAAGAAGTTGCTGCGAGCAAGATCAAAGAGGTTTTTGCCTTGCTTTCTCCTCGAGGATTGTGATGGCTTCCTGTTTTACATTCAGGTCTTTCATCCATTTTGAGTTTATTTTTGTGTATGGTGTAAGAAAGTGGTCCAGGTTCATTTTTCTGCATGTCGCTGTCCAGTTTTCCCAGCACCACTTGCCGAAGAGACTGTCTTTATTCCATTGGATATTCTTTCCTGCTTTGTCAAAGAGTAGTTGGCCATATGTTTGTGGGCCCATTTCTGGGTCCTCTATTCTGTTCTGTTTTGTTTTTTTTTTTAATTTTTTTTTTCAACGTTTATTTATTTTTGGGACAGAGACAGAGCATGAACGGGGGAGGGGCAGAGAGAGAGAAGGAGACACAGAATCGGAAACAGGCTCCAGGCTCTGAGCCATCAGCCCAGAGCCCGACGCGGGGCTCGAACTCACGGACCGCGAGATCATGACCTGGCTGAGGTCGGACGCTTAACCGACTGCGCCACCCAGGCGCCCCTGTTCTGTTGATTTGAGTGTCTGGTTTTGTGCCAGTACCAGAGTGTCTTGATGATTACAGCTTTGTAGTATAGCTTGAAGTCTGGGATTGTGATGCCTCCTGCTTTGGTTTTCTTTTTCAAGATTGCTTTGGCTGTTCAGTGTCTTTTCCAGTTCCATACAAATTTTAGGATTATTTGTTCTAGTTCTGTGAAGAATGCTGGTGTTACTTTGATAGGGATTGCATTGAATATGTAGATTGCTTTGGGTAGTATCGACATTTTAACAATATTTGTTCTTCCTATCCAGGAGCATGGAATCTTTTTTTTATTTTTATTTTTATTTTTTGTCTTCTTCAATTTCTTTCATAAGCTTTCTATAGTTATCAGTGTATAGATTTTTCACCTCTTTGGTTAGATTTATTCCTACGTATTTTATGGTTTTTGGTGCAACTGTAAATGGGGTCAATTCCTTGATTTCTCTTTCTGTCACTTCATTGTTGACATACAGGAATGCAACCGATTTCTGTGCATTGATTTTATATCCTGAAACTTTGCTGAATTCATGAATCAGTTCTAGCAGTTCTTTGGTGGAATCTTTTGGGTTTTCTGTACAGAGTATCATGTCCTCTGCGAAGAATGAAAGTTTGACCTCCTCCTGGCCGATTTGGATGTCTTTTATTTCTTTGTGTTGTCTGATTGCAGAGGCTAAGACTTCCAATACTATGTTGAATAACAGTGGCAAGAGTGGACATCCCTGTCTTGTTCCTGACCTTAGGGGGAAAGCTGTCAGTTTTTCCCCATTGAGGATGATATTAGCATTGGTTCGTTTATATATGGCTTTTATGATCTCGAGTTATGCTCCTTCGATCCCTACTTTCTTGAGGGTTTTTATCGAGAATGGATGTTGTATTTTGTCAAATGCTTCCTCTGCCTCTATTGAGAGGATCATATGGTTCTTGTCCTTTCTTTTATTGATGTCATGAATCATATTAATTGTTTCGCAGATATTGAACCAGCCCTGCATCCCAGGTATAAATCCTACTTGGTCGTGGTGAATAATTTTTTTTAATGTATTGTTGGATCTGGTTGGCTAATATCTTGTTGGGATTTTTGCATCCATGTTCATCAGGAAAATTGGTCTCCTTTTTAGTGGGGTCTCTGTCTGGTTTTGGAATCAAGGTGATGCTGGCTTCATAGAATGAGTTTGGAATTTTCTTTCCATTTCTATTTTTTGGAACACCTTCAAGAGAATAGGTGTTAACTGTTCCTTAAATGTTTGGTAGAATTCCCCTGGAAAGCCATCTGGCCCTGGACTCTTGTTTTTGGCATCACTAATGATTTTTGATTACTAATTCGATTTCCTTACTTGTTATAGGTGTGTTTAAATTTTGTATTTCTTCTTGTTTCAGTTTTGGTAGTGTATATGTTTCTAGGAATTTGTCCATTTCTTCCAGACTGCTCATTTTATCGGCATATAATTGGTCATAATATTCTCTAATTATTGTTTTTATTTTTGCTGTGTTGGTTGTGATCTCTCCTCTTTGATTCTTTATTGTATTTATTTGGGTCCTTTGCTTTTTCTTTTTGATCAAACTGGCTAGTGGTTTATCAATTTTGTTAATTCTTTCAAAGAACTAGCTTCTGGTTTTATTGATCTGTTTTTTTTTTTGTTTTGTTTTTTTTTTTTTTTTTTTTTTTTGGTTTTGATGGCATTAATTTCTGCTCTAATCTTTATTATTTCCTGTCTTCGGCTGGTTTAGAATTTTATTTGCTGTTCTTTTTCCAGCTCCTTAAGACATAAGGTTAGGTTGTGTATCTGAGATCTTTCTTCCTTCTTTAGGAAGGCCTGGATTGCTATATAAGTTCCTCTTATGACCACCTTTGCTGTGTCTCAGAGGTTTTGGGTTGTGGTATTATCATTTTCATTGACTCCCATATACTTTTTAATTTCCTCTTTAACTTCTTGGTTAGCCCATTCATTCTTTAGTAGGATGTTCTTCAGTCTCCAAATATTTGTTACCTTTCCAAATTTTTTCTTGTGGTTGATTTCCAGTTCCATAGCATTGTGGTCTGAAAATATGCACAGTATGATCTCGATCTTTTTGTACTTGGTTAGGGCTGTTTTGTGTCCCAGTGTGTTGCCTATTCCAGAGAACATTCCATGTGCACTAGAAAAGGATGTGTACTCTGCTTCTCTAGGATGAAATGTTCTAAATATATCTGTTAAGTCCATCTGGTCCAGTGTCTCATTCAAAGCCATTGTTTCCTTGTTGATTTTTTTTATTAGATGATCTGTCCATTGCTGTGAGCAGGGTGTGGAAGTCTCCTACTATTATGGTATTACTATTGACAAGTTTCTTTGTGATTAATTGATTTATATATTTGGGTGTTCCCACATTTGGCTAATAAATGTTTACAATTGTTAGGTCTTCTTGGTGGATAGACCCCTTGATTATGATATAATGCCCTTCTACATCTCTTGATACAGTCTTTATTTTAAAGTCTAGATTGTCTGATATAAGTATGGCTACTCCAGCTTTCTTTTATTGACCATTAGCATGATGGATGGTTCTCCATCCCCTTATTTTCAATCTTAAGGTGTCTTTAGGTCTAAAGTGGGTCTCTTGCAAACAGTACATAGATGGGTCTTGTTTTCTTACCCATTCTGTTACCCTATGTCTTTTGATTGGAGCATTGAGTCCATTGATGTTTAGAGTGAGTACTGAAAGACAGGAATTGATGGCCATTATGATACTTGTAAAGTTGGAGTTTCTAGTGGTGTTCTCTGGTCCTTTCTAATCTTAGTTGCTTTTGGTATTTATATATATATATATATATGTATATATATATATATATATATATATTTAATATATATAAATCTCTTGCAGGGCTGGTTTAGCAGACACAAACTCCTTTAATTTTTGTTTGTCTGGGAAACTTTTTACCTCTCCTTCTATTCTGAATGACAGCCTTGCCGGATAAAGAATTCTTGACTGTGTATTTTTCTGATTCAGCACATTGAATATATCCTGCCACTCCTTTCTGGCCTGCCAAGTTTCTGTGGATAGGTCTGCTGCAAACCTGATCTGTCTTCCCTTGTAGGTTAGGGAATTTTTTTCCCTTGCTACTTTCATGTTTCACTCCTTGCCTGAGTATTTTGTGAATTTAACTATGATATGCCTTGTTGATGGCCATTTTTTGTTGAATCTCATGGTGTCCTCTGTGCTTCATGGATTTTGATGTCTGTGTCTTTACCCAGGTTAGGAACGTTTTCAGCTATGGTTTGCACACATAATCCTTCTACCCCTATTTCTCTCTCTTCCTCTTCTGGGACCCCAATGATTCTGATGTTGTTCCTTTTTAATGAGTCACTGATTTCTCCTATTCTTTTTTTTTTTTTTAATTTTTTTTTCAACGTTTATTTATTTTGGGGACAGAGAGAGACAGAGCATGAACGGGGGAGGGGCAGAGAGAGAGGGAGACACAGAATCGGAAACAGGCTCCAGGCTCTGAGCCATCAGCCCAGAGCCTGACGCGGGGCTCAAACTCACGGACCCCGAGATCGTGACCTGGCTGAAGTCGGACGCTCAACCGACTGCGCCACCCAGGCGCCCCTGATTTCTCCTATTCTTAAATCATGCTCTTTTGCCTTCATCTCCCTCTTTTTTTCTGCTTCATTATTCTCCATAAGTTTCTCCTCTATATCGCTGATTCTCTGTTCTGCTTGGTCCATCCTTGCCGCTGCTGCATCCATCAGTGATTGCATCTCAGTTATAGCATTTTTAATTTCATTCTGGCTATTTTTTACTTCTTTTATCTCTGCATAAGGGATTATAGTCTATTTTTTGACTCCAGTTAGTATTCTTATTATCGTGATTCTAAATTCTGGTTCAGGCATCTTGCTTGTATCTGTGTTGGTTAAATCCCTGGCTCTCGTTTCTTCATGCTCTTTCTTTTGGGGTGAATTCCTTCATTTTATCATATTGAAGGGAGAAAAGGAATGAACCATGTAGAAAAATTAAAATAAAAAAATATTAAAATTAAAAATGAAAAACACACTAAAATTGAATAAATGATACTAGATCCTAGGTGTGTTTTGGTCTGGGTATTGAAAGTGGTTTGTCAATTAGGGGGGAAAAAAAGAGGGGAGGAAGGAAATCATTAGAGAATTTGAAAAAAATGAATACCCTGAAGTAGACCAAAATGAGATGACAGGAGTAAAATAGAATTTGAAAATATTTACACAAAAGTAAAGAATATAGTAGAAAAAAACTTAAAAATATTTTTAATAAAAATTAAATATTAAAATTAATTTTTTTCTCTTGCTGTATTCAAGAAAAAGAAAAGAAACAAAAAAGAGAAAAAAGAAAAAAAAGGAAATCATTTGAAAATTTAAAAAAGTGAATACACTGTAGTAGACTAAAATAAAATGATGGAGTAAAGTAGAAATTGAAAAAATTTACACAGAAGTAAAAAATATACTAAAAAAATTAAAATATTTTCAATAAAAATAGAAAATAAAAATGAATTTTTTCTCTTTTTGCTGAATTCTGTGGTTCAGGTTGTGCAGATTTTTGGGTTAATCCTCCAATCAGCTTTCTAGGTGTGCAGGATGGTTTAGTGTTGGTCTGGCTGTATTTCATGGACGGGAGACACACAAAAAACTTCCATGCTGTGCCACCATCTTGGCTCCTCCCCCATCCAAGAGTTGAGAGTTGTTTCTGAAGTCGACCCCAAATTGATGGACTGAAAAGATATAACATAAGGTGGAAGAAACAACCACTGACTGTCTACAAATGTTGGTCACAAGTTATTTCTCTTAAGAAGTGGGTTGTAAGAAAGATGACAGGTTCATTATTGGCTGCGTAGAGTTGGAGATACATTCAGGCAGTCAGGTGTGCCTGTCCCTCAGACACTGTTTTTGGCAGTGAGAGTACACCCCACGTAGTGTTAGAGGGTTTAATTACCCTAAGAACTTTACAAGATATAGAATATTATATCCATTCTAAATTAAGATAATTGAAGCTCAGGGAAATTTAAATAAATTATCCAGTGTTACAGAGGAAGTGGATGTCCCAGGATTTCTATCTGTATCTCCTTGACTTCATTGTGTCTTACTCCCTCTCCCATGCTGACTCCCATTTTTGGCAAGAATGAAAATTTTTCTGTGTTTACATGTGAGCTGACCCACCCCATTAGGCATATATTTCATATTGTATTTTTGTGCCAGAAAGCATGACGTGGCTGTAAGCCTTATTCTTCTTGTTTTAATTTTTCATGGCATTGTCTATTAACGACTTATTTACATACAACATCCCATGTCATGCAGATATACTTAAGGCAGTAGTTGAAATGGAAGAGGAAATACAGAAATAAAATAAAGTGGAGGAATAAATACAAGATTTTTTCACTCTTGTTTTTAATTTCCCATATTAAAACCATACAAATGAATCATTCCTCTAGACAGTGGCTCAGGGGTAAAAGGGCATTCTGTATGCACTTTTTCTGGTGTTTCCAGGTTGTAATTTCAAAGTATTAGCTGAATCTTTGCGAATCTAATGGAGAAGATATTCAGGGGATTCTATGTTTTAGGTTTATTTCTCAATCTTTAGAGGCTTAAGGGACATAGTGTGAAAGTAGGCAGGATTGGGAAATGCAACTGACATTACTCAGCATGAATATATGGAATGCTACCTCCACTTGGGTATCAGATGGCCTCACCAACTGCAGGGCAGTTACATATGCTTTTTTTATCTCTTCTTTTGAGATTCTGCTGTTTCTGATAGCTGGTGATTACCTCAGATGGTTTTGTGTACATGTGCATATGAGGATGTATTCAAACAATTCTTTGCTGGGTGTTTAGAGAAACAATAAAGTCAGTGCAGAGTAATAAGTCCTCAAAGGAGACTGGACTTAGGACACCAAAATCCATGCTGGGCTGCTCAACTGGAGCCTCATCAGCACTGTCTCTCTGTTTTATCCTCAAATGTATTTTGTAATATGGTAACTAAATCAGACTTGGGAAATACCTACATGAGTACTGGTCTGTTTTCTGAGTATTTCTGGGAGAAGAGAGGTAGCCTTCCAGTGAGATTCCCCCATGAGGAGATGTGGGGGGTCTGATTATGCAGGTAGTTCATAATGTCCTCATGGTGGCTGTGGGAGGCTGAAGAGCCAAGGTTTCTGGGAAGTGAGGACTCATCATGGTTTCCTGGTTGGAAAAGGAGCCAAAGGAATCTGTCATAAAGTTGTGTCTCCACTTAATCTATGATAATCTAGATGCATAAAGATGGTGTGTATATTTAGAATAACATGGAGACTGACCGCACTTATACCTGCACATGCATACACACAGACACACAGCCACTATGTGCAACTCTGTGTTATCTTTAGGATGGGAAAAACTTTAGAAACTGGGGAGCATCCATAGGAGAACCCCTGTAAGTATATAAAAATATATAATAGTTATATAATGTATATTATAACATAATATATAACATATAATACATAATATATGATAGTACATTATGTAATATATATAACTTAATATGCATTATTATATAATATATAATAAAATAAATAATATATGTAATATATAATGTGACATTATTATTAATATAATGATTATATCTTATAATATTATATATTATGCTACTTCACAACAAGTACACTCTAGGCAGGCGCTAGTTGTTCTTCCCCAAATGTGGCACACTTGCTCAAGCCTCTGGGTCTTTGTACATGCTCTTGCCTTTAAAATTCTTTTCCTTCTTGCCATTCAGCTATTGAACCTAACTCATAGGTTGTATTTATTATATATAAATTAATATTTTATGTTATATACTTATTATTTATTAATACATATTATACATGCATGTATATGTATATATATACATATATGTATACATATATATATGTGTGCGCACATATATGTCTTTTTCTCTTGGACTATAAGGAATATCATAACATATTAGATTTCATTTGCAATTCTTTAACATACTGTTTGCTCTTTTATTTTCCTACAATTATTTAGTACATCTGGAATATCTTGACAGATCTGTGTGACGGTGGAGTAAGCAGAAGAGAGGGAAATATAAAGGGAAATCAGTAGAGTGACCATATATACTGTTTTACAAACAGGGACATTTTTATAGAGAGAAAGTACAATTAATAAAAATGCCAAGACAGCTGGCAAAAACTGGATTGTCTTAGGCAAACAAACCTATATGGCCATCCTAAAAATGACACCTGTAGAGGACTCTCTTTTGTTACAGCCTTGCATGGAAAAGTGCTGAGTCTGAGTTCTAGGTTGTGACCACCAGTGAAGAAAGTAACTGGCTGAGCAGACAGCAGTGGCAGGAATTTGGGATTACCATGGTCAATCCTGACTTCTCCTTCCATATACTTTTCCTCATCTTTCCCAAATATGCTAAAGGATCATACAGTGTTTGTTTTCTCTGATTTATTTCATTTAGCACAATACCCTCAATTTCCATCCATGTTGCCAAAAATGGCAAGATGTCTTTTTTATAGCTAAATATTATTCCATTGTGTGTATGAATCTATATCTATATATACATCATTATCTATATATCTATATTTGTATCATCTTTATCCATGTATATCTCACATTTTCTTTATCCAGTCTTCTGTTGATAGACAGATTTCTCTTTGGGTTAGTAATTTCATTTCATTCAGATATATACCCAGAAGTGGAATTGCTAGAACATCTGGTAATCCTATTTTAAATTTTTAATTTTAATGCATTGTCTTTCATAGTGTCTGCACCAAGTGATATTCCCACCAACAGTGCATGAGGGCTCCCTTTTCTTCACATCCTCTCAACATTTCTCATCTCTTTTCCTTTTTGATGATGGCCTTTCTAATAGGTATGAGGTGATGTCTTTTTGTGGTTTTGTTCCGTAGCTGATTTTATTTGCATTGTGCTAACAGAAATAAGACAAAGAAAGATATATACTCTATGTTCTCACTTATATGTGAAATCTTAAAAAAACAAAACAAAACACTTAGAGACAGATCAGATTTGTAGTTATCAGAAGCAGGGGTAGAAAGTAGGCAAAATGATTGAAAGTGGTCAAAGAGTACAAACTTAGTTATAAGTCATAGGAATATAGTGTCCCGCATGGTGACTGTGGTTAACCATACTGTATTATATATTGGAAACTTGCTAAGAGAGTAAATATTTTTTTAATTTTGTAATGTTTGTTTATTTTTGAGAGAGACAAAGTGCAAGCAGGGGAGGGTCAGAGAAAGAGGGAACACAGAATCTGAAGCAGACTCCAGGCTCTGAGCTGTTAGCACAGAGCCCAATGTGGGACTCAAATTCATGAAGTGTGAGAAAATAACCTGAGCTGAAGTTGGATGCTTAACCAACTAAGCCACCCAGGTGCCCTGAGAGTAAATCTTAAATTCTCCTGATTAAAATACAAAAAGCATTTTTCATAGAACAAATAATCCTAAAATTTGTACAGAACCACCAAAGACCCCAGACAGCCAAAGCAAATCTTGAGAAAGAAGAACACAGCTGGAGATAGCACACTCCCAGATTTCATGATATACTACAAAGCTGTAGTCATCAAAACAGTATGGTACTGGCCCCCAAATAGACATAAAGATCCATGGAACAGAAGAAAGTACCCAGAAATAGACCCACACTTATATGATCAGTTCATCTATGGAAAAAGAGGTAAGAATATACAAAGAGAAAAAGGTAGTCTTTTCAATAAGTGGGGCTGGGAAACTAGACAGCTACCTGCAAAACAGGAAAACTGGACCACTTTCTTACACCACACACAAAAATAAACCCAAATGGATTAAAAACCTAAATGTAAGACCTGAAACCATAAAATTCCTAAAGAAAACATAGAGAGCAAGTTCTTGGATATCAGCCTTAGTGACATATTTATGGATATGTCTCCTCAGGCAAAGAAAACAAAAGCAAAAATAAACAATTGGTACCACATCGAAATAAAAAGCTTTTGCACAGCAAAGGAAACCATCAACAAAAGGAAAAGATAGCCTGCTGAATGGAAGAAGTTATTTGCAAATGATATATCCAGTAATGAGTTAATATTCAAAATATACAAAAAAACTTATACAACTCAACACCAAAAAAACAATCTGATGAAAAAATGGGCAGAGGACCTGAATAGACATTTTTCTAAAGAAGACATACAGATGGCAAACAGACACGTGAAAAGATGCTCAACATCACTCATCATCAGGGAACTGCAAATGAAAACTACAATGAGATGTCACCTCACACCAGTCAGAATGACTAAAATAAAAAAGAGGGCACTTGGGTGGTTCAGTCGGTTAAGCTTCAGACTTAGGCTCAGGTCATGATCCCATGTCTAGTGGGTTCATGCCCCACATCAGCCTCTGTACTGACAGCTCAGAACCTGGAACTTGCTTCAGATTCTGTGTCTCCCTCCCTATCTGTCCCTCCTCCACTCACACTCTGTTTCTCTCTCTCAAAAATAAATAATACATAAAATGAACAAAAATAAAATAAAATAAAATAAAACAAAATAAAATAAGAAATAACAAGTGTTGGTGAGGATGTGGAGAAAAGGAAACCCTCATGCACTCGTGGTGAGATGTAAACTGGTGTCACCACTATGGAAAATTGTAGGGATGTTCCTCAAAAAATTGCACTTAGAAATACCATACAATCCAATAATTCCACTCCTGCATGGAATTTATCCAAAGAATATAAAAACACTAATTTGAAAAGATACATGCAACCCTATATTCTCTGCAGCATTATTTACAATAGCCATGATAAGGAAGCAACCCAAGTGTCTCTAAGTAGATGAATGGATAAAAATGTGGAATATACATATATATACACACATATATGTCTGTATATACATATATACACACATATATATACATACATACATATATATATATACACACACACATATGTATGTATATAATGGAATATTACTCATCCATAAAAAAAGGATGAGATCTTGCCACTTGTGACAACATAGTTGGAGCTAGAGGAAATTATGTTCAGTGAAATAAGTCTGGGAAAGAAAATACCATGTGATATCACTTGTGTCGAATCTAAAAAACAGAATGAACAAAAACCAGAACTAGACTCATACAGAGAACGAATTAGTGATTGCCATATGGGAGGGAGATGGAGGGTTGCGCAAAATGGGGGAAAAAGTTCTCTTCACAAAGACAAAAATTCATAACTACATGAGATCATGAATATTATATAGACTTAGAGTGGTAATTATTTCACAGTATATACACATAGCAACTTATTAGGTTGTATGCTTTAAATCTATATAATGTTGTAAATCAATTATATCTCAATAAAAGTGGAGGAAAAATATGTTGAAGGACGTCATCTTTACATGAAATATGAAGATTAAAACATTGAAATAAGTGATCAGGGAAGTCAGAAAAAATATTCATTTGGAAACCCTCATTTCTCTGTGCACAGACTCTAAAAAAGATGAAGAAAGATCATTTCTTACACAAGCTTTCTTTTTCACTTGCTCCCCGGAGAGACACAATGAGTTGTGGTTTTTGAGAGGCTGGTGATTTAGTGGCAAAGTTGGTAAACCGTGTACAAAATTCCTTCTCTGCTTTCTCAATAGGTGCCAGGGGTACTGGAACATCTGGCAGGGGTGGGGCCTACCATCTGGTCACCCTGTTTGAGTGTGATCACCCTCCACTTGATATTCTGAAGGAAAATACTTGTAACTTCTTTCTAGAAAAGATAGTTCACTTAACATTCTTGGGGTAGAGTCTGCCTCAGCAAGACAGGATTATTTTTTCCTTGCATTTAGATTCCAGAAATGACCAGAAAACCATCATTTATAGGAACATGCCACCATGATTTATATAGACAGAGGTCATTATAGTGATTCAGTGTTCCAATCATCTTGATAATGGATCCTAATTATAATACTCTTCTAGTACCTAAAAACAATTGCACACCAGAATGAAAACTATTGGAAGAACAAGAATATTATATTTCTATTTTTATTACAACTCTGATTTTTGAGGAAATAAAATAAATGAGAACTGCTAATTATGTAAATCACAGATGACCTTGAGGCTATAAAATGGACTGCAAAGGCAAGGCTGTTAGCAGTTTAAGGCTTTTAGCTCTGAGATTTGCAGAAGAAGGGAGGGAAAACAAGTCCCAGCTGCCAAAACCAGAGATTAAGAAGTGATTAGATTTCTTTCTTTGTTGAAAACTAAGACTCAAATTCAGCCCTTCTACTTGCTCTTAGGGGAACGTTGACCTATAAGTCTTATTGTTTTCTAATATCAGTGCTTCTGGTTAGAGACTCAAAGACAAGAACACATGGAATGGACTGCTAAGTCCCCCGGCACCTGCTAATAATGAAGAAGACACTTGTGTTAGTAGCATCGGCCTCTCAGCAAGGAGAGAGGACAGACTTCTCATCCTAATCAGAATGTCCTCTGAAAATAACAAGTAATTTTCTACCTGTGCTGCCACTTACCCACTTTGCCTTCTGTTTTTTCTCCTTCCTTCTAAAATGTTAAGTTCATTCGTTCTGTACTCTACGTGTCAGCCTCATCATTTTATTGTTTTCTCATTGCTTAGTCTACTCATCTGTCAGTCTTGCCTCTGCTAATGCTGCTATTGTTATTTCTAAACATCCCTCTTTCTCTTTCTTTCATGTTTCCCTCTGCATCAAATACTGCCAGGCCTCTTGCTCCTTCTCTGTCAAATTTACTTCTAAATTCAGAAAGATACCCAAGGTTGGAGTATAATTCATCAGATATAGCACTTGAAACGTTTGCACCTAGGAGTTACAGAATATTCACAAGGCCATCTTCCAGACTGCTGACCTTCTGTCTCTGTCTCTGTCTCTCTCTGTCTCTCTCTCTCTCTCTCTCTGCATCCCCCTCCTTCCTCTCTTCTTTCTCTTTCATTCTCTCTTAATATATAGCCATTAGGTGTTTATATAAAATACACATTTTAAATTCTTTCAAGTGATTGTACTTTACTCATAAACCTCCATCCTACAGGATATTGAAGAAATTAAACTTTCCAGTTACTAAGATGCTAACTGGTTTTTGGTTTATTCCTTTTCTACTCAATTTACAGTCAGTTTTAAGTTCATCTCCCTGTCTGGGCTGGTTTCAATACATGTTTACTTGGCCAAAGTCTCCTTTAGAGAAATCTTTAGTCTTTCAGATGTCCTTCCCTTCCAAGATGGTAACACCAGACTTCCTAGTACATTAGAATAACCTGGTTAGGGAGCTTTTAAAATTGCTGATATCTGGGTCACACCCTACCTCAATCATATCAGAATCTCTGAGATTGGGACCACAGAATCAGTTTTTATAAAGTTTTCCAGGGGCTCCTGTGTGACTCCATCGGTTAAGCCTCCAAGTGTTGGTTTTGGTTCAGATCATGATCTCCTGGTTCATGTGATGGAGACTTGCACTGAACTCTGTGCTCACAGGGTGAAGCCTGCTTAGGATTATCTCTGCACCTCCCCTGCTTGCGCGCGCACACACACACACACTCTCTCTCTCTCTCTCTCTCTCAAAATAAATAAACTTAAAAAAAAAATAAAGCTTCCCAGGTTTCTGCAAAATGCAACCAATATAGAGACCCATTGTACCTACAAAAACCTTACATCTAGCAATTGCTTGGGCCACTCAACATGCCACTAAATGTAGCTGGGGCCTGTTTAAGGCCATAGACCCAAGTCTAATTCCAGGCTTGGGATCAATCTTGTCTTTATTTGCTGTAAGTTTTGGTGATGTACAAAGCACAACAGTAATACTAATAAAAGTTAGTATAATAGTATACTCACTATATGCCACTTACATCACTAAGTGCTTATGAGCTTCTTTATCACAACCCTATCTCAAGTATTATCCCATTTACAGATGGAGAACTTGAGGCCTAGAAAAGTTAAGTAACATGCTGAAGGTCATTGAAGTAATGCATGGAAGAGCTTAATATTCTCCTGACACTAAAACCTCTGTTCCTATATCCAAACACTGTATTCACTCCCAACATTTGATCCTTAGAATAAAGTTACTCTCTTGAGTGGCTCAGAGAGTAACTAGTTGGTCATTACAGCTCCCCAATCCCTTCTCCATTCCCCAGTGCACACCTCCCACCCCTCTGGACTTGACTAGTTCAAGGTTTTATCACATCTGTTGCTCTGTGCCTTCCACAGCCAGATGCTGCCACAATATTTACGCCAATTCCTGACTATTAGTAGCTCGCTTAGGTTGTATGAGTCAGTTTACTTTCCTTGGTAAGAGTAACTGGACACTGGACCTGCTGCTGACGCTGGCTCACATTACCATGAGGTCTTTGATATTGCCTGTGTGCAAATCACCATTCCCTTGAGCCTGGAAAGGTGTCACTGTCACGGTGGTTTGAATAAGCAGCTCCTCAGAGAGCAGGCACCTGGCAATTTCTTCTGCCTGAGGCACACATGATTCTCTCTTACTTCCTTATTACCGTTAGTCTAAATAAACAATTTCAGAATATCTGTGTTAGGAAATCTTAGAATCGGGTTCTGTTCACAAAGGAGAATATTTTAGGGCAGTATTTATCCCACTTCAAATAAAGTGGACCTGTAAGAAAATAAGACCCCATATTTTTTGTTCCAAGCCTCTCTGATCTCATGACATTTTAATGCAAGCTACAACAATATTTTCTCCAAGTTCTTTCTAGTTAATGTTGTTTAAATTATTCTCTATTATATAGTTGATGGAAATACATTCTCCCAGATAAAAATGGGAGTAATTTTTAGCAGCAGACTGCATTTAATGTGTTAAATTTAATAAACAAAGTCACATTTGTATGTGGGACATTTTCCCAGAACATAATCAAGTATGACAGGTTGGTTATGAGGAGCGCAGTTCCTTGATGTATGTATCAGCTTAAGAGCTTGTCAGCTACCTTGACGCGTTAATTCTAGGACTTTGTGCAAGTGAAACTTCCTGTTGTCTGCAAAACACTGTGAGCCATTTAACTCACGACAAGCCTTTAGATCACGTTGCTTCTGTGACTGCACATTGCGAATGCAAATCTACTTGTGCAGTGGTTGTTGGCATCAGAATATTAACATTAGAAATGTTTTCTGCACTATCATATCAGGCTTTGTCTGGGAAACATGTGTTTGGTGCTCATAATCTCAACTCCTGTTAAGTTTTTAGCGGCTTTACTGGATTCCAAGATGAATTTTACAAAATGACTTCATACCCAAGGTCAGATTTCTTTTTAGCCAATAAATGATGAGTGAACTGGTATTTTGCAAAAACCTGCTTTAGATAATAGGTTCTCTCTGCCCTGCTAACTGCCCTGGTTAGATAATTAGACTTTGTGGTTAAGGTCAGATTCAAGGGAAAGAATTAATACCACATTGCCTGAATCTGGTCTACACTGTATGTAATGCTAAAAAAAAAGTAATTACCTAATGCACCTCTAATGTGTACCCATCAGGGGAGTGACTGTGAAATTTTAAATTAAGGGTAATTTTTGAGGTTAACTTGGGAACAGATTCGTGAGGGCTCAAAGTCCATTTTGCTTTAAATTCAGCAAGCTGTTTTTGTAATTTCTTACAGGTTTATAATTTATAAAGCTTCCTTGATGCCTTGTCATCTCAGAAAGACCAAGCAGTATATCTCTTTCCAAGGCTTACCCCTTACTAGTTTGTCCAGTAAGACAAATTTATCTTTGACACATTTTCTTTCACCTTCCTCTTATTGGAAGCTTTTTTAGAACTCAGACATCCTCCTTCCATCTCCTTCTGGTGTTTTCTCTCTGCTAATTCCAGACAAGACTTTAGCTGAAAATAGTTAAGTTAATTGACCCTGCAAGCAACTGACATAAACTCAGTGAATGTTCAAAAATAGCCCTAATTGTCTCCTGATGTTTATGAAAAATAGATTAGTATTTGACAACATCTATGCCCTAAAAAACAAGTTTACCAATTTTTGAGAACTAGAACTTGGACATAAGAAAAAACCCAAAATGCAAGAATATAACTGAATATAATAAAATTATGCCACTTAAGTTAGTAACCTGTGACATAGAATATAGTAATTATTTTATAGTAATGTATTCACTCTTAAGCATTTAACCACAACCCCCAAGCATTCATTGAATGGGTAAGCCTAATTATCCAGCTTTTGTAAAGGAAAGTGTTATCAAAACAGGATTTCAAATGATAACAGATCTCTTGAGCACAAACACATAGTGGTCTCCAGTGCTTTGGTGTCTCAATTTCTTACAAAAACTCCTCTCCAGCATTGTTTACATCCTCTGGATGAATTATTCTCTACCGATTTGCATCATTTTCCCTTGCATCACTTATAGCTGGAGTAGGAACTCTTGTCATTGTTTCTGATCACTCATCCCCAGTGATGTCCCAAATGCTTTTAATTCCCTTTGGTATGACATGTATTAATAAGTATCTTCTGACCAATGACGGGACATCTTTAAACAGATCCAAAGGACATACTATCAAAATAATGTATAATCCTTTTCAAGACAGGACAATTGGTAAATACATACCACTAAATTGAAAAAACTATATACACGTAGATGTAGAAGTCTATGTTTTCATTTTTTAGGCTAATTAAAATTTTATCAGAGATAGGCACTTTTCTAATCATATACCCTTGGAAAAGTCTATTAAATTACCTGACTAGAAACTTAGCCTTAACTTACAAATTGGGAGTTACCACATTTTTATCTGTTCTACATATTTATATAACTACATCAATCCTTGATTTTTAAAGACAATTGGGGCAGCAGATTGTAGCTTGAAGGGAGTGGGCAGAGAAGAAGAAAACTGTAGGAAGAGCAGAGACTTGGGGTGTTAAGAAATGGTCCACTGAAGAATCTGAGCCGATCTGGACAGTGTCAAGAGCAATGTAGCAGAAGATACATACTTAAGAAATATTTTAGAACTAAAATCCACATGACTTAGTGTTGGACTGGATTTGGTATGTAAAGGAAATGGAACAGTTATAGATGGCTACAACATTTCCAACTGGGGTCCTTGGATCTTAGGGTCATGCTAAAGAGATAAACACAGGAGGAAGAGTTTGAAAAAGGAATTCGGTTTACAATTGTAATTTGCAAACTCTGAGTCTCAGATAGATCTTTCTGTCTTTAAAATGGTTGAATATAGTCTCTTCTTTGGGGCTTACCTTCTAGCCTGGGGGAGCTGGAGAAATCTCCCATTTTGATAAATTGCACCCCCAGCTTTTCGGTCACACTCAAAGCCTAGAACTGATGCTTGATCTCTCATTTTCTTTCATTTTCACATCAACCAGTGACAAAGTCTTACCAGTTTTATCTCTAAGAACATCTTGAATTTATCACCTTTCCACTTGTACACCTGCTATCTTTGACAATGCACCCGTTCTCTTTTTCTCAGACTACTGCAATAGCTTCCTAAACAGTTTCTTCATTTTTTTTTCTCTAAATCATTACTTGAAGTTGGAATGCTGCTTGAAACACAAATCAAATCATGTCTAACTTCTCTTAAAACCATCTAGCAGCTCCCCATTTTAGCTAGGATAATATTCAGACCATTTACCAATGCCTGCACAGCTTTTCAAAAAAGACCACTGTTTCTGTCTTTGCATTTGCTCTCATCTACTAGTCCTTTCTCCCTTACCAATTGTGACTCAAGCATGTTACTTTTCTTGAAATCTCTTTCCTGGGCTTCAACCATGTGACAAGCTCATCCCTACATTGAGATCTTTGTTCCTCCGTTGCCTCTGCCTTCAATGTTCTAAATTCAGATTGTCTCATAGCTAGTTCTTTGGTATCCATCAGTTCTTACCTCACATTTGAACCTCTCAGAATTGTCTTAATCTCTCAACCTAAGCAGTCCCCTTCTACCACCACCTTATGCTTTTTATTTTTTTTCAATCTGTTACAGTAATCTACAAAAATTACCTTTTATTTTTCTTTTCATGTATCTGTGTAGTCTTTGAGGATCTCTTTTCCATGGTCTAGAATATTAACTTACAGGAGACCAGAGATCTTGCCTCTTTGTTTACTGTTATGACCCAGCACATGAAACAAAGCCTGGCATAAAGTCAGTTGCACATAATTGTTTGTTAAATGATGGCATTTGCAATGACATGGATGAAGCTAGATAGTATTATGCTAAGCACAGTAAGTCAGAGAAAGACAAATACCATATGATGTCACTCATATGCAATTTAAGAAACAAAACAAACAAGCAAAGGGGAAGAAAAAGAGTGAGAGGCAAACCAAAAAACAGACTCTTAACTGTAGAGAACTGATGGTTACCAGGGAGGAGGTTGGAGGTGGAGAGTTGAATTAAATAGGTAATAGGGATTAAGGATGGTGATATATGGAAGTGTTGAGTCACTATATTGTACACCTGGACCTCATATTACACTGTCTTAACTAACTGGAATTTACATACAAACTAAAAATAAAATTGTTGAATAAACAAGCAATAAAATGCTTGAGTTAGGACAAATCTAACCAAAAGGAAAGGATGCTGACAAAGCATTCACAGAATTTTCTAAATTACCTTTAGATGCCTATCTTGGTTTCTAACCATGATGAGAGGTGTTTCTGAGCCTGGGTGGCATGAGTAGAAATAGGAAATAACAGTAACCAGCTACCTGGTTTACAGACCCAAACACATGCTTTTCCCTAACAACATATCAGACTCATTCTGCTCTCTGCCCAAATATTATCTAAATTGCCCATTGACATTCTGCCCAAAGAACCTCAAAGCCTTAATTTCCAGTTCTAGCAGAACAAATTGTGTTTAACTGTGTTCCTTCACCTGTCCACCCTGCTTTGTTCCTCTCTGGCTCTTTTTTTCTCCTCATGAGTTCTCATAGACAATCTTGGCAGCACCCTTAAATCCTTGAGAGCCTTGGCAGTTGTCCCACTAAGACTATACAAGACAACTTTAAAATATTACCAGTTGATGTTGTTATAGATTTAAGGCTGCTACCTCAACCAGGTCCTTCAGTTAAAAAAAAAATTATTCCTTATTTTCTTAGTTGATCCCCATAATGAATGTTTAGAAGCTCTAGCATTTCCTTACAGGAAAGGTAAAAGTTGATGATCTGTTTGTAAAGGGAGACTAGGGAACTTCCTTTGAATCTGTATTTGCATAATAGAATTGTGTTTTTATTTGGTATATATATTACAAATTCAGGAAAATAGCAAAAATTTCTGAAGATGTTTTGAGTCACATTAACTAGGATTGAGAGACAGATCATAGTCCCTATCAATTTTGATTGCCATTATTAACTTTTGTGGGTATTTGATAAATATTCTGAAAGGCAAAACTTTACTCTACCCAAGCCACCACTTGAATGCACTACTCTAAATTCTCTAAATCTTTGATTCTGTTGTGTTTTCACACACCAATAGTAAGCATCTCTCTCACAAAATAGTTAACATTTATTCAGCAAATATTTATTGAGCTATTATTATGTGCCAGACAATGAAACAAATAAAGATATCAAGGATAAATGCATAAAAGATAAATCCCATTTCTCCTACTTCTGAACTTATCTATTTCTTCACTGTGTAGTTTATATCATTACCGCCTAAGAAGAAATATTCTCCTACAAGATAAATCTCTCCAAATGCTGTTTGATCTTACTCATTATCTTTAAAAAGAAAAAACTTTTCCCATAATTTATCCCATCTATGTTGTATTTTTTTATCTTTCCTTTTTACTAATTACTTCTCCTTGGTCTCACTGATATGGTCAAGTTATAAATATTGTACAAAAGGTCTCCTGTTGGCACTTCCTTATTACCAATTTACTTCTCAAACCACCATAATTTTTTGAGAAATTACTATTAAAAAGATCATTAAAAACTGCTACCCTAATTCTACTTGACCTTTCTGTATAAAATGATTATTGTCTTAATCCTTCTTGAAATTTTATCTTCTTTGACTTAAATATTATCATTGATTCATTTATGTGTATACTGACACTTTGTTATAGAACAGGAACTGTTGCTCATTCCTGGTAAAATAATGATGAGCTAGATGAACTATTTTGCCCTTCAAATAACTAAAAGGCTAAGGGAGGGATAAAAAATAATTATAATCATTGTGATAAATGCTTTCATTAAGGTACATACACAGTGCTGTAGAAGCAGAGAAGAAGAAGAGGCTGACCCTGAGTGCTAGTCCAGGAATGGGAATTCTAGAAAATATTCCCCAAGAAGGCCCTTCTGAGCTGAGTCTTAACAATACCAGCAGCTTTCAGGGATGAGCTGAGGGTAGAGGAGAGTTCAAATTGAGACATGGAGCACATGCTAAATCACAGAGGTATGAATTCAAGGATTGTTAACTGGAGATTCCCTCAAGATGTAACTGAAAAAGGGATAAGGGTCAGAACATAGAGGGCTATGTATGACATTCTAGGACACATAGGCTGAAGCATGTGGAAGGTATAGTGAGTGCCATCATCATATCTGCCTTATAGCTACATCATTTTGCCCATGGGCTTAAAAAAATTGAGCATGGAGAAGAAAGCATGTGACAAGTATAGAGACAGGAAAACCAGTCAAAATAGGCAACATGGGAACAGATAATTGCCCCAGTATGGTTTGTGGGTGAGAATAGGTAAGGCTGGGATAATTTTAAGAGAACAGGACCAATAAGAGTCTGTAATTGGTTTTAACCTATCCCAGGTTTCTTTTCAAGTTTCTATCCTGGCTTTTCCCTCCTATAAAGCTCTCTGCTTTGACCCTTGTTTTCCAAATAGATCTTGTTTTCCTCTAAATTTAGCCTATGTTCCTTCTGAAGTGTTTTATATCTCTTGCATCCCAAGAGGAATTCTCCTTTTCTATGGTTAACTATGTCAGGAGAGGCTTTCATAGTTATGTGTGTTCCAGCTGATTATAGGTTTTTCTTTTTCCTCCAAACAGGGATGCCCTAGGACAGATCCCAAAATATCGTAGTGCCACAAGAAATGTTTCTTGAATACCAGTTATCTTGAATAAGAAGATACTGTACAAATACAGTATTATTGTCAAGCAAATAATTTAGGGAGACTAAAAAATGTAAAAAAATGGAAATAATTGAAATAAAGGATGAAGGGAAATATCATGTAAGTCGCAGTTATATGGCTAAAGTTATAAATTACTAGAAAATCAGAAGGCAGATTGTTTCAGCCAACCATAATTTGACTAGCCTTACAAAAAAATTTAAATTTTTTTCTACAGCCTCAATGGTGACATTACTCAGTCTTTAAATGGCAGACTAAGTCACCAGGGGGATTGAGAATTGCACTTTGGCTATCATAAAAGCCTTAGAAGGAAATCTGCAATTAGTAGCATGGATGCCTCAGAGTCACGTAATATAAAAACTTAGAATGATTTATAGGCTGACAATTGGACTTTAATAATGTCTGGAGCTTTCAGAAATGCACATTCAATCAGGTCTTCTGCTTCTAGTGAGATGATAAACACCAAGCCAGAGTAGTTAGACAAATGACTGAGAGGCTAAGGAAATCATTACTTTGCAGTTAAAAATCAATCACCCCTTGCCTATTCTTCATGGGCATGCTAAATAAAGACCAGCTGCATACCTCTATGTACCCCTGTATGCCTCTGTATACCCCACAGCTACATAGCATATACTTCCCACTCATGATCTATTCTCTATCAGTACCTCCTTTAGCATATTTAAAGAAAATAAAGGAATCTTCTGCTAATGTGTTTTGAATTCAATATTTAACAACCAGAACAGAAATATCCCATTGTTACAATTACTTACGAAGAAAATTCATTAGTGGTAAAGCCTTTACAAGTTCAAACAAGATACCAAACTTAAGAAATGGGATGCTTATTCCAACATTTAAATTCCACCCCTAGTGCCTAAGCACTGCGTACCTAGTTGCGTTAGTTGTCACTACATATTAGGGTATGCAACAACCTTATTCATAGTCTTGATTGCTCTTTGAACAGAAGCAGGTTTGTTGAGATAAATAATTGTCATATCCATAAATATGTCTGGCACATGTGATAAGAAAATTAACACTGACAGGTATGAGTGATTAAATTGAGTTTTTAATTGCTTTCTGAGAAACTTGTGGCATTTTGTTGAAAATACAGCAAATCTAAGGAAAATACTAACAAAAAAGACATCTGAGTTTGTAGTTACCTGTGTTGGGTAGAAATAAAGCTAATTGAGAACACCTACTCTCTACAATACTACTTGGTTTCATACTCAGAGCCAATAATGGAAACAGTTTTTCCTTCTGAGTAAATGACTTCACAAATGAAGACCACATGCCATATGTTGGCAGGAAAATGAATTTACATACATGTTTTTCATTGTGAGCCATTTGTCACCTTGTCCAAGTGAAGTTTATGAAGACATCCCTAGAAATTGTCAGACTATTATGAACTTTATACAGATAAATGGATGAAAGATGGAGAGTAATTGGGTAAAAGAAAGGAAGGCATTAGGTGTTAATACATATATCATCAGACCATTACCACCATCTTCCCACCACACATTCCCTCCTTTCAAGAAACTCTGCTAACCAACAAGCAAAAGTACCAACTACTTTCTTTCATATGTTATAGACTAGTAATTGCTTTCTAGGAACTTGTTTTGCCTTTAAGATTCATTTGGATTTTTATTTTAACAAAGTTTCACCTGAAAGATGATATTGAAGAATAAAAATGTTGATTGTCAATTTCCCTATACTTGATTATCATAGGGAACCACTTAATTAATGGGAAAATTGAATATACCTAGTTTTTACATGTTGCAGGTTTTTCTTCATGTTTTAGTCCTTAACCTGAAAAAGAAAATAGAAAAAAGTCAAATTTTTATTGGGTAAGGATTAGCAGAAACTTGAGCTATTACAAGAAATTGAATTATCCTAATCACTTGTATGGAAGGAAATGGAGATTCCCCTTACTGAATCAGAGCTACCAAAAGGAATAATGTATTAACTAGGGGCAGCCTGAAAGATACTCTTTTCTTTATTCATAGAGAAAAAAAATCCCCTAAAAAACTATTCCTTTACTATTATATCCAAATTGAAATAGATAGAGTAATTCTCTAGAGAAAACCTGGAGTTTTCCTTAAACACTATAGAATTCAAATTTGTTTCTGTGCAGAGCACAAGACCACATAACACCTTAAGTGGGAAATTAAGGCATTTAGGAAAAAATTGTAAGCTCTTTTCAGCTCCAGTTAGTTGCTTTTTCCCACATTTCTTCGGGTATAATTTCCGAGAATCCCAAATTAGAGATAGATAAAATTCAAAATATACCTGTATTTCTCTCTGAAGTTTATTTACCCCAGAAGAATCAAGAATTTGCTTAGAACACCAAGAATGTCAGTGTACCAAGATTGTTTTCTTCAGCACCAGGAAGAAAGGGATTTCTGAGGAATGTAGTTTAGGACAACTGCAAGGTAATGGGTTTGACTCAAGAAATGAGTTAGCTGAATACTTCATATGGAATATCCAGCCTTTGCTAGTCCTTATAGGATTCCTCTGGTGTTTTAAAGTGTATCCTTCTCATGACCTTTCTTGTGGCACTTAAAATGTCAATTTTAGAGGTGTAATAAAATGACAGGAGTACCGGGGCGCCTGGGTGGCGCAGTCAGTTAAGCATCCGACTTCAGCCAGGTCACAATCTCGCGGTCTGTTAGTGTTTCAGGGTGTTAACTGAGAAACAAAAAACTCCTAGGAGATTTTTGGAATTTGAAGTGACTAGAATTTCACTAAGAGGTATGTTTCTACCCTACAATGAAATAAAATCCAGGGGTCTGGAAAAACATGAGAAACTCTCTGGGACTTTCAGTGCTACTTGGATAGATAGAGTAGAAATATGCAATTATTGGTTGCTGCTTTGGGACAGGTTGCTATTATGGATGAAGATTCAATATAAAATAAAATATGTATTATCTTGGGATTTGACAAGAAGGAAAATAAGATAGCTTGGGTTAAGGAAGCTAATGCAGGTATATGTGTGATGGACAAAGAGGTATGATGTTGACATGTTTCTAAAGTCACCTTGCAGCATACTTCCTTTGCTGTCCAGTTTTTATTGAACATCATGTCTATGGAAGGAATTGGCCACTATAGGAGTCATTCATGTACAGAGTTATACACAGACACTTGTTTTTCTAGTTTGTCTTGCAGTTAATACCCAAGAAAATAATCCAGGCAACACCAGTTAGACAAAAAAGGAGATTGCAACCTAGAGAAAAATGCCATGAAGTAGGAGGCTATGCATAAAATCCTTCCTGGTGAAGATGATGGAGGGTGGTGAAGAGACATGGAGCTTTCAGAGGGAGACATGGTCAGCTGTCTACTGGACAGTTCCATTCCCAGCATTGAGTGTATAACCTGCAGTGCTTGTGCCTAGTGTCAGTGGCACTGTGGTCTTCACTAGGCAATCTTTTTTTTTTTTTTTTTTTTTAATTTTTTTTTTCAATGTTTATTTATTTTTGGGACAGAGAGAGACAGAGCATGAACGGGGGAGGGGCAGAGAGAGAGGGAGACACAGAATCGGAAACAGGCTCCAGGCTCCGAGCCATCAGCCCAGAGCCTGACGCGGGGCTCGAACTCACGGACCGCGAGATCGTGACCTGGCCGAAGTCGGACGCTTAACCGACTGCGCCACCCAGGCGCCCCTTCACTAGGCAATCTTAATGGTGAATTTGGAACTGCTCATGGGTCTGTAGCCTCCAGTCCTGATTCTCTGGTTCCCCTGGATTTTCTGTAGGCTACCTAGTATGTTTGCATTTCTTTTGTCTTAAATGAGCTCAGAGGTATTCTCTTGATTACACAAAAAACTTTGATGGTGTCTCTAACAGTAGAGCATTGTTTCATATTACCTTCCTCAGAGCTCTGTGAACATAGCCTCTCACAAATGGAAGACGTTTTCACAGTTACCTGGTTTAGACTCAATCCTACTATATTTATTTGAAAAAACAACACTGAGGTTCAGAAAGCCTAAGAGCACAGAGGTAGTATAGCAAAACCGAACTGGATTTGAGGTAAAAAGAACAGGATCCAAACCTGGTAATGTGAGATAAGTTGCCTACCTCTCTCAGCCCTATCTTCTCCAAATAGAGATACAATTGTCAGATTTAACAAATAACAATACAACAGGCCCATGCTTAGGACGTACTTATACTAAATAATTTTTGTTGTTTTTATGAAATTCATATTTAACTGGACAACCTGTATTTTATCTGGCAAAGGCAGATAAAATGTGTAAAAAGGCAAAGATAATGTTAATGTATTTTTATACCACAAAACACAATGCACTTATTGAGTTTATTATTATTGCCTCAGGTCAAACACCTAGTAAGTAGCATAGCAATTTTTAATTACCTTTCTATTGAGGTTCAGAGAGCTTAAATAACTTACAGGATCACAGATATTTAGCTCAGCAACAAGAAACTATTTGTTGAATGAACTAATGATTATTAAGAACTTCTAGTTGTTTGTAAATAACTTAGTGCTTATAAGACAGGTTGAATTGAAAATCCACTCTGCTTTTAATTGATGTCACCCTGAATATCTTTTTTAGAAACATTTGTCTCTGTCACTAAAAACAGTTTTGGACAGTAAGTTCTGGAATGCATCCTCAAATTTTTAAAAAGATGGTTTTATAGACTGTAAGCCAAATAGACAAACTTTGGGGCAGACAAATCTGATTTGAATCTTTTCATGGTCATTATCATAGATCTTATAAAAAGCCACAGGAAGACAAGGTCATGGGCAGAACAGGTTTTACATATCATCCAAACCTGCTGAGAAATATTTTCCTAAAGACATAACAAATTAGTAACCATGCTTTAGCAGTACCTTGCAAAATATGCATGCATGAATTATTTGTATTTCTGAAGACATACAGAAAGAAACAAAGATAAGTAAAAATATCAAGTGTCAGCTCAATTGAAAAAACAGAAATGCAGATAGCCTTCAAATACTCAACACTCTCCTTCCCAATTCACCTCTGTTTATAGAGGTACATGATTCTCATTACAGATCTGAGGGATTGTGAATTGGGGATGTCATTAAATTACACCTATTTTTTAAGAAAAAGCAGTCCTTTTTAAGTCAAAAAATGTATTTACAATATTGTGGACTTTGCTTTGAAACCTAGAAGGGCAGAGGGAGGGAAGAAAAGATGACAGTGCTTCGTCTATGGTGACAGTGTTGCTTGATTCATGTAAACAAGTTTGACGATGACAAATACACTTTGTTTTGAAATACCAGCCAGTGTTGTCCAAAATTTAGAGTAGCATTTAAAACATTTTATTAAGGAATTGATATTGCTACTCTAAACAAAAGGACTCGAGGCTGTTTAACTGTGAGGATTGTGTGTTTGTGTGTGGTGTGAGAGAGAAAGAGGGAAACTGTGTGTGTATGTGTGTGTATTTGGTTTGAAATGACATCACTATTCTATTTGTCATGTATGATCTATTGAAGGTGGGAGGGAATTGGAACAATCTGTTTCAATCTCTGAGCAGTCTTGGATTTTTCCATAGCTCATCTTTACAGGAAGGCTTACAGCCTTGACTGAGACCTAGAAAGCATGTAATTGTGGTTGTCATAATAAAGCCCTGAAGGAAAGAGCAAGTCTATGAGCCTGCCTGGCTTTTGACATGGTAGCCAAGTCTTTCTAGCCTGTCTTCACAGACTTGCTCCATCCTCCTAAAGACAGTGTTGGACTTTGATGAGCAAAGTCTGTATTTGCCTTCACTGCTGACATGTATTTAAGCTGTCATTTTTCAACTCTTCATTTTGGTTACATCTTCACTTTTGCAGAGTTATTACCAACTAGTGAACAACTCAGAATGTATATTAGAGAAGCATTTTAGTTTTAAATACATGCAAACATCTATTTTAAAATAGATTTTAGCCACTTATTATAGACACAGATACAAGCATACAGATAGAGAGATAGACCTACAGATGCAGAGATAGAAATATATATATTTATACAGATACACAAATATATACAGACAGAGAGATAGGTGGGGACTGCGATACAGACAATTACAAAAAGTATACAATGGCTATTTGTCATCAGCACCAAACACAGTAAAAAAGACAACTGTAGGTATGGATCTCTTACAGCAACATGAAATCTTCTGGCACACATGTTTCCAAAACAGGAAGTCAAAGACAGTCAACATGGTGCTCGATCAGTTGTTGTTTTTATTTAGACCGTTCCATAAGTTTAGATGAGTATCTGGAAGCTTGGTCTGAGCTAACATGTTCTTCTCTGGTTTCCTTATTTACTATTGGACAATAGTTCTACAGCATGATCTGAGGATCCTTGAGGGGATTTGAAGATTTCAGGGGGTCTAGGAAGTCTCCCCTTATACAACTACTACCACAAATCCAATTTTTTTTCTTATGTACTAATCAAAATAACAGACTGGATGCAGAAGCAGTTAAGAGAATTTAGCTGTTTTAAGTCAAATCTTGAAGAGAGTTGCAAAAACTTAAACACTGCAATTTCTCTCATTATGTTTTATTTTAGAAAGTATACTTACTTTTCATAAACCATAAAATTTGTATTTATGTGAAAGTTATTTTAAATATATCAATAATTATTTTTTCAATTTCTTAATTTTACTTGCTATGATAAGTATGATATATATCTCACGTAAACAAAAGATTTGGGGCTCCTCAATAATTTTTAAGAGTGTAAAGAGGTCCTGAGACCACAAAGTTTGAGAATTTGCTATTCAAGAACTACATCCTATGTAAGTGAAGATGATCTGTGAAAAGGACAATTATAGCCTTTGAACTGGATATATCCATCTTTCTACCTGATAATACACATATGTAATTAAGTTGAATTTCTTTTACATGGGTAAAGATGGATCAGTTGCCCAATGGTCTTATCATTTCCTCCTTTCTTTCAGCTGGCATTGCCTCTCATTTCTTTTTAGCTCTGTGGCCCCACAGGGATTAGAGTTTGTAAACATCCTCAAAGAGTGCTACCCTCACCCTCCTAAGTAGTTTCCTAAATAATTTTGGGATAATGAAGCTTTCTTTTAATGATCTAATTACAATATTGGTGTGGGAAGGGGATAAAATCAGATGATAGATGCCAGAAACATGAATGCCTGGAGGAAAAATAAGGTCATACTGTCAGTAGAAGTGAATAGTAATAACCACTCTATTACAATCAAAATCACTTCACTTTTCTAATGAAACTTTGACATGGAATTCAGAAGAACAGAGCTGTAAAGAAGTTATGCTTAATAGTGCTGAAAACTTCCAATCTTTGTAATAGTAGATATTTTTCTCACTGCAGTTTTTTTTTCTTGTCAATAGCATTAAGTACAAACTTGTGAACTAAAATGACAACTATATAGAAACTAAAATAAGGGCTTCTAATGGAGGGGAAAAAAATGTAAGATTGGGAGTCACGAAATGTTCATTTGGTTTTCTACTACTAATGAATGTGGAAACAAATAAATTACTCAACTTCCCTTAGCTGATTCTCTTATTTGTAAAACAAGATTATTGGGCTAAAATGGTTTCTTCTAGCTGTGTAATTCTGTAACTATAGGAGAAGGCATCTGCTTTCTCAATAGCAAACTTGTTCCTGGTTATCAGAATTGGCTCATGTCTTCTGGAAATTGAGGTTATATTTGGAAAATAGCTATAGAAGTAGTAAATTATTATCATTTCAGATGTGAAAATCTATTAGGAAAGCATCATTATATGATGGATGTCTTCAATAAACTAACCAAGGAGTATAGCAACACTTCATTTGTCCCATATACTTAAGGAATGAAGTGTTTGACGTGCATGCATTTTCCAAAGGATGGACACATACTCCTTTAAGGATGAAAGATCTGTTTTTAGCACTTATTACAAAAATATTTCTCAAAAATATGTTTTATATTCTCATCTTTTTTTAAGTTGAAGTTAAAAAAGCATGTAAACTCTTTTTGATGATTCAGATCTGTTGAGAGTGCTTTACTGCTCATGAGTTTTTGGGCATCCAGTAGAATCTTCATGAACACTTTGCACTTTGATTTATGGTCAATGAATTGGGCTTGTAGATTCAGTAAACAATTGTTGAATCATTAAAACAATATAATGTTGCTAAAGAATCAATTTCTCTTCAATATTTAAACTCTTATTATTGAATTAACTAACTAGACTGTACTAAATGAAAATCATAAGTCAGATTCTCTTCAACTCTTGAAATCAACTGACAAAATTATCAATTAAAATTAATTATGACTTTAAATATATTTCATAGTTAATAGATTAGTCTTATAAAACTAGTAAACTACGTTCTTTTAAGTATCTCAAATACCTGAAAAGAAAACATACGTAAATATGCAGAGCAATTTCAAAAGCATATGCAAAAACCTAGAATAAAAATATTATTGCCATTAGATTTATTTATGTGCATATGTGTGTGCGTGTATGTGTGTATGCATTCATCCTCAGTGCTATAGTAATTGTGGCAGAAAAAATCCCTAATTATGGCAAAATAATTTAGCTTTTAAGTGGAACTTTTCAGGTGATGACTCTTTGTTGGGCCTTCCTAGTATCATTTAGTCACATGTTTCTATTTTTTGAAATACAGTTTTAGATTTCATCACAGATCTATGGCACAGAGTCCTATCATTTATATATAATGCTGTCCTCATGTCTAACAGAATTATTTAAAGCTTCTGGGTTGGATTATATAACTATGATGATATATGTAGGTATTGACCAAATAGTGAGTAGTGTGGATGTATAATTGAATCACATAGCATTCCACTTTTTCTATATATATATTTGGAAACTTTAACCCGTCCTTTCTTTTGTAGAGTATGTATTGTTAATCACTTTGATAGTTTTTTAAGCAAGATAAGTACTCTAAGCATATGTTCAAATTATCAGAAGTTGTCCAGTGGGTGTCCATTTATTTTACTTTCTTTTCCCATTTTTTTCACTTCTCCAAACAGATTAGACTTGACTTACATTATGATAGTAATAATATATTCCAGGATCATCTTTATTTCTCTTACTGGGATATGGAAACAGCTACTCTATAAGGATCCCTGATTTCTTTTAGTAGAAAATAGAATTAAAGACCAAATTTGTGTATATGTATTAATGCTGGAGCTAGAAAAATAATGTGCTGGGGGAAAATTCAATGTCAGAGTTGGGAAAACTGTCCTTTTACATAATGATTTACATTGATACTTAAAATTTAATTTTAAATATATTAAGTCGTTGATATAACATGCAATGTATACCAAGACCACATTTACTTATGGTTTTAACCTTACTTTCCTAGAACATAAGTTGATTTGGAACCCACATTTGACTTATAGTACCCCCTCTGCAATTTTAAAATTGTTATACTTTTATTTGCATATCATATTATTGTCAAAGTGTCACTTTGCTCCTCTGTGATACTATGAAACTACAAGTTTCTGTTGGTGTAAGATAACTTTCTATTCTCAAATGGAAGAATTCCCCAGCTGCCTTGCTTTTGAGTTGATGTTTCTCTTTTATTTTCTGTGCTTGTTTTCACTGCGGGTTCAATCTTACTACTTTTCTGAGTCATCTAGGGCAGATGATATCCAGGAAGGTCTGACATTCATCAGGTAGTCATAGATCTGGGGTGGAATGTGTTTACGGTGAATCATGGGAACCTAACCTGCTCTCTGTGTATGGATAAGACCACAGAATTCAACTTGTTAGTAAATTCCTTTTCCCTGAATTCTAGTTTCTGATTGGAATTGAAGAGCTGATTTGACCTTCATCACTGTGCTACGCAGGTTTTCTGGATCTTGTCAGATATAAGCTAATGTTGTTCTGCTGAATAGGAGAAGACTTAAAACAGACAAGGTTAGGCACAGGATGAAAAATATTCTTAATCAGAGTCACTCAGTTCATGACATCTGCCTTCTTGAATTTTGTTTTCTTGAGGTTTTGTGAGACTGTTTTCCTCTGACTACCATGTTGCCCCCAGGTGGTGAAGTTCTTTTTTATATTGTGGTCCTTCTCTTCAGCATGATGAAGATAGGCTGAAACTATCAAAATGATACTTCAAGTACTAGTGGGCCTTTAAACAGAGGTAAATACAGAACTTACAAAGACTGTCATCATTTAGTTAGCAGATTAGATACTGGATTCCCCCTAGTTTGCTCTTCAGAGATACAGACCTCGTATCTTTCAAGGGATGAAACTTTTGCTCCCCACTTGCCAATAGCACTTTTCCAGATATTTTGGCCCATCTGAAATTTGTTGTCCATATAGCTGAGTCCTGTATCTCATCAGGTCCAGTTTCAGATTCAGGAGGACATCCCTGATGTGCTGATTAAATCAGTGATGATCTTCCTCCTCAGAGAAGGGCTCCTACCTTTTGTCCAAAGCAGTGATGCTTCATCCTAAACTATTTGCAATGATGTAATAAAATTGTTGTACTTTATTTTAACCATAGCTTCCTCATAACCCAATTTATACATGGTATTGGGAAGTCTCTTTCCTCATATAAGAATCTTCTCTTCAGGAGAAAGTAACATTGGCTTCTGCTTGCTGTTCTCAAACCAATATTTGGGGTTCTAATATATATGGCTCTTCTTCTTAAGAGTACACCTGAATACATTCCACTTAGAATCCTCTTGTAAGGCCAAGTATGCCTTTTTAGATTCTCACGGAACCCAGTTCCTACTCTTCATCTCATCTCTCCAGGCAAACTCACAAATTGGATCTTTTAGACCTCCTCACTGGGATCATCTTTTGGGAATGGTCTCATTATCTCTAACCAAGTGCTTCTCAACCATTTTCACTTTTTAACTCAGAGAGAAGATGATTATGTCTGCATTATACATTGTCTTCCAAGCCCCATCAAGCAACCCCAGTGCTTAAGAGGGATGTATATCCAAATATACCCATAACTCTATGCCAGATTACACCCATTGAGAAAATCTGCTCTATTCTTTTTTCCTGCCAATTCATATTTAAAATCTAAGTAAAAGCAAATAAAATTCTAGACGAGGATTTGCAGGGCTTTTTTTTTTTTTTTTTTTTTTTTTTTTTTTTTACAAGGGATGCACAGGTGCTTTTGTGCAGCGCTATTCTAAGTGTGATCCATGGATCATTGTCTGCCTGAAAACTGTTATTACCAAAACCCAAAATAATATTGCAAATAAATGGTCTCTAAGTGTGTTCTTTAATCCAGTAGATATTTTGGGGAGAAGGATGGTAGGAATACATTCTCAATAATGAAAGCTCTATGTTAATGTATGTTCTGACACAAGCTCTGACCAGCAAGAACACACAATGAAGAACAAAACTGTGGGACTCCACCTGTGTGGTACCAAAGGCTTGGGTTAATTACGTTAAGGCACAATATCAAGTTCCCCTACTCTTGACTGCTTTCAGGTATTTACGTGATCCTGCAGGAAGGAAAAAAAACTGCATAAAGCAAAACAAACAAAAAACTAAAAGTGATCCTCCCTTATGGCTTGGTGAGTGTTCATCCTGAGCAGGAAGGCAGGCAGTTTTTTGAAACACCTGTTTGCTATTCACCTGGTGAGGCTGTAGTCAGAGAGGCATGAGGGTACACTGGCTTCAGCTCAGGTATTAACATCTTGTAGATTATTTTGCAGGCAGAAACTTCAACCAGCCAATAATTCCTTAAGTCAGTAGTTTTCCTGATCTTCATCTTTGTCTCCTATCAAGTTTCAGGTGTCAGTACCTCAGTCACCTGAAAGGCATTTTAAACTATAGATTTCTAGTTTCTATCTCCAGAAATCTAGAATCATTAGGTCTCAAATGGATCCTTAATTGTATGAGGTTCCTATGATTGCTGTTGGTCCAAGAGCCACACAGGGAACCACAAAGGACAACTCCTATTTATATTGAGATCACAGGGGAGCCATCACTGGGCTGGTGGGGGGGGGGGAGAGTTTCAGAGCTGTCTTTCAGATTCTGACTGAAAAAAGGTACTTACTCAGAATCTAAAAAGAAGAAATAAAATGGGGGATTGAATATCTGGCTATTTGAAACAGTAAGTGTCATTACTTACATTGTGGAGATAAATTCAGATTCTTCTCTGATATCTCCTTTTGTGTTTGTTCAAGGCAAATGGAACTCCTAGACACTTAGAGCTGTTCTCATTCCTTTTACCCATTATCCACAGGGCTGCTACCAGAGAATATAAGCATCAACTCCAGTGGCCTGTATTACAGTGACTCACATTTAATCAATTATTTAGAAACTAACAATTGCTTTTGAAACTTCAGGGAAAGGATATCCAGAAAAGGAGACCGGTGCTATCTTTTTTACTAAGTTGCTATTTGAAAATGAGCCATCTATATTTTTTAAGTCAGTAAAAAGGACTGTTCAAGGATCAAAACTTCATTACAAGCTTATATTTGGTAAGAATGATGATAATTATTTATATTTGCATCGATAGGCTTTATCAGCATAGTATTCTCTAGGTGTGGTGTCACAGCCATGTAATCTCAGGATTAGTGTAAAGCACGCCTGCTCTTCAGATGTCTTTCAGAGGGTAGGGCTCACCCTCAGACCTCTTCCTTTCAGGGTAAAGAGTGCACTGCCCATTTAGCCATCCCTGTCCTCCCCTGAGATCCTAAAGCTCCTTTTTACTCACAGAGTGATGCCAACATCATTACTGTTTCTGTATTCTACGAATACTGGGGATCCTCTAGAGATATGTCATACCCATCACAACTCTGTATAAATCTGCTTTCTTTGAGATCTCTGCATCACAGAGATGCATCACAGCCTTGATGCCAAAGTTTTTAAGTGGGAAGTATAATTCCTGGTTTAAGAATCATTTGACCTCCAGTCCCTGTGTGCCTACATCCCAAAGAAAATAAATAGTAATTTACCAAATGACTATTTGCTGCCTACAAAAAAAAAAAAAAAATCAGCTCTTGACAATAAACCAATCACTCTCAAGCCACTTGATGTCCGAGAGTGCAAGCTCATATTAATAATGTGATTAGGAGGTCTCTGAATTTGTGAATAATGTTTTTGCTATTTTACAAATAATTACAAAGGATTTGGCAGATAGGTAAACTATCTCTAGATTACAACTTATTTTACGATGTGAATTTTTTAAAATCAAATATAGACTATGAGTTTTTCTCTAAATTCTAATTCTTGAGAAGTATTGTTATTTTTTAATATAATTTATTGCCAAAGTGTTTTCCATACAACACCCAGTGGTCATCCCAACAAGTGCCCTCCTCAATGCCCATCACCCACTTTTCCCTCTCCCCCACCCTCCATCAATCAACCCTCAGTTTGTTCTCAGTGTTTCTTTTTTTTTTAATAGAATTCATTGTCAAGTTGGCTAACATACAGGGTATACAGTGTGCTCTTGGTTTTGGGAGTAGATTTCCATGATTGATTGCTTACATACAATACCCAGTGCTCATCCCAACATGTGCTCTCCTCAATGCCCATCACCCATTTTCCCCTCTCGCCTGACCCCTCACCCATCAACCCTCAGTTTGTTATCTGTATTTAAGAGTCTCTCCCTCTGTGTTGCCTCTCTCCCTCTGTGTTTGTAATTATTTTTCCCCTGCCCTTCCCCCATGGTCTTCTGTTAAGTTTCTCAAGTTCCACATATGAGTGAAAACTTATGATATCTGTCTTTGTCTGATTGACTTACTTCACTTAGCATAATACCATCCAGTTCCAACCATGTTGCTGTAAATGGCAGAATTTCATTCTTTGTCATTGCCAAGTAGTATTCCTTGGTATATATAAACCATATCTTCTTCATTCATTCATCAGTTGATGGATATTTAGGCTCTTTCCATAATTTGGCTACTGTTGAAAGATCTGCTATAAACACTAGGGTACATGTGCCCCTATGAATCAGCACTCCTGTATCCTTTAGATAAATTCCTAGTAGTGCTATTGCTAGGTGGTAGGGTAGTTGTATTTTTATTTTTTGAGAAACTCCCACACTCTTTTCCAGAGAGGCTGTACCAGTTTGCATTCCCACCAACAGTGTCAGAGGGTTCCCCTTTCTCCACAGCCTCGCCAGCATCTGTTGTTTTCTGAGTTGATAATGTTAGCCATTCTGACTGGTTTGAGCTGGTATCTCAATGAGGTTTTGATTTATATTTCCCAGATGATGAGTGATGTTGAGCATCTTTTCATGTGTTTGTTGACTCTCTGGATGTCTTCTTTGGAAAAGTGTCTATTCATGTCTTCTACCCATTTCTTCACTGGATTATTTGTTTTTTGGTTGTGGAATTTGGTGAGTTCCTTATAGATTTTGGATACTAGCCCTTTATCCAATATGCCACTTGCAAATATCTTTTCCCATTCTGTTGGTTGCCTTTTAGTTTTGTTGATTGTTTCCTTTGCGGTGCAGAAGCTTTTATCTTGATGAGGTCCCAATAGGTTTTTGTTTTTGTTTTTGTTTTTTGCTTTTAATTCCCTTGCCTTTGAAGACATGTTGAGCAAGAAATTGCTGTTGCTGCGGTCAAAGAGGTTTTTTCCTGTTTTCTCCCCTAGGGTTTTGATGGTTTTCTGTCTCACCTTTAGGTCTTTGATCCATTTTGAGTTTATTTTTGTGCATGGTGTAAGAAAGTGGCCTAATTTCATTCTTCTGCATGTTGCTGTCCAGTTCTCCCAGTACCATTTGCTAACGAGACTGTCTGTTTTTCATTGGATATTCTTTCCTGCTTTGTCAAAGTTTAGTTGGCAACACATTTCCGGGTCCAGTTCTGGTTTCTCTATTCTATTCCATTGGTCTATGTGTCTGTTTTTGTGCCAAGACTATACTGTCTTGATGATTATAGCTTTGTAGTAGAAGCTAAAGTTTGGGATTGTGATGCCTCCCACTTTGGTTTTCTTTTCCAACATTGCTTTTCCAACTACTTATTCAGGTTCTTGTGTGGTTCCATACAAATTTTAGGATTGTTTGTTTTAGCTTTGAGAAGAAAGTGGTGCAATTCTGATTGGGATTGCATTGACTATGTAGATTGCTTTGAGTATTACTGGCATTTTAACAATATTTATTCTTCAAATCCATGAGCATGGAATGTTTTTCCCGTTTCTTTGTGTCTTCTTCAATTTCCTTCATAAGTTTGCTATAGTTTTCAGCATACAGATCCTTTACATCTTTGGTTAGGTTTATTCCTAGATATATTATGGTTCTTGGTGCAGTTGTAAATGGGATTGATTTCTTGATTTCTCTTTCTGTAGCTTCATCATTAGTGTATAGAAATGCAACTGATTTCTGTACACTGATTTTGTACCCTGCAACTTTGCTGAATTCATGTATCAGTTCTAGCAGCTTTTTGGTGCAGTCTTTCAGGTTTTCCATATGGAGTATCAAGTCGTCTGGGAAAAGTGAAAGTTTGATTTCTTCTTTGCTAATTTGGATGCTTTTTACTTCATTGCATCTGATTGCTGATGCTTAGGACTTTCAACACTATGTTAAACAACTGTGGTGAGAGTGGACATCCCTGTCATGTTCCTGATATCAGGAGGAAAGCTCTGTTTTTCCCAACTGAAGATGATATTAGCTGTGGGCTTTTCATATATGGCTTTTATAATGTTTAGGGATGTTCCTTCTATCCCGACTTTCTTGAGGGTTTTTAGTAAGAAAAGATGCTGTATTTAAAAGAAAGGATAAGAACCATATGATCCTGTCAGTAGATGCAGAAAAAGTATTTGAGAAGTATTGTGTTTAAATAAATGAAGAGTCCAAGGATTTCAAATCATTTGTGGTCTAGATCCAAAATCCCTTGCCTTGAGGGGTGTAGGTGGCTCAGTCGTTGAAGCTTACAACTCTTGATGTAGGCTCAGGTCATGATCCCAGGGTCATGAGATGGAGCCCCACATTGGGCTCTGTGCTGACAGTGAGGAGCCTGCTTGGGATTCTCTCTCTCTCTCTTTATCTCTCTGCTGCTCCCCTATTTAGGTGTGCTTGCTCGTGTGCTCTAAATAAATAAATAAACAAATAAACACTTTAAAAAAATCACTTGCCTAAAACTGCTGAGATCAAATGTGGGGTTTTTTTTTTCTAGTTTAATTTTTCAGAGGAGTTTAATTTTCACAAGAAAACTGAGGAAGGTACAGAAATTCCTGTAAGCCACTACTGCCATACAAGCACAGGCTCCACCCATTATTGCACCTTGCCCCAAAAGTGTTTTAACATTCAGAATTTTTCAGATACTGGAAAACTATTATAAACATAAACTTTATATTATGTAATAGCTCTTGTGGGGTCTGGGGTAGCATCCCATAGTCATATATTAATATTTCTACAACTAAATGGGTGAAGTTACATGAAATGTGATTTTTTTTCTATTTTTTTTTTTTTTTTTGGAAAAATGGCTTTTTAAAACGTGTATTTATTTCAAGAGGGAGAGTAGGGAAGGGGCAGAGAGACAAAGAGAGAGAGGGAAGAAGAGGATCCCAAGTAGGCCCGACGCTGTCAACACGAAGTCCCACACTGGGCTCATTCTCAAAACCATGAGGTCATGACCTGAGACAAAACCAAGAGTCAGATGCTTAACAAACTGAGCTACCCAGGCACCTTGAAAGGTGATTTTTTTTAAGACAATAAAAAAATACAGATTCAAGTTAGGTTCTGCTTCTAAAACAGTTGGGGAACACTTGTTTTTCAGAACTTTTTCAATTGTGTATAGTATAAATAAGGAATTGTGAATCTGTACCACGATCATAAAATGTCATTATCAATTCACTGGTGTTGACTGTGCTCTTGGAAGATATTCAGTAAATTAGGCGAATCACTTCCTAATTGGTATCAGAGTGAAAGCAGATATTTCCCTTAGGGCAGAAGCATGGCTTTTCTGTCACACCATTAGCTACACCTATTAAGGAAACAGATGTAGTTTCTGTTTGTATAATCTTGAAAAATTTGTGTGGACAACAAAAGGAAGTAACAGAGTACTTGGAGACCAGAAATACTCAATAAATAGCATTTCATTTTACTTTCATACTAGCAATTTTATTGGTATTGAAAGGTACCCAACTGGGGAGGGCTTTGCCCATAATGTATATGACTCTGGCACTCAAAATACATAGATCATATTAGTGGTGTGCCTTTAAAAATGGTCACTAGGTAGTAAGACTTCCCATTTGGTTGTGCCATTTCTTACACAGGGGGGACATAATTTGCTAAAAATTGGAAGGCTGCTTCAAGCATTACTTCTTTAGCCTTTTTTATCTGCTGTTTATGAGGCTGTCTATACAGAGACATGGATAAATCTCCTTGAATCCATATATCTTTGTATGTGTTTGGCTACACATGCTGCCTATTCCCAGTTTCAAAATTCTATGATAGAGGTCCCACAGTAATCTATTCCTTCATCTTATTTCTGTAGGTTTTCCAGGACAGAGAAATTTGGGTTATTTTTTTGAAGTTTGTTTTGTAAAACATAAGTAGACAGGTGTTTGTCCGGATAACCTTCAAGTGTGCAGAGTCCAGTACTTATGAATTTAGTAATGGGGCAGAAAGCAGACATTAATAGACAGCTGTTGAATTGGTTAGCTGAAAAAGAGACCTCGCTTTTGCTTTTATTTTTTCCTCTCCATCTTAACCACTCCTTTCTCCAAAATAACCAAAATCCTCTGCTTTATGGTGCATGAGTAGTCATAGCTCAAAGAGGATTACTTTACGATTAATTACACCAGTTTGCTAGAGCAACATAGGAAATATTTATAAATGTAAATGCATATGTATGTGAATACACCCTTACTTAGGTAATATTTCATGTGAACTTAACTTTTACTTTCTTCCTCTATAAAGATCTATGGTTAATGGTGTCTACAGCCAGAGGCCCCATAACATTTTATCTCCAGATACGGTTCCTACCATTAGGCCTATTAAGAGCTGCAGATGTTTTGCATCCATGCAAACTACATCAATCCACCTGTATCATGCTTCTAAACTGAATTTGAGTATGGAACAGACATAGAAGTTTTTGCTTTGGGTGCTCCCCTATGAAGAATGGCTTTGACTTTTTTAATGTATGCCATCTACTATGTAAAAACACATGCATATTTTATTTTGAGTTACTCATCCCTTAGTCTGCTTAGGTTTATGTATTTCACTAACTTTTATTGTGTGTCTAGTATGCGTGAGATATTTTGCAATGGCAGTACATGTTCAAGAGTACAGAGTACATTTTTTCAAATAAATAAACTCTTTTGAATAGACATTAGCTAAATTTCTCAAAAGCCTGTTTTCTATATGAAATAGCTATTCTTTATGACTAACGAGGTAATTTTCAGAAAATTTGGTGGACAAAAAGGACTTTTGCAGCTTATCACATGGCACCCCAGTGACAGTAATTTTCATGAGCTATTTCCCACAGCAAGATAGAGGATTTTGTGGGAAACCTCCCAGTAGTGTTCCCAACAGGTCAGGTTTCATGGCCAGAGCTGCACATTGGCATTCCTTATAAGAACTGAACCTGCGGCATAAGTGATGAAGGCCATTTATGTCTAATACAGAGTTAAAGTTGAAAATTAGAATCAAGGCCCTGGTTAAGTAAAAGTCAAACTGTAGCCTGGCAGCACAGCATGGGTCAGAGTCCAAAGAGAAGACATTAATCCGACTGAGGTTCATACCACAACCTCAATCTAGGGTCAATTCAGAGAGGAAAGACTGGAAGGCTGAGAGCCAATGGGTCTTTATCAAGAAGACCTGAATGCTCCAAGTCCTTGACTTCCTATGTTCTTGAAGGTGTGAAACTAATTGCATAGAAAGAAGCCCAGGTGACACAAGCACAGGTGGTGTCCTGCTGCTCATATCTGCTTCTAGATCCACATTCAGCAACCAGGCTGAAAGGGACAGATTCTGAGCTACAGATGCAAGAATACTATCTAGTAACCAAAAAGAAGGAAGTTCAATTTCCATTCTGCTATTAAATTGCTGTGAGATCTAAAATAAGTTGCTTATGGGGCGCCTGGGTGGCTCAGTTTGTTAAGCGTCTGACTTCAGTCCAGGTCATGTTTTCACAGTTCCTGGGTTCGAGCCCCGCGTCAGGCTCTGTGCTGACAGCTTGGAGCCTGGAGCCTGCTTCGGATTCTGTGTCTCCCTCTCTCTCTGCCCCTCCCCAGCTCATGCTTGCCCTCTGTCAAAAATAAACTTAAAAAAATTTTTTTTTTAATAAGTTGTTTAGTCATCCTTGGTCATAAGTTTATTTGTAAAAAATGGAGATCGCATGCAATTTAACTTCCTGTCTAACCTAATACTGGTAGTATTTTAAAGATTTATTTATTGTTGGGAGAGCGCAAACAGGGGAGGGGCAGAGAGAGAGGGACAGAAGATCTGAAGCAAACTCTACGCTGACAGCAGTGAGCCAGATGTGGTGCTCGAACTCAAGAGCAGTGAGATCATGACCTGAGCCAAAGTCCCTCACTCAACCAACTGAGCCACCCAGGTACCTCAATACTGGTAGTATTTTAAGTGTTGCCCTCATGAACATGAAAATGCATTTGGTTCTTTTTTCCCCTGAGTAATTTGTTTTATCCTTTATTCTGTAGGCTTAAATTGATGGTTAAAAAAAAAAAAAACAAACCATTCTGGAACACCTGGGTGGCTCAGGCCATTAAGCCTCTGACTCTTGGTTTCAGCTCAGGTCATAATCTCAGGGTATGTGAGATAGAGCTCCTTATCTGTCTCTATGCTGGCAGCTTGGAACCTGCTTAGGATTCTTTCTCCCCCTCTATCTCTGCCCCTCTCTATTTCTCTCTCTCAAAATAAATAAACTTTAAGAAAAAAAAATAAAAAGAAAAAAAATGATCCTCTGTGTGTTAATATTCAAGTTTAAATACCTACCATTTAATTCTGAGAGGGTGTCATATAGGACTACACCAAGGCACACCATAATCAAATTGCTTAAAACCAGTGAAAAGTAACCAGAGAAAAATGAAAAATAGATACATAAAACAGATAAGCATGACAGCTAACTTCTAGGAAATAATGCAAGCCAGAAAAGACTGTGAAGTCTTTAAAGTACTGAAAGAAAAATTTTATCAGTCTAGGATTCTATGTCCAACTAAATATCTTTAAAAAAGAAAGGTGAAATAAAATTTTAAATGAATTTTTAGTTTTTTATAATATTTCTTTTATCTTAAAAATTGCCACTATAGAATAAAAATTCCCATACCCTACGCCCAGCTTGCCTTATTAGCATCTTACATTATTATAGTACATTTCTCACAACTAATTAATTGATATTGACATATTTAAAAAACATATTTTATCCAGATTTCCTTAGTTTTCACCAAATATCCTTTTTTCTATTCTAGCTGTGACATTTTCTCAGATTTACCTTGTTTTTGACAATGTTGACAATGTTCAGTACTTCTCAGGTATTTTATGGAATATCTTCCAAGTGTGATTTGTTTGATGTTTTTTGTTTTTTCGCGATTACACTGGCTATAACAGACTGAATATTTGTGCTGCCCCACCAAATTCATATGCTGAAAGCTTATTGCCAATGTGATTGTTTTGGAAGTTGGAATTTGGGGGGATATTTAGGTCATGAGGATGGAGTCTTCATGGGATTAAAGCCCTTTTAAGAGAGACTCCAGAGCAATCCCTCACCCATTTTACCTTGTGAGGACATTGTGAAAAGATGGCCATGTATGAACTGGGAAGTGGGCTGTTACCAAATACTAAATCTGCCAGCGCCATGATCTTAGACTGCTAGCCTTTAAAACTATAAGAAATAAATTTCTGTTCCTTATAAACAACCCAGTCAATGGTATTTTGTTAAAACAGCCTACACACTGAGGTTTTGTGTTCTTTGGAGGGAGATCAAAGATAAAGTGATAAATTTATCATAACTTATCAAGTGTATATGATTTCAAAATCACTACCAGTGTTGATGTTGACTTTGACCACCCAGCTAACAGTTGTCAGAATTTTTCATTGTGAATTTACTTTTTTCCCCCATTTTCTATAAGGTGTTCTTTGGAAAGAATTTGCTATATTCAGCCCATACTTTAAAAGTGGGGAGCTATGCTTTACTCTTTGAGAGAATAATATCTAAATGAATTATTTAGAACTCTTTTGTATGAGAGAATTATTTCAAATTATTTTGTAGAAATACATACTCCTTTACAAAAGAATACTTGTATATTCAATCACTTATTTACACCAGCACAGATTCATGGATATTTATTTTATACTTTTAGTTTTAATATAGTACTTCTTTCCTATTTTTCTTTTGCTGATCAAATTGTTCCAGCTTGTACCATGATTGCTCTTTCAGTTGGCTTCTGTATCACTTGGACATAGCTTCATCACTGTAGGGGTTTGTTTTGTTTTGTTTTGTTACCATTTTTTCCTGGTATCACAAGATGCTCCACACTAATCTTGTATATTTCCCACCCCAGTCTAGGATGAGCCATTTCAACACAGAGGTCTGGTTCCTTTCATTAGATGGTATTAGATACCAAGATCTGAGTACTAGGTGTGCTTGCTTCTACTGGTTTGTCATTGCTTTTTAGGCCTCTCAGCTGACATAGCAAGGAAATAGATGTGTGTTTACTAAAATGTGCATATATACATACCTATTGATATTTCTGTTTATAACTAACTATATCTATGTTAAGCTAAACATGAATTTGTACTGATGTCTCCAACTCCAATGTACTACCACATGGATTGTTATAGCCTCCTTCCCTTAGGTATTTGTAGCTTCCCATTCTTAGTAGTCAGAATCCTGGCATCTACCATCAAACATCTATTTACTTAATTGTTCAATTCTAGCATATGTGCACAGTGGTTCCATGATAGTTAATTTATACACCTATGGGAAACAACTCTATCAACTACAGCAAAGTGCTTATTACAGTTTATTTGCCCTTTAGTCTTACAGACTTGCCTCATTTTTAATATTACTTGGACCATCAGCTTTTCCCTCCCATTCCCATGAAGGACAATGTTTCATACATTTTTTTATATAATCAGACACAATTGCCACATTTTGCATTCTACTTGGGGATCCTCTGACTCCCTAAATCATTTTCTTAAGTTTGTATTCATTAACATTCAATTTTTTCTATAAATTTCTGTGGATTTAAACACATGTATAGTGTCATGTAGCCAACACTATAATATCATACAGAATAGTTTTTATGGCCTAAAATACTTGCTGTGCTTCATTTAACTCATTACTTCCTTATAAAGTCCTAAGAACCACTGCTCTGATTACCTTATTTATTTTCCCAAATGTCTTAAAATTAGAATAATTATGTATGCAGTCTTTTCATATTAACTGCTTCCAACCAGCAATATGCATTTAAGATTTACTCAAGTCTCTTTGTGGCTCATAGATCATTCATTTTTATTGCTGAATGATATTCCATTTTATACATCTACTATAGTTTTTCCATTCACTTAATGAAGAACATCTTGGTTTTCTACTTCTTTTTTTTTTTTTTAGGTGCCTTTTTTTTTTTTTTATTTATATATGAAATTTATTGTCAAATTGGTTTCCATACAACACCCAGTGCTCATCCCAAAAGGTGCCCTCCTCAATACCCATCACCCACCCTCTCCTCCCTCCCACCCCCCATCAACCCTTAGTTTGTTCTCAGTTCTCAACAGTCTCTTATGCTTTGGCTCTCTCCCACTCTAACCTCTTTTTTTTTTTTTTTTTTTTCCTTCCCCTCCCCCATGGGTTCCTGTTAAGTTTCTCAGGATCCACATAAGAGTGAAACCATATGGTATCTGTCTTTCTCTGTATGGCTTATTTCACTTAGCATCACACTCTCCAGTTCCATCCACGTTGCTACAAAGGGCCATATTTCATTCTTTCTCATTGCCACGTAGTATTCCATTGTGTATATAAACCACAATTTCTTTATCCATTCATCAGTTGATGGACATTTAGGCTCTTTCCATAATTTGGCTATTGTTGAGAGTGCTGCTATGAACATTGGGGTACAAGTGCCCCTATGCATCAGTACTCCTGTGTCCCTTGGATAAATTCCTAGCAGTGCTATTGCTGGGTCATAGGGTAGGTCTATTTTTAATTTTCTGAGGAACCTCCACACTGCTTTCCAGAGCGGCTGCACCAATTTGCATTCCCACCAACAGTGCAAGAGGGTTCCCGTTTTTCCACATCCTCTCCAGCATCTATAGTCTCCTGATTTGTTCATTTTGGCCGCTCTGACTGGCGTGAGGTGATACCTGAGTGTGGTTTTGATTTGTATTTCCCTGATAAGGAGCGACGCTGAACATCTTTTCATGTGCCTGTTGGCCATCCGGATGTCTTCTTTAGAGAAGTGTCTATTCATGTTTTCTGCCCATTTCTTCACTGGGTTATTTGCTTTTCGGGTGTGGAGTTTGGTGAGCTCTTTATAGATTTTGGATACTAGCCCTTTGTCCGATATGTCATTTGCAATTATCTTTTCCCATTCCGTTGGTTGCCTTTTAGTTTTGTTGGTTGTTTCCTTTGCTGTGCAGAAGCTTTTGATCCTCATAAGGTCCCAGTAATTCACTTTTGCTTTTAATTCCCTTGCCTTTGGGGATGTGTCGAGTAAGAGATTGCTATGGCTGAGGTCAGAGAGGTCTTTTCCTGCTTTCTCCTCTAAGGTTTTGATGGTTTCCTGTCTCACATTCAGGTCCTTTATCCATTTAGAGTTTATTTTTGTGAATGGTGTGAGAAAGTGGTCTAGTTTCAACCTTCTGCATGTTGCTGTCCAGTTCTCCCAGCACCATTTGTTAAAGAGACTGTCTTTTTTCCATTGGATGTTCTTTCCTGCTTTGTCAAAGATGAGTTGGCCATACGTTTGTGGGTCTAGTTCTGGGGTTTCTATTCTATTCCATTGGTCTATGTGTCTGTTTTTGTGCCAATACCATGCTGTCTTGATGATGACAGCTTTGTAGTAGAGGCTAAAGTCTGGGATTGTGATGCCTCCTGCTTTGGTCTTCTTCTTCAAAATTACTTTGGCTATTCGGGGCCTTTTGTGGTTCCATATGAATTTTAGGATTGCTTGTTCTAGCTTTGAGAAGAATGCTGGTGCAATTTTGATTGGGATTGCATGGAATGTGTAGATAGCTTTGGGTAGTATTGACATTTTGACAATATTTATTCTTCCAATCCATGAGCAGGGAATGTCTTTCCATTTCTTTAAATCTTCTTCAATTACCTTCATAAGCTTTCTATAGTTTTCAGCATACAGATCCTTTACATCTTTGGTTAGATTTATTCCTAGGTATTTTATGCTTCTTGGTGCAATTGTGAATGGGATCAGTTTCTTTATTTGTCTTTCTGTTGCTTCATTGTTAGTGTATAAGAATGCAACTGATTTCTGTACATTGATTTTGTATCCTGCAACTTTGCTGAATTCATGGATCAGTTCTAGCAGACTTTTGGTGGAGTCTATCGGATTTTCCATGTATAATATCATGTCATCTGCAAAAAGCGAAAGCTTGACTTCATCTTTGCCAATTTTGATGCCTTTGATTTCCTTTTGTTGTCTGATTGCTGATGCTAGAACTTCCAGCACTATGTTAAACAACAGCGGTGAGAGTGGGCATCCCTGTCGTGTTCCTGATCTCAGGGAAAAAGCTCTCAGTTTTTCCCCGTTGAGGATGATGTTAGCTGTGGGCTTTTCATAAATGGCTTTTATGATCTTTAAGTATGTTCCTTCTATCCCGACTTTCTCAAGGGTTTTTATTAAGAAAGGGTGCTGGATTTTGTCAAAGGCCTTTTCTGCATCGATTGACAGGATCATATGGTTTTTCTCTTTTTTTTTGTTAATGTGATGTATCACATTGATTGATTTGCGAATGTTGAACCAGCCCTGCATCCCAGGAATGAATCCCACTTGATCATGGTGAATAATTCTTTTTATATGCCGTTGAATTCGATTTGCTAGTATCTTATTGAGAATTTTTGCATCCATATTCATCAGGGATATTGGCCTGTAGTTCTCTTTTTTTACTGGGTCTCTGTCTGGTTTAGGAATCAAAGTAATACTGGCTTCATAGAATGAGTCTGGAAGTTTTCCTTCCCTTTCTATTTCTTGGAATAGCTTGAGAAGGATAGGTATTATCTCTGCTTTAAACGTCTGGTAGATCTCCCCTGGGAAGCCATCTGGTCCTGGACTCTTATTTGTTGGGAGATTTTTGATAACCGATTCAATTTCTTCGCTGGTTATGGGTCTGTTCAAGCTTTCTCTTTCCTCCTGATTGAGTTTTGGAAGAGTGTGGGTGTTCAGGAATTTGTCCATTTCTTCCAGGTTGTCCAATTTGTTGGCATATAATTTTTCATAGTATTCCCTGATAATTGTTTGTATCTCTGAGGGATTGGTGTCATCATTCCATTTTCATTCATGATTTTATCTATTTGGGTCATCTCCCTTTTCTTTTTGAGAAGCCTGGCTAGAGGTTTGTCAATTTTGTTTTATTTTTTCAAAAAACCAACTCTTGGTTTCATTGATCTGCTCTACAGTTTTTTTAGATTCTATATTGTTTATTTCCGCTCTGATCTTTATTATTTCTCTTCTTCTGCTGGGTTTAGGCTGCCTTTGCTGTTCTGCTTCTATTTCCTTTAGGTGTGCTGTTAGATTTTGTATTTGGGATTTTTCTTGTTTCTTGAGATAGGCCTGGATTGCAATGTATTTTCCTCTCAGGACTGCCTTCACTGCGTCCCAAAGCATTTGGATTGTTGTATTTTCATTTTCGTTTGTTTCCATATATTTTTTAATTTCTTCTCTAATTGCCTGGTTGACCCACTCATTCGTTAGTAGGGTGTTCTTTAACCTCCATGCTTTTGGAGGTTTTCCAGACTTTTTTCTGTGGTTGATTTCAAGCTTCATAGCATTGTGGTCTGAAAGTATGCATGGTATGATTTCAATTCTTGTAAACTTATGAAGGGCTGTTTTGTGACCCAGTATATGATCTATCTTGGAGAATGTTCCATGTGCCCTCAAGAAGAAAGTATATCCTGTTGCTTTGGGATGCAGAGTTCTAAATATATCTGTCAAGTCCATCTGATCCAATGTCTCATTCAGGGCCCTCGTTTCTTTATTGACCATGTGTCTAGATGATCTATCCATTTCTGTAAGTGGGGTGTTAAAGTCCCCTGCAATTACCACATTCTTCTCAATAAGGTTGCTTATGTTTATGAGTAATTGTTTTATATATTTGGGCGCTCCGGTATTCAGCGCATAGACATTTATAATTGTTAGTTCTTCCTGATGGATAGACCCTGTCACTATTATATAATGTCCTCTTCATCTCTTGTTACAGCCTTTAATTGAAAGTCTAGTTTGTCTGATAGAAGTATGGCTACTCCAGCTTTCTTTTGGCTTCCAGTCGCATGATAAATAGTTCTCCATCCCCTCACTCTCAATCTAAAGGTGTCCTCAGGTCTAAAATGAGTCTCTTGTAGACAGCAAATAGATGGGTCTTGTTTTTTTATCCATTCTGATACCCTATGTCTTTTGGTTGGCGCATTTAATCTATTTACATTCAGTGTTATTATAGAAAGATATGGGTTTAGAGTCATTGTGATGTCTGTATGTTTTATGCTTGTACTGATGTCTCTGGTACTTTGTCTCACAGGGTCCCCCTTAGGATCTCTTGTAGGGCTGGTTTAGTGGTGACAAATTCCTTCAGTTTTTGTTTGTTTGGGAAGACCTTTATCTCTCCTTCGATTCTAAATGACAGACTTGCTGGATAAAGGATTCTCGGCTGCATATTTTTTCTGTCTAGCACACTGAAAATCTCGTGCCAATTCTTTCTGGCCTGCCAAGTTTCAAAAGAGAGATCAGTCACGAGTCTTATAGGTCTCCCTTTATATGTGAGGGCACGTTTACCCCTTGCTGCTTTCAGAATTTTCTCTTTATCCTTGTATTTTGCCAGTTTCACTATGATATGTCGTGCAGAAGATCGATTCAAGTTATGTCTGAAGGGAGTTCTCTGTGCCTCTTGGATTTCAATGCCTTTTTCCTTCCCCACTTCAGGGAAGTTCTCAGCTATTATTTCTTCAAGTACCCCTTCAGCACCTTTCCCTCTCTCTTCCTCCTCTGGGATACCAATGATGCGTATATTATTTCTTTTTAGTGTATCACTTAGTTCTCTAATTTTCCCCTCATACTCCTGGATTTTTTTATCTCTCTTTTTCTCAGCTTCCTCTTTTTCCATAACTTTATCTTCTAGTTCACCTATTCTCTCCTCTGCCTCTTCAATCCGAGCCGTGGTGGTTTCCATTTTGTTATGCATTTCGTTTAAAGCGTTTTTCAGCTCCTCGTGACTGTTCCTTAGTCCCTTGATCTCTGTAGCAAGAGATTCTCTGCTGTCCTTTATACTGTTTTCAAGCCCAGCGATTAATTTGATGACTATTATTCTAAATTCACTTTCTGTTATATTATTTAAATCCTTTTTGATCAGCTCATTAGCTGTTGTTATTTCCTGGAGATTCTTCTGAGGGGAATTCTTCCGCTTGGTCATTTTGGATAGTCCCTGGCGTGGTGAGGACCTGCAGGGCACTTCCCCTGTGCTGTGGTGTATAACTGGAGTTGGTGGACGGAGCCGCAGTCAGACCTGATGTCTGCCCCCAGCCCACCGCTGTGGCCACAGTCAGACTGGTGCGTGCCTTCTCTTCCCCTCTCCTAGGGGCGGGATTCACTGTGGGGTGGGGTGGCCTGTCTGGGCTACTTGCAGACTGCCAGGCTTGTGATGCTGGGGATCTGGCGTCTTAGCTGGGGTGGGTAGGCAAGGTGCACATGGGCAGGAGGGGCAGGCTTAGCTTGCTTCTCCTTAGGTGATCCACTTCAGGAGGGGCCCTGTGGCAGCAGGAGGGAGTCAGATCCGCTGCCGGAGGTTTGGCTCTGCAGAAGCGCAGAGTTGGGTGTTTGCGCGGAGCGAGCAAGTTCCCTGGCAGGAACTGGTTCTCTTTGGGATTTTGGCTGGGGGATGGGCGGGGGAGATGGCGCTGGCGAGCGCCTTTGTTCCCCACCAATCTGAGCTCTGTCGTCAGGGTGCTCAGCAGCTCTCCTTCCCTTTGTCCTCCAGCCTTCCCGCTTTCTGAGCAGAGCTGTTAGCTTATGACCTCCCAGACGCTAAGTCGCGCTTGCTGTCGGAACACAGTCCGTCAGGCCCCTCCGCTTTTTGCAAGCCAGACTCGGGGGCTCTGCTTGGCCGGCGAGCCGCCCCTCCGCCCCGGCTCCCTCCCTCCAGTCCGTGGAGCGCGCACCGCCTCGCCGCCCTTCCTACCCTCTTCCGTGGGCCTCTCGTCTGTGCTTGGCTCCGGCGACTCCGTTCTGCTAATCCTCTGGCGGTTTTCTGGGTTATTTAGGCAGGTGTAGGTGGAATCTAAGTGATCAGCAGGACGCGCGGTGAGCCCAGCGTCCTCCTACGCCGCCATCTTCCCTCTCCCCCCCCCAGGTTTTCTACTTCTTAATGACTATAAATAAAGCTGCTAAAAACATTCGTGTGCAGGGTCTTATAGAAGCATGTATTTTCACATTAGTTGACTAAATACTTAGAGCATAATTCCTGGATCATAAAGATATACAAGATTGTATATACAAATATATAAGACTGCAAGAATGCACTAGCAGCAGATCATAACTAAAAGTATTATAAGAGGAAGTGTACAGTGCAGAAGGAAAATTATACTAGTTAAAAATAGTATCTGTATAAAAAAATAAAGAGTACTTTAAATGGTGAATACATGGCTAATATCAAAAAAACCTTTATCTCATTTTGAAAATCTCCTTTTGACATAATTGTTTGAAATAAAAAATAACAATGTGATGTGAGGTTTATAAGTTAAATTAGAACAGTGGTAAAATGATTACATAGGGGAAATGAAATTACAATATTTTAGACTTACAAGGTATACATTAAGAAATGTAATACAACTTAAAATAGACTTAGTAAGTTAAAGATGCATGCTATAAGCAACCGATAAAAAAAAAAAAAAGGTATACTTAAGCCAATAGGAGATATGATAGAATCATAAAAGATAGTCCAATGAAGTCATAAAAACAGAAAAAAAGAGACCAAAGAAAGTAACTGAAAAATAGAACATAAAAAACCAAGATGGTAGATGAAAACTCAATCACATCAACAATTCTTTTAAATATAAATTCTCTAAGCATCATTTGAATGTAAAGATGATAAAGATTGGATTTAAAAGTGGGACCTAACCCTTTGCTTTCAACATGCATCTTATTTTAAAAATAGAAACTGAAGGTTGACAGAGGGAGGTGGGTGGGAGATGGACTAGATGGGTGATGGGTATTAAGGAGGGCTCTTGGGATGAGCACTGGGTATTGTAAGTCAGTGATGAATCACTGAATTCTGCTTCTGGAAGCAATATTGCACTCTGTATTAATTAAAATTAAAATATCACAAAATAAAAAATTTGTAAGAGAAAAAAAAGAAAAAATACATACACATTGTTTTTCTACCAAGAAAAAAAGTCACAAGGCATACTAAAAAGCAGAAAAACACACTTTGATGAGACAGAGCAAGCAACAGAACCAGAGTCCATATGTCAAGGATGTTGAAATAATTAGAGTGGGAATTTAAAACAATTATGATTAAAAACAAAAAAATAAAAATAAAAAAAAAATAAAAAAATAAAACAATTATGATTAATATGCTAAGGGCTCTAATGGATAAGGTAGATGGCATGCAGAAACAGATGTACGATATAAGCGGAGAGATGGAAATACTAAGAATAAAAGAAATGCTAGAGATCAAAGATACTGTAAAAGAAATTTTTTAAAAAATGCTCTTGGTGAGCTCATTAGTAGACTGGACATGGTTGAGGAAAGAATCTTTCCGCTTGAGGATTTCTCAGTAGAAACTTAGAAAACTAAAGCAAAGAGGAAAAAAGACTCTAAAAAGGCAGAGTAAAATACATGAAGCAGAAACAAACTTCAAGTGCATAGAGAACTTTGACTAAGATAGACCATTTGCTGAACTTAAAATTTCTTAGTATTCAGAAGTTTCAAATCATACCAAGTATTATCTGTGACCAGAGTAAAACTAAATTATAAATAAGGCACATACAAAAGAATGAAGTTGGACCCTTATGTACATCATATTCAAAAATTAATTCAGAATAGATCAAAGATCTAAGTGTAAGAAGTAAAGTATAAAACCTTTAGAAGAAAATATAGTGATAAATTTTCATAATCTTGGATTTGCCAAAAGATTCTTGGATATGACGCCAAAAGCATGAGTAACAAAAGAAAAGGGTAGATAAATTAGACTTGATCAAAATCAAAAAATTTATGCTTCAAAATCCACCATCAATAAAGTAAAAACACAATCTACAAAATGGGAAAAAAATATTTGGAAGTCATATTTTACACGACTTGTATTTAGAATATATAAAGAGCACTTAAAAGTCAGTAATAAAAAGACAATCAAATTTGAAAATGGGTTTAAAGGATGTGAATGGATGTTTTTCCAAACATGATATACAAATGGCCATTAAGTACATGAAAATATGCATGACATCATTAGTCATCAGAGAAAGGCAAATTGAAACAACAACGAGGTATCACTTCACACACATTAAGATAACTAGAGTCAAAAGTCTGATAAAAGGGCTTGTGGAAGACGTGAAAAAATAAAAATTTTCATATACTGCTAGCCAGAAGGCAAAATTGTCCAGAAACTTTGAAAGACTGGTAGTTCCTCAAATAATTAAACCTAGTTGCCAAATGACCCAGCACTTCCACTCATAAGTATTTACTCAAGATAATTGAAAACATGTGTTTACACAAAAATCTATACACAAATGTTTACAGTGGCATTATTTACAATAGCCAAATGGTGGAAACAATCCAAATGCCCATTGATGAATAAAGAAAATGTGGTCTATCCTTACAGAGGAATATTATTTAACCATAAAAAAGAATGAAGTACTGAAATAACATGAATGAACTTTGAAAACATTGAGCTGAGTGAAAGAAGACAGTTGAAAAAGACAACATATTGTATGATTCAATTCATAGGAAAGTGCATAGGGAAATCTATACATATAGTAGATTATTGGTCTCTTAGGGCTAGGAGGGGTGTGGGAAAAGAAAACTAACAACTAAGTTACAAGGTTTGACCTTGACATGAAAATGTTCTAAAATTAAGTATGGTGATGAATTCACACTTCTGTGAATATACTAAAAAGCATCAAGTTATACACATTAATAGAATGAATTGTATAGTAGGTGAATTGTATTTCAGTAAAGCTGTTTACAAAGAGCAAAATCTTCCACAAGAAAAATCCAAGCCCATATGGTTTCATTGATAAATTTTATACAACACTTAAGGAAAAAATAATACTGATTCTAGACAAATTCTTTCAAAAAATTTATGAGGAGGTAAACTCCAACAGTTTGTCCCTGAAGCCCACTTGTGAAAGCCAAAGTATATGGTATGTGCTGAATGTTTTCTGTTCCCCCCAAATTCATATGTTGAATCCCTAACTCCCAGTGTGATAGCGTTTGGAGATGGGGACTTTGGCAGGTACTTAGGATTAGACAAGATCATGAGGATGGGCTTCTATGATGGGAATCAGTGTCCTTGCAGAAAAAGACACCAGAGATACTGTTCTTTCTCTTTCTCCATCCTGCCCAAAAAAAGAGGTTAGGTGAGCACACAGCAAGTTGATGACCATATAAGCCAAGACAAGGAGGCTCAGAATGAAATCTACCTTGCTTGGCACTTTGATCTTAGACTTTTCAGCCTCCAGAAGTGTGAGAAATAAATTTCTCTTGTTTAAGCCACCCAATGTATGATGTTTTTTTATGGAGGCCCAAACTAATACACATTTCAAGAAAAAAAGAAACTCTAGACCAATTTCTTTCATGACCATAGATGTAAAAATATCTGACAAAATTTTAGCAAATCCGGTTCAACAGTATATGAAAAGCACAGTACTCATGACCAAATGGAGTTTTCCATGGGGATGGAAATCTGGACTGGCACTCAAAAATTAATACCTTTCACTATAATAACAATAAATAAGAAAACAAAACTATGATCATTTCAGTCATTATGATGATAAAAGCATTTGACAAAATTGAATATCCACTCAATATTAAAAATAAAAACTATTAGTAAATTAGGAATAGAAGGAAAATCTTTGAATCTGAAGAAGAAAATCTTCACAAAACCTACAATTAATATTCATTACTGGTAGTAAATTATTAAATGCTTTTCCCTAAGAATAGGAATGAAGTAAGGATGTACATATTCACCACCTCTTTCTACATTTTACCATTGGTTCTGACCAGCCCAATATGGATAGAGAAAGAAAACCCCTACATATTGGAAAGGAACAAATAAAAACTTTCTGTATTTGTAAATGCCATGATCACATAGGTAGACAATTGTAGGGAAACAGCAAAATAACTAGAACTGATTAGGAAGCTTAGCAAAATTGCAGGTTAAAAGATTAATATCTAACATCTTACTATTTAACTATTACTGTGTACCAAGTTACTTCAAAATTTGTGGTGTTAGTAGTAGACAATTATTATCTAACCACTCAGTGGGTTAGGAATCTGAGGTATACCTGGATGCCACCTCTGTAAGATCTCTTACAAGGAGGCAATGAAGCTGTCGGCCTCAGTTGCGATCTCATCTGAAGGCTTTACCAGAAGACTAGAAAGAGGATATTACAAACATGTTCCCCGTGGTGGTTAGTTTGATTCAAATACTTGTGAGCTGGTGAACCGGGGCTCCAGTTCCTTGCTGAATGTTGTTTCGACGCTCACATTTTTTTTTTTTTTTTTTTTTGGTCGTGGGAATGTCTCCACAGTGCAGCTTCTAACATGGCAACTGGTTTCCCTCAGTGGGAGGGCTTCATGAGGGAGTGAGAGAGAAGGGGCAAGAAGGAAATTACAATCTTCCTGAAATGTAATCTTGGAAGTGATAGTTCATCAATTTTCACATTTTCTTCATTAAACGTGAGTCACTATAAGCAGCTGACCCCCAAAGCCACTAATACCTGGAAGTGAGGGTCATTTGGAAGCATTTTAGAGGCTGCCAATCATAAGCATCAATTTTATTTTTTATTGAAATAATAAGCAGTTATTAATTGAAATTAAAAACACCATTAACAATAGTATCAAGAATTATGAAATAGGAATAAACAAATGATGTTCAATACCTGTGCATTCAAAACTGTGAAACATTGCAGGAAGAAACTAACAGAGACCTCAAAAGAGATGCAGACATAGTTCTGTTCATGGGTTGGAAGACTCAATATTGTTAAAATGTGAATTCTTCACAAAGTAATCTATAGATTTAAAACACTCCCATGCAGAGCCTGAGCAGATTGTGTAGTACTTGACAAGCTAACTTTAAAAGTTACATGGGTGCCTGGGTGGCTCAGTCAGTTAGTGTTCACACAGAGTCTGTTTGGTATCATCTGTCTCCCTCTCTCTCTCACCCTCTCCCACTCATGCTCTATATCTCAAAAATAAACAGTTAAAAGTTATATGGAAATGCAAAGAGAGAATCTATAATAACCAGGACAGTTTCAAAAAAAGAAGAGTCACTGAACTTTTACCTGATTTCAAGACTTAATATAAAGCTACCAAGATCAAGGTAGTGTGGCATTGGCTTAAATATAAAGTATAGTTCAATAATCCAGGAAAACATGGCCAGAAGAAGATCTGGACATACATGGTTAATTTATTGTCCATAACACAAGCCAAATCAATGAGGAAGGTGCAGTTTCTTCAAGTGTTGCTGAAACTAATACATATGCAAAACAATCCTAACCTTTTTCTCATGCTGTATACATATAATTCAAAATGGTTTATAAACCAAAATACTAGATGTTTGACTATAAAAGTTCTAAAAGAAAATTCAGGAGAAATGTTATTAATATCTGGCCAAGATTTCTTAAGCAGAACACAAAGAACATGAATTATAAAAAGAAAAAAAATTTGACTTAACCAAAATTTAAAACTTTGGCTCTTCAAAAGGCACTTGTTGGAAAGAAAAAGCAAAGTAGGGTGGATCAGTCAGTTAAGCGTCCGACTCTTAAATTCGGCTCAGGTCATGATCCCGTGGCCATAAGATAAAACCCCACATCGGGGTCTGTGCTGACAGTATAGAGACTGCTTAGGATTCTCTCCCCCTCTCCCTCCCTCTCTCTCTCTCTATCCCTCCCTTGAGCGCGCTCTCTCTCTTAAATAAATAAATAAATAAATAAATAAATAAATAAATAAACTTAAAAAATTCAAACTACAGAATAGTAGAAAATATTTGCAAAATGTATCAGTAAAAGGACTTGTGCCTAAAATATGTAAAACACCCTTAAAATTCAATAATAGGATGAAAGCAAGCTGATAACAGTTTTGAAGAAACACTTCACCAGAGAAGATGTACAAACACCAAGTAGGCAAATGAAAAAAATGTTCAACAGTTTTAGCTATTAGAAAACCAGAAATGAGATACCATTATAAACCCACTACAACAACTAAAATTAGAGACTGGAGGAAGGAAATTCTGGCATTTGTGACAAGTATGGACCTTGAAGGCATAATGCTAAGTGAAATCAGTCAGGAAAAGAGAAATACTATATGATAGCACTTAGATGTGGAATCTTAGATCAACAGAGCCTGGAATGGTGGTTACCAGAGGCTAGGAGTTGGAGAAAATGAAGAGATGTGAGTCAAAGGGTACAAACTTTCAGTTATAAAAGAAATAAATAAATAAAACATGGTGATTATAATACTTTATTTGAAACTCACTGGGAGTAGATCTTAAATGTTCTTACCACAAAAAGAAATGGTAGTTATGTGACATAATGGAAGTGTTAGCTTACTCTATGGTGGTGATCATTTTGCAATACCTGTGTATCAAATCGACTTGTCCACCTTAAACTTATACAGTGTTATCTGTCAATTATATTGTAATGAACCTGAGAAGAAATTAAAAGACTGCCAAGTGTTGGCAGGTGTATGGAGGAACTGCATCTCTGCTATACTACCAGTGGGAATGTAAACTGACATAACTACTTTGGAACATATTTTAGCAGTTTCTTCACAAGTCAGTCATACACCTACGGTACAACACTGCTATCCATTGATAGGTATTTACGAAAACATACAACCATGCAAACACTTGTGCACAAATAATCATAACATCTTCAAGAGATACAAACTGGAAGCAAAGTGTTAGTAAGTAGGAGATGAATAAATTTTGGTATATCCATACAAATAAATAATATTCAGCAATAAAAAAGAACAAATTACTGATTGATGTATGAACATGCGTGAATCTCAAAATAATTATGCTAAGTAAAAAGAGCTAGGAAAAATAGGCTCTATTAAATATAGAGCCTGAATAGGCTCCTTTAAATATAAGAGTGTACATACTGTATGATTCCATTTAAATAAAATTCTAGAAAATACAAATTGATCTATAGAAGCAGAAAAGAGATCAACGATTTCCTGGGGATGGGAGAGAGTGAAATAGAGGATGGATGGATGGATGACAAAGGGATGCTTGGAAACTTAGGGAGATTATAGATGAGTTAATATCTTGATTTTGATAACAGTTTCACAGTTATACAGATAAAAATGAAAAAAATTATACATCTTAAATATGCTCATGTTATTAAATGTCAATTACACTTGCAGAGTATGTAAAAACAAATTATTCAGAACATTAAATTCAAAGTGCAAGTAATTTTCTTAGAGTACCCTACATAACTCTTTTTTTATTATTTCCTGACTACCAGGCACCGTCAATATAGGTTTTTAAAAATTTTTTTAATGTTTTACTTATTTTTGAAAGAGAGACAGAGTGCAAGTGGGGGAGGGGCGGAGAGAGAGGGAGACAGAGAATCTGAGGCAGGCTCCAGGCTTTGAGCTGTCAGCACAGAGCCTGATGCGGGGCTCAAACCCACAAACTGTGAGATCATGACTTGAGCCGAAGTTGGATGACTAACTGACTGAGCCACCCAGGCGCCCCAATATAGAATCTTGATAAATGATTTGTGATGGAAAATAAAAAATATGAGGTGTTGCTTCAGTTTTTAAGTGTTGCCTCAGTTTGGGTTGCCATAACAGAATACCATGAACTGTGTGGCTTATAAATATTTGTCACACTTCTAAAGATTTGAAGTCTAAGATCACTGCGCCAGCATGATGCAGTTCTGGTACCAGCCCTCTTCCAGGATGCAGATTGCCATTTTCTCCTTGTCCTCACATGACTGAGGGCTATAGAGCTCTCTGAGTTTTTTTGTAAGAGTATTAATCCCATTTATGAGGGCTGTACCCTCATGACCTAATCACTTCCCAAAGTCCCCACCTTCTACTACAATCACATTGTGGGGCAGGGATATAATTTCAACACAGAAATAATTTGGACCGGGGTGAACATAAATATTCAGTCCACAATAGGTATCTCAAGTCTTTACAAATTATTCATTTATTGATCAAACCAATGAAATTTTTGAGTATCGATTTAGCTAAAGTTAAGAGACCAAAATATTTTTAAATGCCTATAAATTAATGGCGATACTGAGAAAATCCCACGTGTAGATTCAAGTGTACATGATAGTATTTAAATCATTGTTTATATTTTATTATTTTGAGAGGACTGCTATTTAGCATTTCTACTTATAATAATTACTCAGTGAACACCACATAGACCACCCAAGTGTAATTTTATCTTACCCTCACTTTGTCTTCTAATCTTGATTTTTCCTTCTCTTCCCCCTCTTTTTCTTTCCTTTCTTCCCTTATTAATTGTTTTCTCCTTCCTTTCCTCTCTCCCTCTCTGTTTCTTTCTTGCAAGTTCCTTTCTCCTTTAATAAAATATATGAATTGTTTATTATGTGTATTACCTATCCCCCTCCAGTAGAATGTCAGCTCTGTGAGATCAAGCATTGTATATATTCTCTTTGCTTAGCTGTTAGTAGTTGGTCTACTACTTTCTTGGCTTCCACTAGCAGAGGGCAAATATATATATTTTTATTGTGTAAGCAATAGACACTACTCTAAACCAAAAAAGGGGGAGTTATTTTAGAAAACTTGGGAGTCTCCTGGTACTGACATTTGGATGACCAGATGTGAAGAGCGGGCGGTACCCCATGACCTCTAGAGGGTGGGCTGTCAGAATTATTGTCAGGTCATACCTCAGCACCCTTATGATCATATGCTCCTCTACACCAACTATTAAATATAATCATTAGTACTTTCCAAATTGTTGTCACTTGCTCACAGTTCAAAATTCTGAGAGTATCTGACCAGCTATGTTTGTATTTGATAGCCACCTCTTTTAATATAGCCATAGGCAGAGAGATCAAAAGGCAAAAGGCACTGGACCTGGAAATTTCTCTTGCATCAAGACTACGAGCAGTGGTGTCCCCTAAAAGTAAGGTTGCCATATAATTTATTATTTGAACAAGTCTACATTTAAGAGTAGAAAGGATACTTAATATTGTTTCAGGAATAACTGGTACAAACAAGGATGGGTTCTGTAGCACACAGTTGACTATATTACAGTCAACTAATGATAAGAGGTATTAGGACATTAATACAAAAAAGGTGTGGTTGGATATTGAGGCAAAAATAAATCTTAGTTTTGCTGTTGCTGTTTATTATTATCATTATTGTTTTTAATAATTCCACTTTTTCTAAATCAGAAAAAGCATCTTGATAGTCTCTAAGAATCTTCCCATGGGAGCAAGTGGGAGTTCTTCACACTATTTCGGCTCTTTGCCATTCTTGTTCTGGTTCTTGAAGATACCAGCCTTCAAATCCATCATAATTCACTCATCTAGAATAGACAGAATGAGAAGCCCTGCAAGATCACACTGAAGATTTTCCCAAATTGGGCAAGCCTTTGGTAGTGTTTTATGTGAGGGCAGGAAACTTGATTGAGCAATGCTTTGAGTTTCTTACCAGCTCTCAATCCATTCCTCTATGTGGCGAACTCTGCTACTTCTCACTTCACTGGACACTCCAGTCTTTTTGTAGCACAGCTTTTGGGTCTTTGAAACACAAGTGTTTCTTTACTTGACCAAAGATAAAGGACCTTTGCCTCACTTTTGGAATAGCTCATTGATCATAGGCACCTATTTTTCTAGTGATTCATTAAAAATGAAAGTGATTTATTGTAATGGGATTATGTGGTTCCCAACTCTAAGAGGATATTGGATCCAGAGCGTGACACCAATCATAAGAATAAAATGTTTACTTTCCTCTTCTTGACCAGTGGCAAATAGACAAACGAGTAAGAGCCAGAATGGATAATCTGTCCTCAGCTGGTAATTAGTCACTTCACTGTAACTTAAAAAGAAAGAAAAAAGAAAGAAAAAAGAAAGAAAGAAAGAAAGAAAGAAAGAAAGAAAGAAAGAAAGAAAGAAAGAAAGAAAGAAAGTCCTATTAGAATTTCTCAGTTCCAATAAATCAAGAGAGTTCATATGATAGCTATTTAAGCTAATGGGTAGCTTGACTTTTAATGAGGCCTTATCATTAATTAATCTCCTCATTTAAGGTGTGTGGACTCCTAGTTTATAATTACAGCCTCCAGTTTTACAGGTAAAACCAATATTTACCCCAATACGCCCCCTTCCAGAAGCCTGCAACAGATATCAGCTGGTAAATATTCATTTATACTGACAGCAAAAACATTTTTCACGATGCTCCAAACTTGCAGTCTCCCAGCTGTCAGTGTGGTGGTGAACTGTTAGAATGCCAAGGGCTGCTGGCTGGGGATAGTTGTATTTGAATTGAATGAAATAATATGGCAATATAAAAATAGAAAAGTATTTTTTACAATTTTATGTTTCTCTCCATGTCTCCTTTTTTAGTGGGGGGTAATCTTTCTTTGGGAAGCTTTGTCTTGAGTTTTTATATCATTTTTACCATTTGTTAAGCAGTATCTATCTCTCAAGCTCCTGCCAAGCTCTTGTACATGGATTATCTCTTTAAATTCTCATGAAAACCCTATGAAGAACATATTCCTACTATATTCATTTTAAAATAGGGCCACCGAGGCTTAGAGAAGTTGAATAGCTTGCTCAAGTTCATCTCTAATACAAGGGTTGATACTTGAAGCAGAAATGTCTGACTTTAGTGCTCTGACTTGGAAATAGGAAAGAATCTCGGCTTATTTGGTGGATGGCTAAGGAGAACTTGGCTCACACATTCAAAAGATCATAAGTGCTCTTCTTTCAACACATATTTCAAACTGTTTTGTTGCGTTTATTATGTTTGTGTATGTGGGTCTTTAGATTTCTGTGTGTGTATCAGCCTAAGAATATAAATGGCTTCTCTTGAAGCCATTGATAGCTCCAGTTCCTCTGGCTTATGGCCGCTATCTGTGTAAATGGACCTGAGTTCCATTGAAATTCCTGCTCAACTATTTTCACAGCTCTTGATGAATGTTGCAGAAGTGCTCAACAGCATGACCAGGTGCTCTGGTGACTTCGTTTTTACTCTTGTAGGCATTGCACTCCCTCCTTTGGCAATAATAAGAATTCCATTCCTTTCTGGACCTTCCTGCAGTCTCCCTGTGAAGTTCCTTTAAATGTTTCTATTGTTTCCAGAAGCCTACAGGGACTTAAAAGCCTGACAGACCCTAGCACAGCATGTTTTAAAGATGATCCCGCAAATATTAACTTCAAGATGACTGAAATTCGATTATACCAAAATTCTCTCTGAAAGCATAACAAATAATTTATAGATTCCACAAAGTGCAATTTAATGCACGTAATTTCTCTCAAGGGTTTATCAAATAAAGAATTCGTGTTTTGTCCCTGACATAAATGCTCCCTGCAGTTGAATTTTTAAGAATATACTGTAGCCAATAAGATAAACTATTTTAATGATGGTAGGCTAGTCAATTTTTCCACCCATGTATTGTCTTATCTTATAGACCAGATTTGCAATTATTATCTATTTTACTTAGATTTTTATTTTCCCATGTGTACCTATTGAGGGTTTTAATATATTCACAGGCTATGTCAGTTGACAGGGCCATGGTGTATGTTGTTTATTGAGAGGAGGACTGATTTTGAGGAAAACAAGCAGGGAGAGGGGGCTCAATGCATGAGCGAACCAAGGTCAGATAATGTGTACACACACACAAAATGTTAAGGTATTATAACTGTTACCCATTTTTAGATGCAGAAATGGAGGTTTTGTCTTTTTTATATATATAAATTTATCTGACAGTCCTTTAATATAAAGCTTAGTAGATGAGAATTAGTTTTGCTAAAAGACCATACTTATTTGATACACCAAGTTGCTTTCCCTATTTTATGAACTATTTCTCTCTCCCATTCTCCTGGTCACTCAAATTTAAAACTTTATCATCAATTTTCACTTGCCTTTACCTTCCTTATCTATCTCTTCCAAAATATTCGTCCTTTTTACTCCATCTCCAGGCTAATTGAAAACCTCTCATTTACACATAAATCTGTGTAGTTGCCCCTTAATCTGTTAAATGCTCTCTTTTCTATTCACTTTATCAGACTTATCTTTCTAAATTACCAGTTGTATCAAATCACTCATTCAGTAAATAATTGCCTCTACTTTCCCATTGTATACAAGTCAGCATTTGGTGGCAGGCCTGACATTTGAGAAAGCACTCAATTTCTCTTTCTCTTTCATTCAAACAAATTTCCTTTCCATATTATATGAAGCCTGCATTTTGTACCTGGAGGAGTTCTCTCCTCAAAAATCATGCTCATCGATGAGGCCAGACCTTTTTTGTTTTTGTCAAATCCATTTGTGCTTCCTTTATCGTTACACCTCTTTTATGACATTTTACTTGTCTATTAGGTGAGACTAAATAATGGCCCAGCTCAAAGATGTCTATGTCCTCATTCCTGGAACCTGTGTATATGTTTTCTTACGCAGTGAAAGGGGCTTTGAAGATGTGACTATGTTAAGAATTTTGAGATGAGGAGATTATCCTGGATTAATTAGGCAGATTCAGTGTAATGATATGAGTTCTTGAAAGAGGAGGACCTCTCCCAGCTGAGTTCAAAGTCAGAGGGAGCTGTTACTACAGAAGAATGGTCAGAAAGATTTAACCTGTTTGACTGCAAAGATGGAAGAAGGGGACTGTGAGCTAAGAAATGCAGGAAGCTTGGGGCACCTGGGTGGCTCAGTCAGTGGGTTAACCCTCTGATTCTTGATTTCAGCTCAGGTCGTGATCTCATGGTTCTTGAGATCAAGCACCACATTGAGCTCTATGCTGACAGCAGGGAGTCTACTTGGAATTCTCTTCCTCTCTCTGCCCATCCCCCCCCCCCATCACATTCTCTGTGTCTCTGTCAAATAAATAAACATTAAAAAAAGAAAAAAATTCAGGCAGCTTCTAAAAGCAGAAAAGGCATCAGAATGGATTTTCCCCTAGTCCTGCTAACATCTTGATTTTAGCCCAGTGCGATCCATTTTGAATTTGTTCTCTAGGACTATAACATAATAAATTTGTTAAGATATTAAGTTTACGGCAGTTTGTTACAGCAGTAAATGGAAACTAACATATTTATTAAATTAGTATCTTCCTCAAATGGACTTTGAGCTCCTTGAGGTCAGGACTAAGAAGCAGCATTCTAACATCCATTCTCTTGTTTGGTTTTGGTAATGGAATCCTAGTCATTTTTTCAGGAATACAGGAGGCCCAGCTTCCTTTGCAGTTAAGTGTGGCCGTGTGACTATATTATAAAAAGGAGGTGCTATGGGAAACTTCCCAGGCAGATTGACTCAGCTAGGAAAAGTGACTTGTCTATCTCCTGCTTTTTTCTGCTGCTGGAGCTCCCTCAGCCTTGCTTGGCTGTGTGTAATTTAGAATGTGGAACATAGAAGCCACCTCTGAGGATGGCAGTCCCAAGAGATAGGTTTATGGGTTCCTAATGGAGTTTGGAGCCACTGTATCTGCCCTGGACAGCCAACCCTTGGACTATTTTTACTTAGAAGGGATAAGAAAAATAAACCTTATTTAAGCTTCTGTGGATTTTCCCTTTTTCATTTATATGAAGCCAAGTCCAATAAATACTAGCACAGACTTAGTGTTGAATCTCCATTGGCTCCTGGCATAGAATATTTGCTCAATACTTGTTGATGTGCAAGCTCTCTTCTGCCCAAAGCCATTCATCTTTCAGGGACCATACTTCTATGAAAATGTTATATATTTTTTTTTTTCTAATTAGGCTCAGTCTAACCTTTCTCAATGGGTTGAATAGTGTCCCTACAGATTCATGTCTACCCAGAATCTCAGATTATTAACTTATTTGCAAATAGGATTTTTGCAGCTATAATTAGTTAAGGTGAGGTCATACTGGATTTGGGTGGACCTTCAGTCCATTAACTGGTTTTCTTAGAAGAAGAGAAAACAAAAACGGACATAAGGAAGAAAGCCATATGATGATAAATGCAGAGATTACAGTGATGGCAGATACCAGTCAAGGAACGCCCAGGAATACAAGATCTATCTAAAGCTTGAAGAGACAAGGCCTGGGGCCTTCAGAAGCATCATGGCCTGCTGACTCCTTGATCTCAGACATATACCTGCCAGAACTCTGATAGAATAAAAATCTATTGTTTTAGGCTGCCCAGTTTATGATAAGCTGTTATGGCTGCCCTAGGAAACTACTATACCTTCCTTTGCAATAATGCATGCATAATGCTTAGAATAGTTGCTGATGTCATAAATGCACAGCTGTGAGACTTTATGTATTGCAATCATTATGGTTATTATTATTACCTTCTATGCTATTTTCTGATGCTGAGTATCATACTTTCAGTCAAAATTGTTTTCCAGTATAAATCTTTTGTTTCTTCAATTAGACCATAAGGTCCTTGAGGGCAAAAACAGCTGTTTACACTTTTTTATCCCCCATTTCCATTGCTTGACATGTAACATGGTACCAGGCGTGAGGAGGGCAGCAGCCTTGAGAAATGGAAAATTCCCCATGGATGGTGTTCTCAGAATAACTGCAATCTGCAAAATAGTTACAGCCTCAGGGAATTTGGCAGACAGTTGCCAGGGTCAAAGGTCCCTTCTGACTGACAGAAAACTAGATAAGAACAAGGCTGGTGTTTCTCTAGACATCAACCAAGTGGGGAGGATCAGACTCTGGCACAGCTCAGTCACTACCCAGTGACTTTTTTTATAAGATTTTTTTATAGAGGAAGGGGTCTATTAAAAAGTCATTTGTTTCTCTTTTTAAATAAGTGCTTTATTTATTTAGAAATCTGCTATAGTCAAAGTACAAAGAAGCCCATTAAGATATCTATGTACAGCTATTATAAGAGAGAACACAGCCTGGGGGAGCAAGCCATTTTTTTGTAAAGCAGCATATCTTCTATTTTCAAACTCCCTTGTCACTTTCCTCAGCAGCATTACTGAGATGGAAAATTTTCAAACTTCTTTGCCTTCTCTTGTGAGATTATGTGCCTATAACTTGCTTTCAGGCAGTTCTCACTCTAGAAGTGAACCCCCTCCCCAAAAAATGTTCTTGAGATTTTGGTGAACATAGGGCTGTCATTTTGAGAGTCACAGATAGGGAATTCTAGGGCTTTCCCAGAAAGAGACATGCAGAGGAACAAGAATACATTAGAATTCTCCATATTTTAGATCCAGGGAGCTGGATGGTAGGTCAGGATAACCTAATTGATGATTCTCTTTACTCCTCAAAGCCAAAACCTAAAAAGTAGCTCAAATTTGTTCTCCGATTAATATGGTCCAACTAACTTTCTTGATGCTTTACATACACTAACTTGTTTAATCTTGTGATAACTGATGAAGAAGTCCTTTTCATTTTTCTGATTTTACAGATTAGGTAACTGAGACACAAAAATGACTTATGTAATTCCTCTAGGACCTCCTTCACCCTCTGCACTTTAAATCCAGCCTGTTAACCCCTGGCAAGGTGTGTTCAGCTTCTTTACTTTCCTGGCCCAATTTCCTCATTGGTAAAATGCATCTCAATCTATATAAAGAGAATGGAAAGAATGTCACTTTCTGCCCTGCACCTTCTTAGTGTTTGTGTGTGATTTAGTAAGGAAAGTGAAACTGAATATGCAGATTAACTAACACACAAGTAAACAGATTAAGTTCTAGAGCAGAGACAGGAGTCTTGCCTCCAACATTCCTAATATCTAGGCAAAAGTACAAACTCAGGCCCACATGCCCTATGTCTACATTCTACATGATTAAAATGCATAAATCAAGCTAATGAAGATATATTCTAATCTCTTAATTTGACAGACATACTTCCATAAAAACCTGGAAGTCCAAATTCAAAGTTAGCGTTCTCCAACACATTAGAGTCTCATGCCTGAGCCAGGGTACTCGAGAAGAGCCAGGACGGGTTCCCTGACTCCTCACTGGCCCCTGACTCACAGCCTGCTCTCCTTCTCTTTCCACTCCCGTCTCTGTCCTGGAATGTGAGGGGCCTTGGACACTCAAGATAGACACATTATTTTATCATCTTCAATGATATTCCTTCCTAAAAGAATTGTCAGATTTAGAAAACAACAATAACAAAAACACTACATAATGCCCAGTTAAATATGAATTTCACAAAGATGATGGATATATTTTTAGTACAAAATTTTTAATGTAACATTTTGTTGTTTATATGAAATTTAACTTTAACTGGGTATTCTGGATTTAATCTGTATTTAACTCTACCGATATGCATTTGCCCATTGGCCACACTTCAGGCCCACTGATACATATTCTCATGACTATTTCTAACCTGCCATTGGAATGGAGGAGATCAAAGGTACACACAAATCCTGGAATGATCTTGGGGCTTCTTTGGCATGCAGTTCTGTAATCTAGGGTATGCAGAGTATGATTTAGAAGATGCGTACACATGATTTAGGTATGTGCCCCTTAGAGAGAGACACAGGAAAGGACCAGAAACAGGCCCTATAAAGTGCAAGGCACACTTATTTTCCAGGTCTGTAAACAGAATTAACAATGCACAGTGAGACGGTTGAACACTGCCTGGTAGGATCTGAAAAGAAATTATGGGACACGTGGCATTTAATTTGAATCTTGATAGGGACAATTCAGTTGAGTTAAGGAAATGACATTTATGTCTGATTATCTTTCAGTGTTAAAAACATCAAGCCCTTTATATGTTTTTAATTCCTATGCTTTTAATGTCTACAAATATTAGGTATAATTCACCTTCTTTAAAAAGAATTCTTTAAGCTTATTTATTTTGAGAGGCAGAGCAAGCAGGGGAGGGGCGGAGAGAGAAGGAGAGAAAGAATCCCAAGCAGCTCTGCACTGTCAGCACAGAGCCCGATGCAGGGATTGAACTCATGAACCATGAAATCATGACCTGAGCCAAAACCAAGAGTTGGAAGCTTAACCGACTTAGTCACCCAAGCACCCCTATGGTATAATTCACCTTAAAGATGATGAAATTAACTGATACATAATGAGGGAGACTTTGACTATTTGTTGATTTGTAGTGTGGGGCATAAAGATGAAACGAATGTAGGGTGCTACAATAGAAGCTCTTTCACTCAGCTGGAACAATGACAACAGAAACTCAGGGCCATCAGGTAGCCAAAATCATGGGGAAAAGGCAACAAGTGAGAAGTGAAGTTTAAGTCCCACATTCCATTTTTTCTCAAGGCAGTTGCACACTCCAAGGTTACACATGCTCGGGATGAGATAGAATTTAAACAGAGAGCAACTGCTAAGAGGCTAAATGTGTTAGCAGAGAATTAGCAGTCTCATGGTGTTGAAGAGGAAAAACTAGACTAGAGAGACTGCCAAGGGAGAGAGCCCTGGTACACACCCCAGGCATTCAATTAGAATCACAGAAAGGCTATGCCCTAGGAGAAAAAGGCAAAACAGAAATGGACCAGCTTTCACAGAATCAAAGTGATCTGCTCATTTGCTATCTTCTGTTTAAAAGAAAATTAAACCCTCCCTAGAGGCAGATAACGCCATCCAGTGTTGCTATAACTTTTTTATACATAGTTTATAGACTCAATAAAGAATTATTAGCCATCCCAGAAACCAGGACTAGATGATTCAGGGGAAAAAAAAAAAAAGATAATAGAATTATCCCTAGATGTCTTGGATTATAGGATAAAAAAGGCAGAAGCTAGTAAAAAATATTTGCAGTGCATCAATCCAAGAAAGACTCATATCCAGATTATACAAATAATTCTAAAAATCAATTCAGAAAAAAAATCACCCATTGAATAATTTGAACAAAAATCTCAGATATCACAAAAGAGTATAACTAAATGGCTAATAAACACATAAAAATTATAGTCAACTTTATGATAAAAAAATTCAAATTACACAGCACTAAGAAACATGCATACTGGAATAGATAAATTAAAAATTGATATTACAACAAATGTGTTACTCTGATGTGAGAGTAATATATTATTATTATTATTACAGAATTACAGTATTATATTTAACATCATATCTACCCATCTTAACAAATGTTCAGTCGACAGCACAATATTGTTAATTATAGGCATGATGTCATAAAGCAGATCTATACAATTTATTCATCTTGCAAAACTGAACCACTATATCCATTGAACAGCAATTCTTCATTTCCTGCCCCCTCTGCCACCCCTGGAAACCACTATTCTACTATTTTGTTCTTTGTATGTATATACCACATTTTATTTCTTCACTGATAGACCTTTATATTATTTCTGTATCGTAAAGCTATTGTGAGTACCACTGCAGTCCTACAATAATCACATCTTCAAGATTCTGATTTTAACTCTTTAGGGTAAATATTAAGAAATGGGATTGGTGCCATTCTGGAAAACAGTGTGGAGGTTCCTCAAAAAATTAAAAACAGACCTACCCTATGACCCAGCAATAGCACTGCTAGGAATTTACCCAAGGGATACAGGAGTACTGATGCATAGGGGCACTTGTACCACAATGTTTATAGCAGCACTCTCAACAGTTGCCAAATTTGGAAAAAGCCTAAATGTCCATCAACTGATGAATGGATAAAGAAATTGTGGTTTATATACACAATGGAATACTACGTGGCAATGAGAAAGAATGAAATAGGGCCCTTTGTAGCAACGTGGATGAAACTGGAAAGTGTGATGCTAAGTGAAATAAGCCATACAGAGAAAGACAGATACCATATGTTTTCACTCTTATGTGGATCCTGAGAAACTTAACAGAAGTCCATGGGGGAGGGGAAGGAAAAAAAAAAAAGAGGTTAGAGAGGGAGAAGGCCAAAGCATAAGACTCTAAAAAACTGAGAACAAACTGAGGGTTGGTAGGGGGGTGGGAGGGAGTGGAGGGTGGGTGATGGGTACTGAGGAGGGCACCTGTTGGGATGAGCACTGGGTGTTGTATGGAAACCAATTTGACAATAAATTTCATATAAAAATAAAATAAAATAAAAAATAAAATCATGAAAACAAAGAAATGGAATTGCTGGACTTTATATTTCTATTTTTAATTTTTGGAGAAACCTCCATGCTTTTTCCCATTGTGACTGCACCATTTTACACTCCTTTCAACACTCCTACTCAGTGGTTCCAATTTGTCCACATTGCAACCAACATTTACTATGTTTTATTTATTATTAGATATTTCATTCTGGATTTGATTTGCATGTCGCTGATGATTAGTGATGTTGAACACTTTTTTCATAAATCTGTTGTCTATTTGGATGTCATCTTTGGGTAAATGTCTGTGTAAGTCTTTTGCCCATTTTTAATTAGGATATTTGATTTTTTTTTTTTTGCTATTGAGTTATAGGAGTTCCATGTAGATTTTGGATATTAACCCCTTAACAGTTATGGTCTCAATTTTTTTTTCCATTCTATAGTTTGCATTTTCATTCTGTTAATTGTTTCCTCTGCTGTGTCTGGTGCAGGATTTTGACAGTGCAGGAGACTATTGGATGGAAGATGGGGCATCTCTGTATCTTCTGTTCAGTTTTGCTGTGAATCTAAGGCTGCTTTTAAAAAGTGAGGTCTATTAAAAAACAAAACCATTAGAATATACAATACTAAGAATGAACTCTAATATAAACTATGGAGCTGGGGAGATAGTGTTCAATAGTGGGGGTGAGAAGTACACAGGAACTCGGTACTTTCTTCTCAGTTTTGCTGTGAACATCAACTTCTCTTTTAAAAAGTATTTTGGGGGGCGCCTGGGTGGCGCAGTCGGTTAAGCGTCCGACTTCAGCCAGGTCACGATCTCGCGGTCCGTGAGTTCGAGCCCCGCGTCGGGCTCTGGGCTGATGGCTCAGAGCCTGGAGCCTGTTTCCGATTCTGTGTCTCCCTCTCTCTCTGCCCCTCCCCCGTTCATGCTCTGTCTCTCTCTGTCCCAAAAATAAATAAACGTTGAAAAAAAAAAAAAAAATTTAAAAAAGTATTTTGGGCGTACCTGGGTCACTCAGTTGGTTGAGTGTCTAACTCTTTACTTTGACTCAGGTCATGATCTCAGGTCATGTTTAATGGGTTCAAGCCCCACATCCAGCTCTGGAGCCCACTTGGGATTCTCACTGCCCCTCCCCTGATGATGTGCATGCTCGCTCTCTCTCTCTCTCTCAAAATAAATAAATAAATAAACTTAAAAAAAGTATCTTCAACAATTAACTGACAACATTAAGGCTTAGTAAGTATATGGAGAGAGTGTAATTCTCACATCCCACTGGTTAGAGTGTAAGTTGGTACTACTGCTTTGGAGAATGGTTTGCAACATTGACTCATCTCAACATGTGCACTTTCTAATCCAGGAATCCAGCTCCTGAGAATATATCTGCCTGAAGATGTTACATTTGTTTATCGAAGGACATGCACAAGAATACACATAGCAGTTCTGTTCATAATAGCCAAAGATTGGGAACAAAGTGCTCATCCAGAATAAAATGGATAAATTATGGCATAACCATAGAGTGAGATTCTATAGAGCATTGAACGTGATTTAACAGAAGCTGACAAAATCTCAAAAATAAAATTTTGAGTGAAGAAATGCCAGACATAAAAGAAAATATACAATATTCTAGCACATGAAATTCAAAATCAGGCTAATTAATCATATGATATAAAAACAATGGCTACCTTTGAAGGTATTGGGCATGAAATGGACCACTCTGGCACTGGTAGTATTCTATATAATTATCTGGGAGCTGAGAATATTCATTTCTGGGAACTGGTATGTTCACTTCTGGCAGTTCATCAAGCTGCACAACTTGGGGTTTCTTCAATGTTTCTATACACATGCTAGACTTCTTTTTATAGAAAAATATTTACAAAAAAAATGGGAAAAGCATGTGTTTATCCTCATTGGGGCCTCACTAATGCTGGAGTTCATTTAATGGTATGTTATTCAATACCCATCACTTGAGCTCAATTTACAAAGTAACTAGACTTAAAGTACCATTCCCTGATGCCTGTTCAGTTTGTATCATCAAATTTTCATTCACCAAGTACGGTGTTGACAAAAATAGTGTCAAGGTCTAGAGTATAAAAATTAGTAATACATCCAAACTATCCAAATAGCATAAAACTAGTTCTAGGAGACATATATGAACAGGTAGTTTTAAATTAATAAACATGAAGAAATAGGAACAAGTTCCCAAGGAATGTAGGAGAGGAAACTGGGGGGTTTGTCTGCTCTGTTAAGTTTGTGTGAGTGAGTGAGTGAGTGAGTGTGTGTGTGTGTGTGTGTGTGTGTGTGTGTGTGATTTTCAAAAAAGAATTTTGAAAGCAAATGATTTCTGGTCTTTATCTTCAAAATGAAAAAGAACGTAAGCATGTAAAGATGAGGAAAGAGGGAATTGCTAAGAGAGGAAGAGGCATGAGTGCAGATGCTGGACTTTTAAATTGTGGCGTAAGAGCTGAATGTACAAGCAGCTCAGTAATATGAGCACATACATTTTAAGGCAGCAGGTGGTATGAAAAATAGATGGGAAGTTAAAGCCCTGGCAGAGTGAAGCTTAGAGCCACTCTGTATAACTATTGGTTAAGGGAACACATTGACACAGTGGGCATATATTAACCTGAAGCAACATAGTTTATCCATATCTAAACTCAGAAAACCATGCAAGAGACCACATACTGGCACACATGTATGTGTGTGCTACTGGGGCCTTTTATAAACTCATTCTGGACATCCACTAAGGTTTCTTTCATCCACTGTCACTCCGGAACATCTAGTTTCCCCACTTCAAACCTGACAAGGTCACCTCATCTTCAAGAAAAATATAGGGGTAGGCATGGAATGTTAGGAATGTTGAGGTATAGGCATCTTGGCATCCAGGGTGTGGGTGAACAGCTAACTGTTGTAGAAACATTTTACATTCATGGAAAGCTCCTTAGACAGACTCTGACCCAGCTGGGAGGATTCCCACAGCAGTGGTTCCCATGGATTTCTAAGTCAAAGCATAGAATTGATCAGGCTGTGCAACAGAAAAATCCTTACTTTTTTTTTAATTTGAGGAACATCAATCTTTTCTAATTTAAACAAAAGCACTCCACGAGCAGTGGCAGTTCTTCTTGTTGACCATGCCAAGAAGTTTGAAACTTGGGCCTATATGTGTTGTGAGAAATTTTGAAGGATTTTCAGTTTAGGTATATTGTTGTGTCACTAATTAGGAGAATATATATAAACATAGAAACAAGGCTGAAGGCAAAGATCCAGATTAGGAAATTGCATATAATAATCCAAGTGAGAATTAGAGTTTGGTATATGGCAACTATAGTAAAAATGAAGAGGAAGAGTTGGATTTGAGAAATAATTGTTGGGATTTATTGGCTATAGATTGAGGAGAAAAACTTGGTGGGATTAATTGGTGGATGATTTTGGGGCATCTCAAACCACATTAATAAGATAGGAGAGAATGGAGAATGAGCAGGTCTGTGAAGATGAGTTTGGCTTTAAATCCATGGGGTTCAGGTATTTTTGAAATATTTAAATAAACATAGGTATATCACAATTGGACCAAAAGTTAATGACCAGAAATATAGGGGGATAACCTGGCAATGTCATGGAATCCAGGGGAGTTTCAAACAGAAGCCTGTGTTCAATGGTGTCAAATATTGAAGATGTCAAGTAAGATTAAACTGACAGTGAGCAATTCACTTTGACAACTTTTAAATCATTGGTTACTCCTTGGAGAACTTTTCAACATAATTGAAGGGGTGGAAACCAAATTGCATTGGGTTGAAAATTGAAAGAAAGGAAAAAAGAAAGAGTAAGAAAGGCTGTCTTCTGAAGTTATTTTGCTGGTGGTGGAAGATGATCAAAAGCTACCAGATTGGGTTATACAGTTTTATTCTCTTTGTTTTGTTTTGTGTTTGCATTGTGAAAGAGAAGACAAATATGAAAGGGATATAGTTGGTTTAGAAAGAAGATGGAATAACTGATGAAACGTTGACTAGGGATCTTGGAGAAGGTGGGAGCGTAATCATGATCATGACAATAATAGTGACGGTCATGATCATTACTATAATGGCACCATCTCTCATTTATGGAATTCCAACAATGGGAAACTTCGTAAGAAAGGTCCTATCATATCAACCTACAGAGGACAAAGTGAGACTTAGGGAGGTTGAGTAACTTATCCAATGTCATGCAGCCATGAAGTGTTAAAGTTTGGATTTAAATCCAGTTTTCCCTGATATTATTGCACATCTTAATCATTATTATACACTCTATGTCATAAATCAAGCGTATCGATAGATGGGGCAGATGGAAATTTGCTTCATCCCTGGAAAGGAACAGACTTATTCCAGGTTCTTTCCCCTATTTTGGTAATAGGTGTATGCTCAGAAGGATCATATTAAATTCTCTGTGATACTCTATTTTTTTGGCATTTGAGATGCTTTAGTTTCCTTCATTCATATTTGCTTCTTTGCCTTAACTGGCAAGATGATCCACATATCAGTTTTACTTGGCATGACAATATACTTTATTTGCCAAACCAGGACAAATTTGAAAGCATAAGAAAGCATTGTTAATACAAATTAAACCAAATAGGCATCAACCAGGACTATTCTAAACAAACCTTGTTGTAGTTGTAATACCCACAGTTTTTACATATACAGTGTGGTGAAGATTGAATTGGTATGGTTGATGTTGCTTAGTTCAGAGCCATAAACCATATTCTGTGTAGGGAAAACCAACATTGTTTTCATAAAATCTGTGCCATTAGCATCTGTCCTTTACACAGATATTGTTTATTGTTCTGAGATGATCTGAGAATCACATTGTATTGAGAATTAAAAAGGAAACTCAGACAGAAATCATCTAATCCAATCTTTGTTCATTTGGTCAATTTAATCTTGTTCTGAAGACTCCACTTACCTAGTAAATGAAGTTACCTATATAAAGTTAAATGAAGTTGCCTATATAAGACCCTTTGAAATAACTTTAAGGAAGCTGACCCATTGTATGTTCTCTAAGATGTATTTTGACGTGTAAACTGTGTGATTAGAACACTTTTTAAAAAATCCAACTACTCAAGTCTAAGGGTCTTTTTTTTCATAGATTAAATCCAAATGTTGACATAGGTTTTTTTCCCCTCTATTTTGAACCAAAATAAATTGGGAGCATAGTAGTTTTGTGCAATTGGACTTTGTGCCCCACTAAGTATCTTTATTGCTGTCTTCATGGACCACTTAACTGTATCCTGCTATTCTTTAAATATAAGCAACAGCTTTGTTCTCTTCCTCCTGATCACTGTCTGTGTTATTATCACTGAGAATTTAACAAAGATCATCCATCCAACTTTTTCACTACTCTGCTCTCAGCCCTTCTTATCAGGCTTCTCTTTCTCCTGCTTACAGTATCATAGTACGGTACCCAAATTCTCACGCCAAAAACCTGGGAGTCATCTTTGGTTTTCCCTAACACTTAACCCATCACTCCACAAACCACCCAGTAGCATTTCAGCCCCACTTACCAAAAGCATCTTGAATCCTGTGATTTATAGTACTACCTCCATCCCCCCTTATCTGGTTATGCAATTTTGTCAATTTCCTGCTTCCATTCTTGTCCCCACTTTCTTCTCTATAGCATGAGTAGATTTTGAAAAATGCAATTTCCACTTTATCAAATGTCATGTAATTATCTCCTAGGTCTCCATCATCAGGCTCCTACTGTGTGCTACTATGCCATTGTGTTAGTATGATATTTGTTATTTCTCAAACAGAGAGAGCTTGTGTCCTCTCCAGGGCCATTGTGCCTGCTGTTCTTTTAGCCTGGCATTATTTTCACCATTATATTTTTATTATACCTAGCACCTTCTCATGGTTCATGTGTCTTCAAATGTCATTTTATCTGTAGAACCTTTCCTGATAACATAACATAACATAACATAACATAACATAACATAACATAACATAACATAACATAACCTCACACACACACACACACACTTCTTGGTGAATCAACCCTGCTTTCTTTTCTTTTCTTTTCTTTTCTTTTCTTTTCTTTTCTTTTCTTTTCTTTTCTTTTCTTTTCTTTTCTTTTCTTTCCAAAAGCTTATTTATTTTGAGAGAGAGAATGAGCAGGGGAAGGGTAGAGAGAGAAAGAATTTCAAGCAAGCTGCACAGATCCCAATGTGGGGCTTGAACTCACGAACTGCGAGATCATAACCTGAACCAAAAACAAGGGTCAGACACTTAACTGACTGAACCACCCAGGCACCCCCCTGCTTTTTTTTCTTGATGGTACTTGACAAATGTGTATAGTTGATTGAAGTATGTCTGGTCCACATGAATGTCAATATCATGAGGCCAAGACACCATATATCTTATACATATAGCTGCAGTGCCTAAGATAGTGGCTACATTAGAGGAGAACTTGGTAATGCTTGTTGAATAAATGAATTAGGTAATTGCAAAGACAACATGAGATCTTGTATGAGAAGGGCCTAGAAAAAAGCCCAACATACAATGAATCCTCCTGCTAGCCTCTGGCTAAAGTGGAAAGTGTATCTTTTACATCAAGTTTAGTTATGCACTTTCATACTAAAAGATACCATGATGCAGGAAATAAAGATTATCGGTCTGAAGTTAAAATGTTTTACTTTCTTGATAAACAAATACAGTTTTCAAGGATGAGACGTTTATTTAGGAAAGCATAGACAGAGTCACTGAGTCACTGTCTTAGGTTAAGTCCTGGGCATTCTGAGACGACATGTGTAAATGGAAACCAGCTTGGATGCTCTTCTGTGTGCCAGTAGTCTGACAGGTAGCACAAATGTTTCTTCTAGTGATAGGCAATTCAAAAGGTCTAGAATGTCCTACCAAGGAGATCATGGTAGAGGGCAAGATGGGCACATAAACAAAACATTACCGTGTAGTGTGAGGAATACCTTGGTAGAGGGAGTGATTACTCTAGAGCTCCAGGAAGGATTAATACAAAAGATGAAGACTGATGTGTGATAGAGCAAGAGATGCCAACTCGTCAGACATTGGAAACATGGGAGAACGTAGGTAGATAAACTAGTATGTAAAAATCATGGAGACATGAAGTTGAATGGTGTGTTCAGTTAACCAAAGCTGTGCAATACATCTTGTGTATAATAGAAGAGGGAAGAACAATGCAAGACGTGTCTGGAGATGAAGGCAGGAGTCCTGGCCCCATTACCAACACACAATTACTCTTCAATAATTATTCCTATTTTCCTCTGCTCCCATTCAAGATATCCAATCAGGGAGGTATATTTTCACTGAAGCACTTTTCAGATTAAACCAAAGTGAGTTCTTGAGTCAAGAAATTAATGTCTTGAACATATGATTTCCTTTCATCTTAATTTTTCCATTGCTTTAAACACTTAAAGCATCATTTCCTGTTGCTTTATGCTTAAAATTCATCCTTTAAAAAAAATTCTTTATGTCAAGTGTTTTGAGAGAGCTTTGATATAAGTGCAACTGTTTTTAACACATGTGAGTTGGCCTTTGCTGTGGGCAAAGAGCTAAAGAAAATATTACTTGTCCTGCCTTTGTATAGCCATTCCTTAAGATTTTAACTTAATACAAACATATCCTATATTACAAATGATACATTATTTCTAAAAGCCCTACTGATATTTAATTATAAGTTCCAAATTCAATGTTCATTATGCAAACTATCAGAAAAAGTGCAATCTATTTTATGTTCTTAAATCTTAACCAATAATCTTTAAAATTTGCCACTGAAATCATTCTTTATTTCTAATGCAGTTTCTTTAACTGGCTTTAATCTGTGTTTATGTTTCCTTTTGGGGGGCAAATTTTTGTGTGTCTTTTTTTTCAGTTTGTTTTATGTCAGTAATTAGGGCTTCCCAAAAAGTTTTGAATGCAAAATCTACAAACCTTAAGAAAACTGGGAGTCCCAATTTAAAAGCCAGTAGTCTATGTGATGTGATGCTTATCATGGTTCTACAGAATCATGGTCAAGAACAGAATTAGTGAATTTCTGAATTCAAACATAAGATGTGGGTTGATAATTGGATTGTGAATATGTAGCCAGTAAACCCAACAAGATGATGGGTAAGTCGACATTTCCTAAGGACTGATTAGGTTATCAGCTGAATAGATGAATAGTGAATATCCAATTATATGACTCCTTAGAATTAGTCAAAACTTTTCAGCAATGAGTTGTAGGAGGAAAAAAGAGAGAGGCAAGCAAGCATCATTTAATTTAAGAGCATAAAAGATTCCTCTCTAGAAATCTGACAGCCCAGCTGTGTATGTGTTTTTATCTCTATAATGATTTTGCAAGCTGAATATTGGAACTTCAGTGCCATGTTAACTTTGATTAAAAAATGAGGGGCTAGTCAGAGAAAACAGCATCAATGGCAAGAGATGGGAAACCAAATGGTGTGTGTGTGTGTGTGTGTGTGTGTGTGTGTACGTACACATGTGAGTGTATGAGTACATGTGCCAGTGAGTTTAGTGATAAAGTCTGAAGTCTGCCTATAATCTTTGTGTTTTCATCCTGGCCAATTCTAGTCATTCTTGACTAACAGTCAAGCTCTAGAGAAAAGCATTAGGTGATTTTATGAAGTTTTGGTGATCAAAGGGCTATAATCTCTCTTGATTTCTGTGTAATTATTAGGACTCTGAGGCTTATTTTTCCCTTATATTGCTCATAAAGGAAGTTTTAGTATCTGTGACTGACCTCTTACCTACTTATATAGTCTCTTTTTTTCCTAAACACTTGTGTTTAATGCACAAGTGCTTTCTTCCCTGTATCTCTTCTAAATTATACCTTTTCAAAAGTTTTTCTTTTCCTCCTAAGCATACCAAACTTGGCAATAGTCATAGGCAATAAAATTTGCCCTTAGATATTGCTCTTTTGACCTCCAACTTCCATTCATCTTGCTAATTTTTTCTTTTCAAATACTAAAACCCTTTGTCAAATGTTATCAGTCGTGGAGGTGATGAGGGAAGAGTCCAAAAGTGCACATTGGAACATCAATGAAAACCTCCATCCACCTCTGAACTGTTTTCAGAGTGCAGTGTTCTTCTTTCAGAATAAAAATATATCATTTCCACTAGTGATCGTGTACTTTAGACTCATGAATTAACAGAAAATTTGGGGTTTCATAAAACTAAGGTCTCAGAATCATAGTCCCTCAAAGTCTACCACCAAGAGGATAGTTAGTGTTTTTCATGGTTTAAAAAGATGAACTAGACTCTGGGTCTGTTATTAATGAGTTCAGTTTATGTGGGACACAAACAAGAGAAATAATTATAAGGTACCAAAGAGACGTAGCGTGTGACCAAAGTGGTGACAGCTAACTTAATCTCAGAAAACTGATAATGGCTTGCCAGGAAAGGTGATATTGAGCTGGCATTAGAGAGAAATAAATAAGAACTTTACAGGGAGAGACAAGAGCTGGGGAACAGCATTTCAGGCCCATGAAACAGCCTGTGCAAAGCCATGGGGCTGTCAAATCTTCATCTGTTCAGGAACCAGTGAGAAGTTCTTGCTCAGCTAGTATCCCAGTACTTTGGTAGAAAAAAAAAAAAAAAAACAATTGCCTAAAGGATTTTCCAGTGACCTGAAGGGGTAAAGGCAGTGCTAAGAAAAAAAAAAAAAAAATCAGTAAATGATATGGTCAAAGACTTGGGTGTTTAGTTTATTATCTGGGAAATTCAGAATGACCTAGTAAATAGCTGAAAAATTAAAATGTTCATTTACAAAGGCAATTTTTTTTTTAATTTTCAAGCACATAGTACATATAATTGTATACTAATAAGTAAATTGAGATAAGTTAATGAGAAAATAACAATTTGAAACAGATTTCCTTTACATAAATATGGGTTCAAAATACAAAAGCATGTTAACAATGGAGAACTAATTGCTGAATAAAGAAAATGAAGGCATGTAAAAGGAGTTTTAATGTCTTTAGTGATTTTGAAAATCACTTTAATGATTCTGAAAATGCCATTTGAAGTTATTCTGTTTTCTCAAAAATTAGACTCTAAAAAATTCAGAACTGCCTATGCTTCGTAAAATATCTATCCTGATTTATGCTGGGGTTATCTCAAATAAAAATTAGTGGAATCCTAAATATTTTACTGTATTTTACTCTTAAATCACTCTCCAATTTAGAGAGCACCCAGAGAAATGTGCCCTGAAAAGCCTTATAATTTCAAGATATTGAGCCCAAGGCAGAACTTGAAATAGAAGTTTAGGAGGAGGAGGGAATATGTAGACATTCTTTTCTCTTCTCTGTAATCCTGGGATAATCCATCATGTTCTCTTTCAGGTTCATCACCTCTGAACAAGACGATAGGAAATAGGAGAGAAATAGTGAGGTAGACAAAATTTATTCTTGATGAATTCTCTCCTCTATGATGCTGCCCTTCTTTGAGCTGCTTGAATCCTCTTATAGTCTCCGGTACCAAAAGGAGGGAATTCTGTTTTCTCCGAAGCCATTCTTAACCCAAAGAGAGAGAGCAGAGACTGGCTTCAAGGAAGCAGCAGACAGATAAGAATGTCCTATGAGGCCTTCTCACTTTTTTCTTAATCAAACATATAAGCAACTACCACATTACTTCAAATGAGATCCAATTGTAGACTACCATAATTTGGAATATGTCTCTAACCAGAGGCCAAAAAATCTGAATGTTCTCAGAGTTCAGGCATACACAGCAAATTGGTGAAGCTGGAAAATAGCTAGATAGTACCAACAGAATGGACACATACTTGCTTAAAGATACTCAAATCCTAAATATTTTTAAAATAGTCATCTACAGACTAAATTCTGCCACTGGCCTTCAGTTTGTATCTTACGCTAGTGAAAAAGATTTCCTCTCTGTCACTCAATTGTTGGGATTAGTCCCTTCCAGAGAGAGCTTCACTCCTGTGCTTCTAGGGTTCTATCTTCTTCTCATGCTCCCTCTATAGTTCTCTGTACTCCCAGGAAACCTTAATAAAGTTGCCTCTACTCTATTTATATATTTACTTATTCGCTTGTATATTTACCTAGGTATGCATTTATTTATTAGTATTTTTCTGGACCCACATTGATTCTGGAACTAGAATCTAGTCCCAGCCTCAGCATAGCTTGAATGTGATAAAGATGAAAACTTAGAGCAAGTATGATAGTGGTTCTTTATAAGGCACAGATTACTTTCACTACTTTGTCACATTTGATTCTTATAGCAACCCTAGGAAGTGGGTCAGGCAGATATTGTCTCTAAATTACACATGAAACAAGTGAGAGTAAATGATTTTCCTAAATTTCCCTAAAAAGCAAGGAGCCTGTGCTTTAATCTAATTTATTTTATTTTATTTTTCATTATGATAAGTATACTCTTTAATCCCCATCCCCCACTCACCTCCCTTCTGGAGACTCTATAGTTAAGAGTCTGTTTCTTGGTTTGTCTCTGTCTCTTTTGCTTTTGCTCATTTGTTTTGTTTCTTAAATTCCCCATATAAGTGTGATCATATGGTATTTGTTTTTTTGTGACTGACTTATTTCACTTAGCATTATACTCTCTAGTTCCATCCATGTTGCTGCAAATGACAAGGTTTCATTCTTTTTTATGGCTCTAATCCAAATCACAGTATATTTTCTCCCTGTTATACCAACCTTCTTATTTTTCTTTTCTCTTGTTTATTTCTTCTTCTGCTACATTTTCTATATTTCCCCTCCCTTCTCCCCTCACCCCACTTTGCTCCCTTCTAGCACTGCCACAGCCTGCACTTGTTGCCTGTAAAAGGCAAGACAGTAACCTGATGGGCTATAGCATGCCTGAGATAGCTGGCTGTGGGAGTGGCAAACCGAGTGAAATCAAGTCCTCAGCAGAACATAGTGTCAATGCTGGGCCTTGGACAAGCTTTGGTTAGGCATTGGGATGGCAGATAGCTTTTTGGGAGTTGAATGCAAACTTTTTAAAGAACTCAATACTAAATTAGCTTGATGTCCAAAATATTATATTAATCCAGGTACTGGCATTTTTCCAAAGGCAAGAAATCCCTATTTTCTATCCATGAGAGCTTCATTTCATTCCTCTACATTGCCCTATGAGGCTGCCTCAAGCTTCAGATTGCTACTTGCAAGTATTGGGATAGAATTAAACTGATGATCATCCATGTGCAGAGAAAGTGTGATAGAGTCTTAATTTTCTGCACTAGTTCATCTCTTAATAGAGAATTGAATGCTCTCTTTTAGTCCATTGCAAATTAAGCAAAAGAATCTCCACTTTACATAGGGAAATCTGCAGCAAGGGGCAACTCTTCAATAAAAAGAGGTGTGAGGTAAGGTGTAAGACATCCTACCAAGATGTACAAACAAACTAATCATGCTGCCTTGTATGATTTTCTCTCAAACTCTTACCCAGGTGGGGGTCTAAGTTCTCAGGTGGAGACAAATCTAATTTCAGTCTCACCAACTAAAGACTGTAATCAGTCTTCCTGCTTCTGGCTAACTATTCTCTCTTCCTCCATTTTACTCAAACATAATATTAAAAGAAATCCCTGATTTCTCTTATTCTGAGTAGCTGGACCATCATAGTTTAGTTTAAGCCCAAGTGGGCTAGATATAGCCACTTTTTGTAGGGTTTTCAACAGTAAATGGGAATTATGAACTTCTCAACCCAAAACTAAGTGGTTAAATAATTTGTTTTTATAATACAGTAGGTGACTGTGGCTGATTTTGCAGGTAGAATTTAAATGGCATGGCAATGGTGTTGCATTGGCACCAGGATCCTAATAAGGGATGTAAATCACTTGTGTTTTCCAGAGGGAAGACAATATGGGGGTGGGGGTGGGGAGGCAGAGCAGGTGATGGCATGTGTATTCCAGATAGGACATCTGGCCTGTCTCTTATTTTTATTTATTTATTTTTTTTGCTATCTTCATGTCTAACAACTTACTTCTGCTTTGTCTTTCCTGTCTTTTGCTTGGCTAAATTTAACACACACTTTAAGGCTATTTAACACACACTTAATCAATTTCAGGCTTTCATAGGCATTTGTGAGAAATCCCTATCATTGAAGCTATATGTAATTGAATTTTCTCTACAATCACCATTTTCCCAAGTTCTGTGCTAATTCTTCTTTCTTTTAATGTCACCCTTGAAAATCCTTCCTGTTCTTTTTTTACTCCTTGTCATGAGAAGTTCAAATTGGAATTATGCTTAGCTATTCACTGCTATATTTGAAACTCCAAGAGAACTCACTTTTCTTCTTTGTGGCTGTGTACATTCACATGATCAGCTGATTGAAAATTGAACTGCTAGATGGGCTTGGCAATTCAGACACTATTCTTTCAGGGGAATCTCCCTTCTCATGAAGGCAATCCTTTTGGAAGTAGAGAGACACATTGCTCTGTGCAATTCAGCTCATATTTATCCTTAGCTTAAAGATTGGTTCATGCCTAGAGACGGCTCTCCTGACAGTGAGTGACAGTTAATGTCAGAAGTTCAAGAGGAGGTACAGAAAGATAACTTAGAGAAGAAAATTGCACTGTAGTTCAACCTTTACAGAGCAAAAGTGGCATCTCATGTATTAAATGTGCCCAGAAAAGAGATAGGCTTAATTAAGTTTTATAATAAATCCAGTATTTTTATTATAATAAATGTGAGAATTTGTGAAATATCATTTACTCAATAGGTATTTTTTGAGTGCTTGCTCTTTGCCTACACTGTGTCTGCTATTAGAAGGCTGCAAAAAAAGTCATATTATCTGGGCCCAAGAGAAAGAAGAATAACTAATACGCTTGAACAACATTAAATTATAATATATAGGAGTAAATCACTAAAGTCTAGAATTGTATGGAAGGTGTCACTTATCAATTACTTTAGTACATATTAGGGAGTATATTGGTATGCCAGATGTGCTTTTATGTACATTTATGCAATTATTTATGCAATCTAATCTTAGACAATAGAACCTTACTTGGCCTTCATGAAAATGACATTTGAATTTAAACTTTCATATGGAAGATGAACTTTATCTGGATCCATGTAAGTAAGACTTGGAGCAGGTAGACATGGATAGAGAAGAGGAACCAACAATTGCAGGTAACCTAAAATGTGGTCAGTACATTAACGATTATTTCCCATAGACAGTATCATTCAATCATAATAACAATTCTACAAGATAGATTTTTTCTTTCCTTCTTACTAATGAGGGAAATAAAGTTAAAATCAAAAGCATAAGGAGAAATATTTACAGGGCCTGTGTTCTCACAGAGCAGGCAATGAAGAATGGATTAGAAGCCAAGAGGCAATAAATTGATAACTACCACAACAGGTCACTCAGCAGCAGATGGATTGGCTTTCTTTAGGCCATGTGGCTCCTTGAGCAAGAGGCCCATTAAAGGGGCATTTGGGTAGATAGGCAATATTATGACTGATGTTGTTTACACTTCATACAGTAAAAATGAGATGTATTTTAAGCCTTTGAGAAACGTGTTAGTTTCACTGATAGTTGATTGCATCATTGTATGAAGTGCCCTGTTCTCTCAGGAGTTTGTGGATTAAATATATTTTGCATTCAGTAGTGAGATATTTGAAACATTGGCTCCATCTGAATAATGTTAAACTACTTGCTCAGTAACCATTGTTTCTAATATAGTTATTATGTCCTAATTCATATGGAACCCATAGCCTTACAGCTTTTTAGCTCCTGCTTTCCTGTATCTCACTTTCACCTGCCTAATGAAACAGTCTCACTGTGGTATCTCCTAGAGCCTGCTTCAGGAGGACCTCCTGCACATGCAGTTTTCTCCAGAGACATGTGTTTTCTACTGTAGATTAATTGTCTTCTGCATGACAACAATGAAGTTAATAACAATTAAAAAAACACCTACAATTTCTATGGTGTGTATGGTTCACTAATTATTTCTCTGTATGTTATCCCATTAGTAAGCCCACAATGAAGAAATAATTGGAATTGGAACCCAAAACTTACCTTTGAGTTCCTTATCTGTCACATACTCATTGTTTAAAATCATTCAAATTGTTTATGCAATCATTCTCAGTTTTGTCATGTGTAAAATAGTTATAACAGCTGCCTGAATATAACACAAGGATAAATAGGATAAAATTTAAAACTACTTTGTAAATTCCAAAGTGTTGTACATAGATGGCTTACGATTATCCTTATTGAATGAATGAATATTTTACTAAGTGGCAAATTGAAGTGTATCTATGTAAGTAATGTAGAAGAAATTAATGAGGCCAGTTACTGAGAGGAAACAGAGTAGGAGGAAGAGAGAGAGAGGAAATTCAAATAATTCACAAGAGATGCCAAGTTGGATAGACATTCCTAGACAATCTTTTGAAGTTCCCACTTAACCATTTCATGAAATCGGGAAAAAAAATATGGCACCATTAAAGGTCCCATAGACCAGCATATTCCCTATGTCTTCTGACATTTGTTACCTTTGGCTTTTTTTTCATTGAGGAAAAAAACCTATTCATCCATATTGCTTTAGAAAAAAAAAGTAGTATGTATAATATAAAAAAAATCAAAAGCTGAAAGTTTCTGTACTAGGTATACCAGAATTACAAAGATAGAGCAATCAAGACAGTGTCGTACTAGTGTAGAGAGAGATGTATAGATAAATGGAGTAGAATCGAAAGTCCATAAATATACCCCTAAATCTATGGTAATTTATTTTTGAAAAATTGACTTTGACAAGTTTTTGACAGAATTCATGGTAATATACAAGAATTAAACCCTCTTTTAATGTAATGTTTAATTTCATAAGTAATACATGATTATATTATGCTAACTAAATTGTAGGTACTATAAAGAAGGCCCTTTTACCATAAATACTAGCCCCCTTTCTGTCTCCCCAGAGGTAAACATTGTCATTAATTTGGTCTTTAAATTTCAAAGGATCTGGAATATTATTTACCAACATACACACACAAGTGTACATACTATCACTATTATATTGTCCCGTATGTTAAATGAACAACAGATGTTGCATGTTTGTGCAAATTAGCACAGTAAATTTACCTCCTTCTTTTCTACACAGTATTTCATGATATATATATACTACAGTTATTATAGTCATGATATATTTCATGATATATATATACTACAGTTATTATATATATACTACAATTATTATTATAGGTGGTGTACTATATGCAGTTTAATTTTACGAAGTTATATTTTCAAATTTTCCAAAGTAGCTAAGCCAGTATGCCCTTCCAGAATGTATGAGATATGTCTGTCACCACAGCATCACTAATACTTAATAATATTTTAAGTTGCTCACAGTCTGATGGGTCAAAATCTATATTATGGTTATTCATTTTCTTTGTCTACTAGTGAACCTGAGTATTTTCACTGTGTTTCTTCTGTAAACTGCCTATTCATTAGCTTTAGCAATTTTTCTATGGGTAAAAAAATTTTAAGGACTGTATGAATTCTTAGGTTTGTATTATTATATACTATAATATGTAATATTATAATAATATATACTAGTATATATTATTATATAAGCATTGCAAAAAAATAGAGTTTCATAGGTGGAAGAAACTGAAGCAATAGAGTTAGACTCCAATTCCTTTGCTTTTATATTGGAGGAAATTGAGACAAGAAGAAGGAAAATGTGTTCCCACATGTCAACAGTGAAATTAGTGACAGCATTTGGTATTGAACCTGGATTTCTAAATGCCTGGCGCACTAAATTAAGCAGATAATTTTTTAAGAGCCTTTTTAGGGCCACCTGGGTGGCTTAGTCGGTTAAGGGGCCATCTCTTGGTTTTGGCTCAGGTCATGATACCACAGTTTGTGACTTTGAGCCCTGCGTGGGACTCCACACTGACAGTAAAGAGCCTACTTGGGATTCTCTGTCTCGGCTCCTCCCCTCTTCTCTCTCTCTCTCTCTCTCTCTCTCTCTCTCTCTCAAAATAAATAAATAAACTTAAAAAGAATTATCTCTTTATTTTATTTTTTTTAATTATTCTTGAGAGCAAGAGTTCATGATGCTCACATGTGCGAGCAGGGGAGGGACAAAGGGAGAGAGAATTCTAAGTAGTCTCCATGCCCAGGGGCCAGGGCAGAATAGGAAATGGGACTCGATCCTGTGACCAGGAGATCATGCCGTGAACTTAAATCAAGGTTTGGGGGTTTAACCAACTGAGCTACATGGGTGCCCCAAGCAGATAATTTTGAATCCATTAGATATAAACTTATTTCTAGATTATATTTAGTAATCTAGTTTGTAAGCAATAGAAAGTTGGCCCACACAAATTTTGAAGTTACAAAATTAACTGATTTGAAAGGCAGGGCATTTAAAATACTTCTTGAAATTAAAATAAACTACAAAAGAGGCAAAGATCAAATGACTTTACAGAGTCTGTTTTTAATAGTTCAAAGTATTTTATCAACTTTTAACCTGATGTCTTATCCATTTAAAGGATCAATTTTATTATTTTAAAAGCAAGGAAAAGAAATTTCAAAGGGACTAGGGCCATCTAGATTTTCTCATACTCCATAGAGGTTAAAATAACCCTTAACCTAGCAGGATAAAGCATGGAATTAAAAGTAGTTTATATGAAGGACAAATATTCTCCATAGACTAATTTCTTTTGAAAGTTGCCAACTTATTTCCACTAGAATTTCTTTCTGGCTGCCTTGTTGCTATATATTTTAAAGTAACTTTTCAGAGAGAGTAGAAAGAAAGCTGCTTAACATTCACATTGTTAGTTCAGTGCCATAAGTTGCACATTGTTTTTGTCTCTTTTATTGAAGTTAAAATGTAGTTTGAAATTTAAGTGAGTTTTGAAGTTAAAAGGTAGCCAAGTAAATAGATGTATCCAATGGCTAATCCTAAAGTTACCATGTAGCTTTCACATAAAGTAAATTAGAGAACATAGCCATGCTCCTTAATCACTTCAGCGACTCTAATCAGTCTCTTTGCCAAAGATATTTTGACATTCCAGAAGCATTATCTTTATTAGATGATTATAATAATAATGTAAACAACAGCTCTTACTTATCAAGGGCTTTCCATTTGCATGACACTGCATAATTGGGTAACTCAATACTTATTGTCATTTGTATCATCTGTAGACATGGAAGCTAAACTTAGCAAAAGCTAATAAATAGGAAAAGGTTCTCTATCGCTCTATTTGAATTCTGTAACTTGTCTGATTCACTATCTCAAATATAAAATATTGAAGTATTTATTTGGTACTTCGTACCTCGTATATTTCTCTACTCTTATGTTTTTCCCTAATCTCTCATTATACAAAAAGCCACAAATAGAATGGATGCATATTTAACAAGTTAAACTCTTTATATTTAACAAATCAAATTCCTTCGATGAAGATACTTTATAGAAAATAATGGCTTTATGGTAAATAGAAAAGTTTTTCGGTATTGATAAAAAGTAATTTAGGGGGCGCCTGGGTGGTGCAGTCGGTTAAGCGTCCGACTTCAGCCAGGTCACGATCTCGCGGTCCGTGAGTTCGAGCCCCGCGTCAGGCTCTGGGCTGATGGCTCAGAGCCTGGAGCCTGTTTCTGATTCTGTGTCTCCCTCTCTCTCTGCCCCTCCCCCGTTCATGCTCTGTCTCTCTCTGTCCCAAAAATAAATAAAAAACGTTGAAAAAAAAATTAAAAAAAAAAAAAAAAGTAATTTAGAATGTTAAAAAGACCATAACATACCCTGATGAGATGTTGGTTTATTTTTGTACAGACTATACTGAAAAAAATAATTTCTGAATGATCGTTTTCCTGAAGAGGATTGTTTTCAGTAACGGAACACATAACACACTATGGCATACACATATAGGGATTTTTGCATTTCATACAAAAAGCTATTGAAAAGTGAGTTATTACTGTAATTGACTCATGCCTCTCTGAAATCGTCTTTGCTTTTCCTTTGTGGTTACAAAATGAGGGAAGGAAAGTTTCTCAAGCTTCTGTAGATGAACACTTAACTTAGACCACCAAGGGAGTATGGGAACTGAAGAACTCCTTGTCATCACTTGCTTAGGACAAATAAAATCTATCACCTTGGGCTGCACTAAAACCAAGCATGGTTCTGTTAACCAGGAGGGGGTGTATGGATGTTAGGAAGTTCTCTTGTTCAAAGTGCTGTGACTATATGCCAGTAGAGAGTACTGCAATTTGTAATGCTTAAGTTCAAAAACAAGATACATGTTACAGACACCACATTGTGCTAATATGATAAACATGTCAAAGACAGATAGTCTTGAGTTATATAACTTTGGACAAACTTAATATAAATGAACCATAGTTTTTACAGAAACAAAACTACTTGCCTTACAGAATATAGTATCAATCAGGTGAGCAAATACATGTGCTTTTCCTGGTATCTATTAAATGCTTACATTACTGAAAACCTAGTTATTGTAAAAGACTTTGAAATTGAATGAAAGCTAAAACACAGTAGATGACTATGTGGTGTTTGATTCAAAGTCAGATGTGAATAGTCTGAGTAGCTGATGACTTCTCTCCATGAATGACCCCTGTAGGACCATGTTCTCTTATCATTTACTTTTACCATCTAATTAGGTCTTATAACCATCTGTGTCTAGCTGGTAGAAGGGAAAATGGAGGACAAAGAAGACCACTAATGTCTTTAAAATTTTGGCCCCAAGTGATGCAAATTAATTTTGCTCAGAATCCATTGAGGAGAACTAGTATATGGCTGTACCCAGGTACAGGGATTATCTGGGAGATGTCACCCCTGTTAGATAGTCACCTCCCAGAAACAAATAGATATTCAGGAAGACAATACACATTTTGAAGGCAACTACTCACCTGATCTATGATGTTCAGTAATTATTGCTGGTTCTTTTTAATTTTGTTTTTTTGAGAGAGAGAGGGAGAGAGAGAGAGAGAGACAGAGAGAGAAGAGAGAGAGAGAGAGAGAGAGAGAGAGAATGAATGCACAAGAGCAGGGAAGGGGAAGAAGGATAGAGAGGATTTTCAGCAGTCTCCATGCCCAGTGTGGGGCTGATGCTGGGCTTCATTTCACAACTGTGAGATAATGACCTGAGCCAAAATCAAGAGTCAGTTCTTGACCCACTGAACCACCAGGCGCCCCATTAGTGGTTCTTTTTAGATGTATATTCCTTTCTTACTGAACTAGATTCTCACTAAGTGAAGCAAGCATTATTAACTACTAGGGATGAGTGCAGCATGAGTTATATGAGTAGCTGATGAATGTTCACATGAAGACAGCATTAGCATAACAGTTTCATAGACTCAAGCTGGATTGCAAGCATCCAAATTCAGACTCTACCAATTCCTGGTTGTGTGATTTGGGGACAAGTTATCTAACCTCTATTTTTTCCCTTTTACAAAAGGAAGTAGTAAGATTACCTATCTTATATAGGTTGTTGTGAGATTTTATATGAATATATTTGAATAAAGCTCTTAGAATAGTAGTTTTGGTATGTGCATGCTGAATTCTGTTCAATTTCTGGATTTTGTATATTATACATACACATATACCCACACAGATATATATATATATATATATATATATATATATATATATATATATATGTGTGTGTGTGTGTGTGTGTGTGTGTATGTATATATATTTATAAAATCAACAAAGTATGAGGAAAAAAAGTATGGGAGATAATGAGAAGCGTGTTAAATAGTATTTGTCTAAGTGTGTTTACTTCCATGACGGGGACACAGAAAATCCTGAGGCATGTGGACTTACACTCAGAATGTTAAGGAATGGTACCTGCTGGGCTAGAGGGGTCAGGAAAATGTATGTGGAGAAGGTGATTTGTGATACAGTACTGTGCAAACAGCCATGTAGAGTTGCCTAGAGGTGGGATATTATAGCAACAATGTCATAAGGAGGAAAGGAAAATGGAGATACAGTTTAAAGAAGAAGAGATTGTTGGATATAAATTGAATCACATACAAAGGAAGTAAAATGTCAAAGGAATTGTTTAAGAGATTTTTCTTTGTTCACTGGACTCACACATGAAGGGAGAAAATAAGATGATACAGGAAAATAAGAGTATATAGAAAAATAGGATAATTAAGACAACTTGTAATTGAGAACTACAGATAGTTAGAAAGAAGCATTGAGGACCTAGAATATGAAATTGGAAGTGAATGCTAAATGAAGATCTCTAAAACCCCTTGTAATTAATGATGATAAATTTAGTAACCTCATCATCTATAATGAATATTGAATAAGATATATCTCATATAGTAATCACATAAACAGATGTGTCTAGCTTTAAAAAGAAATAATTCACAGAACTCTGCTTTCATGTTGGTAAGGAAATCTGGATCAATATTTTGCCTTCTTCTCAATAGCCTTTTCACACTAAAATGAATTAAAAGTAACTATATTATTAAAATAGACAGAATCTGATGTCAGAAAAATCTGACTTTGAATATCAAGTTTAATAAATTATATATGATGTGGGTTTGTTACTTAACTGACATATTATTTATGATGCTCTGCCCTCAGATTACGAAAAGTTCTTGCTAAAAACGTCTTGAACTAAAATGAAAATTTATTAATCAGTGCAATATCATCAAAGGGCAAATAAAAAGAGAATCACATAGCTCAATCAAGGATCTAGATTCTCCTGATTTTTCTACTAGACCATCCTCCCAGAGTGGCTTCTTGTTTACAGACTATCCCTCCTAGCCATAAAGTTCCTGTACAGTTCCAAGGCTTTTATCCTCATACACCAATGTGATAAGTTGGAAAGGAGGCTGTCTTTTCCTCTGATCACTTTTAAGAGTAAAGTTTCCCAGAACCCCCTACCAGAAATTTGCACTCAATGTCTCATAGCTAAATTCTAATCCTTGTGCACCATGACTAGGAAAAGGAATGATAATATTATGATTGTTGAAGAGTAACTTAGTTTCCCCTGGAGCACATAGCCACTGGATAGCTGAATGATATCAGGGCACCATTAGTGTAGATAAAGGAAGGAGGTAGTTTTTATGAGGGGGCATTTGGAGATTGCTATAATCTTTGTGACCTATGATAACTTTCAACTATAAAAAATAAAAGCATTATAGCTACTATAGTTGAGACTGTAGTTTTGAAACTACAGTTTCAAATTATGGAACTCTCCATAATTTTCATGTCCTATAGTCTACAAGAAAAGGGAAAAAAATTTCTCCTGTACCTCTCACACAACCTCAGACTTGTAAGTATCTTACTCAACATGCCTTTAAAGGAAAAGCAGTCTCCACATTTCACTTCACTCCCAGGGAAGAACATGCCTTTAAATGATTGATCTAAATCTGAGGGACAGAAAAAGGAGACACACACACCAGGCTTCCTGTCTAAGTTCAAATCCAGCGTGTAAGTGTTTTTGATTTATACCTAATCATGTTTCAGGAAGCAGCTTAGTAATAAATGCAAAGTAATGGCTCAAAGTAACATAATGCTATTAGCCAGGAAGCAAGCCATGCTGTGGGAGAAGACAGCAGAAGCCTCTCCTGCTACCTTTGTGAGCAATATCATCTAGCTTGAGCAATTCTTCTTTCTAAAAAATTGGATAATGATGCTCTTAATTCCAGTGCTTTAAATTATGCATCTGGAGAGGTGTTTTTTTCCCCTCATTTAGCAAACTCTTAATTGTTCTCTCCAATGGCAGCAGCAATATATGCCAGCTTTTTTTCTGATGAAAACAGAAACTATTTAGAAATGCTTCTGGGTAATATTGAAGAGTTTACACACATTTTGGATTCTGACACCTGTTTGGTTCTTATGGTAGGTAGCTTTTGCAATTTAGAGTGAGTTCTGAGTGTTAGGCTTGCCTTAATGGTGTAGAGAGACTGCAGGAATTGACCTATAAACTGGAGGGTGTTTCAGGATGGCTGACACCTCTGTGTATGGTATGAGTGTTTTCAGCCTTGGTAAAATCCATGCTTGGAACCAAGTAGCAACACATTACCTGAAGAGCATCACAAAGACCCACATGTGTTTAGCTCAAGAGTTTAGTTTCTAACCCCTACAGATTTGGATGTTTCATGGTTTGAGGGAAGTTATTTGCCAAGTTTTCATTATGACACATTCATGTTGTTCTGGGGAACTTATTAAATGACCATCACTTCCACCTGCCTTCCTAACAGAAAAAAGAAAGAAATGAAATCAGGGGCTGTAAAGATAGAGAACAGTAAATAGAGACTGAAATAAAAGGTAAGCCATAATTTCAATGCCTTGGTTAAACAGAGTGTTTTGATACTGTGTTCATTAAATATACTTCTAATCCCCATGGTACTATCTTTGACTCAGAGCCTCGCCTTTTCACATGTCATTTTGATTCTCTGAATTGTGTGTGTTATATACTGTGTCCCTCAAAATTAGGATCTCCTTGCTATATAAACTAGCATGTTACATAAGATCATTAAAAGGGCAAATGAATGTGTATTAATACATTATGGTCACCTGAAGAGGCAGATGGGCCTTCCACCCTAAATTTGGTTTCAGTGTCAGAACCAAGGAGACCACATTCCTACCAAGAAGGTATAAAAAGGTTTATTATTTACACATTAAAGTCTCTAGCAAGAGCAGGGTAGGCCTTGCAAAGAGATCCAAATGGCTTGAAAGAACAAAGAAAGGAGGCTGGTCAGGCTTCTTATTGTGGTTATGGTTTGGGGCCACTTGAGAGATTACACTGCATGGGCAGAGGGTTGTGTGGTTTGAATCGGCCACCCGGGCCCAAAGGAGAGCCTGGGCTTACTTACTAACTTGTCAGATGTAGGACACAAGAAGAAGGAGGAAGGCGAAGCTAAAAAGCTGTCAACAAATATCAAAAAATGGAGTCAAACTCCTCACTACACAATACAAACATGGAAGAAGACTGGTTCTCTTCCCTTATAACCATGAATGATGAACAAATAAATAGATAAATGATCCTAATTATTCATGGTAGTTACGTTCTATAAAGTTGCCACAAATACCAAATTAGTGGATATTGTACATTACTCCTAGGGGAAATGTAGGGATAAGTTCCTGAGAGCCTCTGGTCACAGCAGAGACTGAGAAACACAACCTTGTTTTATGTGTTTCTGTTTAAAGATACCTTACTTAATATATATTGTTGATTCATTAATATTGAACTCATGGCCAAAGTACTATATAACTCATGCAGGGATGAAGCTTATTTAACATACATATTTTCTTTGTTTTAAATTTATTTATTTATTTTTGAGTGTGACAGAGAGAGAGAGAGAGAGAGAGCATGGGAGAGGGGCAGAAAGAGAGAGGGAGGGAGAGAGAATCCCAAGTAGGCTCCACACTGTCAGTGCAGAGCACAACATGGGGCTCAAACTCACAAAGTGGGAGATCATACCTGAGCTGAAACCAAGAGTCTGACAATTAACTAACTGAACCACCCAGGCACCCCTGACATATGTATTTTCTCCATAAGGCATATCATAGCCTTCTTGTACCTAGGAATACTAGACAAAACTTAAGCACTGTGCTTGGAAGCCATTTTATGTTGTTTTATTTTTTTAACATTTTTTAAAGTTTATTTTGAGGGGGGTGGGGCATGAATGCACACAAGCAGGGGAGGGGCAGAGAGAGAAGGAGAGAGAGAGAATTCCAAGCAGGCTCTATGCTGTCAGTTCAGAGCCCAATATGGGACTCAGTGTCATGAACCATGAGATCATGACCTAAACCAAGATCAACAATCATATGTTTGACTGAGCCATCCAGGTGCCCCATGGCCATTAAAACAGCAAAATCACAGGGGTGTTTGTGTGGCTCAGTCAGTTGAGCATCCGACTTCAGCTCAAGTCATGATCTCACAGTTCGTGAGTTTGAGCCCCATGTCAGGCTCTGTGCTGACAGCTCAGGGCCTGGAGCCTGCTTTGGATTCTGTGTCTCCCTCTCTCTCTGCTCCTCCCCTGTTCACACTCTGTCTCTCTCTCAAAAATAAATAAAGATAGAAAAAAACAGCAAAATCACTAAAACAAAACAGAACAAAAAAGTACATCTTGTGAAAAATTAGCATTTAACAAGCCAAGGGAAAGACTGTAAGAATTGAAGAACTGAAACATAAAGGTGTACCATTGCCTTATTTCACCTCTCCTGGAAATCTTTGCATCAGGCAACGAATTGTCCACCACTATGTGCATGTCCAAAAATAACCCCAGGTACCCCAAGTATTGAATTTAGACTTACAATTGTAGCAAATAGGCAAATTTGAAAACATGGAATCCATGAGTAATGAGCATTGTAAATGAATGAATATATACCTTTAAATCAAGCCATTTTAGAGAAGATGCCACATTCTTTTTTCCAGTTGTTGCTATTGTTGTTTTTGCTTCATCAAGAAATTTCGGTAATTCTTACTAAGCAGCATGGTGAATGGAACCATTTCAAATTGGTCGGGGAAAACAGTTTTGACTAGTTCCCTGTAAAATCACTGAAATCATCCTGTAGATGACTAGCAATTTAATCACTGATGAAACATGGTGCAGGTTTTAAGTGACAACAGAGGCTAAAGAATATGAAAAAATGGATTTACATTACAGACAACCTATTTACCAGTTGTATGATCTTACACAAGTTATTTAACATCTCTAGTCTTTAATATTCTCACCTGTAAAAGGGAGATAATATTTATAGTACATTGTAGTGTTGTCATGAGGATTGACTAAGTTCATTATAACACACAATATAAAGCTGTTTTATCACAGACAGGTATGTTCAATATTTTTAAGCTAGCTACATTTATTTGGGAAGCATTTTTCACCTGTATTTTCTTAGTGCAATTATTAGTAGCACTCTCATTCTTAAAATGTCCTGGTCTGAAAGATGAATTTTACAGTCACTTTGGTATATCAAAGAACTATTAAGCCTTGTTTGAGCTCTTTAAGAATAATGCCACAGTCAACCGTTAAGTAATTCTTCATCATGGCATAGAGAACACGAAGCACATATGTGGCATGTTGACATGATAGGACTAAACAATTTGGGGTAAGTCAAGATTTTCATCTTTTATCCCAATTTAGGTTATTTTTCTCCCGCACTTATAAAGTCCAAACCTATGGAAATCAGTATGGTCCTGAGAAAACTGGGATAAGTAGCCACCTGAAAGAAAATATATTTGCTATGAGACATTTTTTATGTATCACCTCCAACTTCTAGGAATTAACCAAAGTTGACAGCTGTTTGTGAGCTTTATATTTAGTCCCTCTGGAAAGAGGAGCAGTATTGAGTATCAGAAGAAATTTTGCAGTTGATAGAAGATTTTGTTCAATAGTGTCTTTTAGGAGGTAGGTAAAGTATTAGCAAAATCTAGAAAAGACACTACAAGCAATCGGTTGATCATGTCTGATTCACGGATGAGGTTTTCCATTTTTGAACACTTTTCTTGCCATAACTGAGTCAGTGAGTTGAGACATGCCACAAAGATCTCGTGGCACGGATGGGTCTTCTTGGGGGGGGGGGTGGGGACATATGTTTTGTTTAACAAGTTAAGAAAGCTTAACATTTTAGAAGCTTTTGGTTATGACAATTTCTTAACATTTTTGGAAAGTGCATGGCAAAAGCAAAGCAAAATTTATTTCCAATTAAAACAACACATTGGTCTCCGAAAAAGCGAATTTTTTTAAAACCAAGTTATTAGATGTGCAAAGTGAAAAGCACCTAAAAATAGCAACAGCAAAATGAATAAATATGAGTATATTCATATAATGGAATTCTACCTATGTAATAAATGAACCATTAGACATGTTTATTAAGTGAGAATTTTTAAAACAATGTAGAGGATAATTATGGATACATTGTACTACTTACATTAAAAGCACACAATTTTACATAGGAGTTTTTCATGGAATCATGTATATGTAGATTTTTTTTGATAAAATACTTTCTAAAAACAAACTTAACAGGTAGTATAGTTATCAAATAAAGAATATCTGCTAACCTGAAGGGAGGAGTTCCTTTGGAGAGCAGATCATATTGGAAAAGAAAAGGAACTTCAACTTTAAGGTATCATTTATTTTGTTACTGAGTGGCTTAAAGCAAATTTGAAAAACGTACCTCAGGATTTGCTGGAGGGTACTACAGGTTAGTGCTCAATGTTGAGGATAGGGTACAGAATGAATATTCTCTCTGGTACTTCTGAGGGAGTATGCTAAGGCTGGTACTAGGAGGTGCTGATATTCAGACACTTGAGGCTAGAAACCGTTGCTGTTGCTGACATGATAAAGCTGACTGGGATGGCCAACAGAATGGGCATCCTTTCCTTCTCTCACCTTACAGTCTTCCTCTGAGACCTCCCCATGGTAGAATCTAACCAGAACTTTATTGGAAAATGAGCATGACAATATGGCTGAGTCCTAGCATCATAAGACAGGGTACTAAAGATATATATATATATATATATATATATATATATATATATATATATATATATATATATATTGTTGAGAGACAATGGATAATTGATTGGCACTGTTTTGTAACTCAAGTTGTCAGGATTGAATGAGACAATGTATGCAAAGTGCTATCTCTGGCACATAGTTGACGCTTAATAAATACTAGCTGATATAAATAATAATGAAATACTTAGCAACTATCTATAATACATAGCACCTCAGTAAGTCCTCTTGCTGACACACAAGTGGTACATAGCCTGGATATCTATTGCTGTGTAACAAACTACCCTCAAAATATGGTGACTTGTAACAACAGTCATTGTATTATATCTTATGAATTTATAGGTCTGGAATTTGAGCAATACTCAGATGACTGGCTCTTCTGTTCTACATGTCACTTGCCAGGGTTGCCTGATGGTATTCAGTTGGGAGGAAAGCAGCAAGAGGACTTGACTTATTTGTGTGGTACTTTGACAGAGATGTTTGTGAGAAAGGAAACAGTGGATTACAAAGAACCATGAAGAAAATTGGGGGCATTATGGAAAATACAATTATCTTGATCATGCTAATAATTTTATAGCTACATCATACTTCAAAACTGATAGTGCTTTATATGATTACACTTTATATGAGTACTTCAATTACTCTTCAATACAATTTTTAAAAAATTTAATGTTTGTTTATTTTTGAGAGAGAGAGAGAGAGACAGCATGAGCAGGGGAGGGGCAGAGAGAGAGGGAGACACAGAATCCTAAGCAGGCTGCAGACTCTGAGAGCTGTCAGAACAGCCTGATGTGGGGCTCAAACTCATGAACCATGAGATCATAACCTGAGCTGAAATCAGATGTTTAACCGACTGAGCCACCCAGGTGCCCTGCTTCTCAATACAACTTTTAAATAAAGGCTGAGAAATACCAGACATTACAAAATCCCCCCCAAATCATCGACCCTCTTTATTTCTTAACTGCCTCACACATTTTACTGGTTTCCCCACATTTTTTTGTCTGACATCTCTTTGATCTCCTTTGCATGTGACAATCATTTTATAACTAGTTATTAGAGAGATAGACAGGTTAGTCACTGGTTTCTCTAGGATGGTTAATCAAAACCAGTTTTGATAGTATAGAAGAATTTCTTTTAACTTCACAAGCCATTATTAAGAATCTAAAATTCTTACATTAATGGGCAAATTTAGGGAGAAATCTCAAGTTTCTTTTATCTCTTACCTCATGCAAACCTATTTACTATTTTTAGAGATGGTACAGGTTTGTGACCTACAAAAGCAGCAATTCTGACAAGTCTACTTTGCACAATTGTCATCAACAAGAAGAAATATGTTGTGTATTATAATTACCTATATTGCATTATAAGTATATTCCTGACAGAAGAGAATTTCAGTTTTGATTGGGTATTGATAAGAAACACTAGGTGAATAGTCATCTTAAAGTTTCATACATCTCATGAATGGAAAAATTCTCCAGAGAAGGCAAGCTCCTGGGTCCATAAATGTACAGCCTTTTTTTCCTGCTCCAATAACCATGTGCTTTTGCTGCTAGACACTATAGGATATCTTCATATGATAGAAGGACCTTTGGCTCTGTCCTCTTGCTGGTGTCTCACAGTGCCAGATGAGGTGACTCAGGGTATGGTGTGAGTATTCCTGGAAACTACCTATGGCAACTATGATGTAAGGACTAGTAATAACTTTACAACACAAGGAAGTGAATGTAAACCACATAAATACATTCGGTGGCTACTCCAAAATCAGCTGACACACAAAAAGAATTGTGATGGGGAAGAGACGAAGTGAGAAGAGGTAACAGTGCAGCGGTAACCATTTGTGGTTAAAATACTTTGATTTTGCAAAACTTGCATATATCAGATATTTTATATATGTATGTGTATACATACGTATATAATGAATTACTTTACAGCTATCTATTCTCACATATCTCTTACACCTCTTTTGGTATACTTTTGAGAAATACATCTGTCCTTGTCTGAATATCTGGTTTTAAGAGTCCTATTGGACACAAGCTAGGTCAGGTCTGAGCCATAAAAGGAAATGAAAAAGTTTGGGTTTGTTTTATGTGATCATTTTATATACTAAAAGACTTTAAAGATTCCATTTATTCTTAGAATGCCCTCTTTCTTCTGCCTTCACATACACATACCTTACTGGGAAGAGATATAGGCTCACCTGAAACTAATTTTTAATCAGTCAAGTTCTTATTTTTAAGCAACAAAAACTACGGCTGACTTAAGAAGACAATGAATTTATTGAAAGAATTGCCAGAAAGGTGGCTGAACCTGGCCTGGATATTAGGTGGGGATTAGGGAGTTTTACAACAATGAGGACCATGGGCAAAAAATCATGCCCACAAAATCAGCATGGCGTGCACACTGCTGCTGCTAAAACCTGCATTCAGCTTGCAAATCTGCCATATATTGTTGCTTGACCCTGGAAACTTCCACTGCTGCCCCTGGAAACTCTTTGATGCTGCTGCTGTCGCTATCACTGCCATGTGCATCAAAGTATATTCCCCATGGTGCATTCTCCCGTTCGGTGACTGTCTCCCGGTTCCAAGTTCAGAGGTAGTACATTCTCGGTCAAGTACTCAGGCCTTTGATACAAGGGAGATTAATAAATGAGCATCTGACATTTTCAACATCTGTTGTTTATTAAAGGCAAGTTCTGCCATTTTCTAAGACTCATATGTGAGGAATTCCTGAAAAGTAAGAATGGGGCTCAGATTCCGGACTACAAAAAAAAAAAAAAAAAAAAACACGATAAATGCCATAAAACCATATAACTACAAAGAACATCCTGGTTCTTGCAATTCTGGCCAATGGGGATCTAGACATTTAGCCTTTTCTTTTATTAAACAAAGATAAATACAAGATAAATGATCTATGAAATAAATGTAATCACAAAAATAATCATTGTAGAGTTTTTTTTAATACAAATTTAGAAGCTAATTCTAACATTCACATAGAAATAAACAAATAACCAAGTAATCAATATAATCTTGACAAAGAATAATTTGGTAGAATTTACAGCATCTGATTTTAAGACCTACTATAGAGCTACACTAGTTAAGATGGCACTGTGGTATTGACATAATGATAGACAAAGATGTCAGTGGAAGAAAATAGAGAATTCATAAATTGGTCCACATATATACAGTTCAATTGATATTTGGGATTGAACTTATTGGGAAGAGAATTTTCAACAAATGCTGAAATTACAGGATAGTCACATGGAAAAAAGGCATTTCACCCCTACCTCACTTGATACAGAAAAGTTAATTTGACATTGCCTTAAACTAAAAACCTAAATGCTAACATTTATTAAAGAAAACACAGAAGAATATTATTACAACCTGGGATCAAGAATTGAAGCAGGATTCAAAAGACAACAATCACTGAAGAAAAATTAAAAATGACACTTCATCAAAATTAGAAATGTGGGCTCATTGAAGACACCATTCTAAAATGAATAGACACGACACATGCCAGGAGAACATATTTGCAAAACCTATATCTGTCAGAAGATCTAGTAGCCAAGATATAAAAACAACTTCTGAAACTCAACAGTAAGAAGAAAAATAACCCAATGAAAAATAGGCAAAAGCTGAAAGAAATACTTCACAAAGGAACACATTTGAATGGCCAATTCACATATGAAAAAGTGCTCACCAGGATTTGTCATCAGAGACATGAAACTTAAGTAAATGAAAATTAGACCCAGAATAAGTAGCAATATATACCTACTAGAATGCTTAAAATGAAAAAGAGGGGCAACCCACAAATTCCATTGTTAAGAACTTACCAGAAAGGAAAGTGTATTCCCACAAAAACACACAAGGATTTTAGAGCATTTTTTTTCATTAACAGCCCCAAACTGGGTGTGATGGGTTTTTTTTTTTTTAATATGTCAACTTGACTTGGCCAGAAGATATCCATAATCCATATATTTGATTAAACATTTTTCTAGGTGTGTCCATCAGAGTATTTGGGGGCAAGATTAACAGGTAGCCTGAGTAAAGCAAGTTGCCCTCCCTAACATAGGCCCTTATCCAATCTATTGAAAACCCTACCAGAACAAACGATCAGTAAGGGAGAATTCTCACGTTGCCTGTCTTGGAGCTAGAATATCAGTCTTCTCCTGCCTTTTGACTTGGACCTGGATTAGAATTTGCATCAGCTGTCCTGGTTCTCAGGCCTTCAGACTCAGACTGGAAAAATAAACCATTGCTCTCCTGCGTCTCTAGCTTGCCAACTAAAGATCGTGGGACTTCAGAATGGGAAACTCCAAAGGGCAAGCAACACCAGAATAGATAGATTGTAGTATATTTACACAGTGGAATACTACTCAGCACTAAAATGGAAGAAAGTACTCATATCACAACAAATATAGGTTAATTTCACAATATTCTGAGAGAAAGAAGCTGAACATATAGAATGTGTGCTGTATGATTCCATTTATATGAAGTTCTAGAAGAGGCACAACTATAGTAAAGAAAATCAAAATCAGAAAAGTTGTTTCTTCTCTGGGGTTGTAAGAATAGATGGGGAAGTAGTATAAACGATTAGTATGTTCTGTAATCTGTTAGGAATGTAGATTATACTCATAAGTGTATGTAAATGTCAAATATCACTTAATATTTGTGCATTTATAATACATATGTCCATTTACTGTATGTAATATATAAATATAATATAATCTAAGAAACAACTGTGACAGTCAGTTGTAAGATAAAAGGACAGAAACACTTAGTAAAACCAGAATTGGAAAGCAAGAAATGTTCAATGATTTCTTTCCTCGAAAATGATACAAACTAGCATTTGTGCAACACTGACTAACTTAAAAAGAAATCTCATGAAACCCTCACAACAACCCTTTTTAAAGTTCCCTTTTTAAAGTTCCTTTTTTATGGATCAAATGTTAGCATTTTTAAGTACCAGGAGTTCAGGATTCTATTTCAGGGTTTGTCCATATTAATCATCATAATATTACTGAAGTGATTTTACCTTTCCTTGGTTTTAATTTGTCTGTTTTTGCTTAAAACTCAAGATCAGGGTTTCCCAAAGTGCATGCTCAGTAACAGGGATTTCAAGAAAATGTAGTAAGAGTTACATTGAAGAAAAAGAAAAGGATGAGGAAGAAAAAATGGTTTTCTTAGGCCTTCAAATGTGTTTGACTTAAGTAGAAAAAATATATATCTGTGTGTGTGTGTGTGTGTGTGTGTGTGTGTGTGTGTGTGTGTGTTTATTTAATCCCAGGTTTTCTCAAAACCTTTAATTCAGCAATAAAAGTGGATCTGGGGGTGCCTGGGTGTCTCAGTCAGTTGAGCATCCTACTCTTGATTTCGGCTTGGATAATGATTCCAGGGTCATGGAATCAAGCCCCACAACCTGCCTAAGATTCTTTCCCATCTCTCTCTCTCCCTCTGCCCCTATCCCCCATTTGCATGCCCTCTCTCTCTCTCTCTCTCTCCATATATAAATATATGATTAATAAATATATATAATGATATAATAAATATCATATAATGATATATATATGATTAATAAATAATAAGTGGATCTTATTTATGTCAGTAACTCTTCTCTAAGTTCTTTGCACAAGTTTATTTAATCATTATAATACAAGGTTTGATCATCCCTGTGACTACGGTACTTGTGTCATCTTACTTTAAAAACAAAAAGGTTGAGGTAAAATGAGGCCAATAAGTGTCAAAGGGCACAGTTACCAGCAAGCAGAGAGTTGAGACTTGAAACCTAGCAATTGGACTTGAACCTGTGCCTGTAAGCACCATGTCTCACAGAAGATGTGGCAAGAGACAGGAAGAGTAATAAATATCAAACAGGAGAAAGGAGGAAACCTTGCCAACCTCCTGAAAGGAAAAGCAGCTTTCACCTACTCACAGGGAATTATTTTCCAAAAGTTACACAGGTATTCTCTTGAGGGTTGATGATGATCAATAAATTCAGGAAAAATCTTGAAAATATACTAAAATCCAGCAATCAGAGAACAGAAGTCCCAGAGATCCAGATGAAGTGTTTGGGAGTGAAGTGGGGTAGAATGGGGCATTGGCTCCAATTGAGCAACAGAAGCAGTACATGATCATAGTTTCAGGGGTAATGGATTACTGAGGAAGCTTGGCCCCTGGGTGGTGATTGACGGAACAGGTTGATGAGGCTTGTGGAGGATGGTTCAGAGGAACTCTAAGAGGAGTGAACAGACATATCCAGAGTGTGGATCCAGAATCCCTTGTTCACTGAAGTGGTGATGGCCAGTTTCCTTAGATCAAATGCATTGGGAAAGGGCAGCTGCCCCCTCAGGCTGTGCCTGGAGGATGGAGAAGATGCAGGTGATACCATTTGAAAGCGCAGAATGAAAGGATACAAATACTTCAGCTGACAAAGCAGAGCTGGTTGGGAGGGAAAACAATAAAAATAGCTGCCCTCACAAGTGGCAGGCTTTTCATATTCGAAACGCTGTAAGACAGTTGCCAGAAAGGAAATGTTTTTGTGATGAACTATGAGGGCAAACAAGGTTATGCAGGTTTCTTAATTATTTAAAAAGCACCGGAGAAAACTTAATAAGTGAAAATGGGGGGTGGGGGGACACCTGGGTGGCTCAGTCAGTTAAACATCAGACTTCAGCTCAGGTCACTATCTTACTGTTTCCTGGGTTCAAGCCTGCATCAGGCTCTGTGCTGACAGCTCAGAGCCCGGAGCCTGCTTCAGATTATGTGTCTCCCTCTTTCTCTCACTCTGCCACTCCCCCGCTTGCACTCTCTCTCTCAAAAATAATAAATGAAACGTTAAAAATAGTAAAAAAATAATTGAGAAGGGAGAAAATTCCTAATAGAGTTGGAATTCTGGGAGGCTGAAATGTGGGGCCATAGCAACATAGCTATTGATTATTCAGACTTAAAGCAGTATTCACAGGAATTCTTGGCTTTCAGTACTTTGGACTGAAGTCCTCATAAAGAAAAAGGGAAGGTAAAGGAAAAGGACTGAACTCCTCATTCAGAAAAAGGAAGGTATGGCATATTGCGAGAGCTCAAAGCTTGGGTACAGCTCTCTCCCCTGTGCTACTCTCTCCAGAACCAGTCTAGGTCCATAGACATAGTGTTTCCCTCAGTCAGATCTAGGCTGGGTTCAAGATTCTTAGGGAGCTGAGTCAGTCTGAATTTCTTCTGAAGATCCCTTTTAAGCCTACCTTGATCTGGAGACCTCTGAAACTCATCTTATTTCTTCCAGAGTTCTCCAGACAGGACATGTATGAGGGTCAGTTAGAACCCTTTGAAACTGCCTGCACAAATTGAGATGCTCTTTATCCTGTCCGCTAACCATCAAGAGTATATGAGCTGAATCTTGGATTCCTATTATTACCTATTTCCTGCTTTTAAGGACCAAGATTCTAAAAAAGAATTGTAGGAACTAGATTGATACTGACTTTCAGAAAATTAATGCCCTAAATATGTTTCATAGGATGTGATATCTTGTAGGAAATCTGTTTGCAAAAAGTGAAACATCTTCAAAATTACTCTAAACCCTGAAGCACATTTCTTCAACGGGAAGAGATGCAAATTTTCTTAAATTGGGTTCAATTTGAATGTTAGCAGAATAGCATAGGAAAGTAAAAAGATCTGATTGAAATTGATGAATAACTGTTTTATTTTTAATCTAAGAGGCTGATAGGAAAAGAGATAGATTGAGAGTGAACAGAAACAAGTTAAAAGGATAATTAGGGAATGGAAAAGAAATCTATGTCATTCAGACCAGGTTCTTACTAAGGAAAAGATATTGCAAATGTATTTGAAACATACATGAAAGAAAAATAGCCCTAGTAGAATTGAAGAGTGGAGAATTAAAGAGAATTTATCAGGAAATGGGGGATTTTATATCACTATTTCTTTTTTGCATTTAATGTGAAGTCAGAAAAAAAAAAAAGAGCTGCCTAGGGCATAGAGCATATTTCCTAGCGTAGCTGTGGAAGAGACCATTGTAATAAAAGATTGGAACATCCTAAGGCAAAGCAAATCTAAGTACCAAGTCCAAATAACTGTGATTCATGACTCTGAAAGGACAAGAAAATAGGAAGAACAAAGTCATGCTTTGAATTAATTGCTTTTGCCATATCTCAGAAGCTGGATGTGTATGTTACCTGGCTCTTTTAAAGTGGAAAATGATACAGGGAAATTATTCTTAATTGGCTTAGGAGAAGAGAATGTGAAATTGCAGATTGGAGTGGTGTTTTTGAATTTGGTGAGGTGAGAAGGAATCTTAAGATGATATTACAGAAAGAAAATAAGAATCAGAATGAGGACTAGGAGAAATAAGTTGAGATCTTGCTAAAATCACATAATTTTATAATCAGAAATGCTTTAGAACTTTTGAGCTCCAATTACTGTTCACAAGACAGAGCCATGTTCAGAGCTCTAGTCTGGCTGGTTCCTTGGGCTCTCATGTCATTGGCCCTTGGCCACTCTACTACTTTTCTTTCTTTTCTGTCCTGGGGCCTCTGCAGAGGTAATAATAGTGTTCTTTGTGCAAGAAGATGGCTAGAAGTCAGTGTTGGAACATGAGTTTTTCAAAGCCTGTCCCTCAGCCCTTCATGCTTCTAATCTTGAGAGCAAAGTTCAATTTAACTTTTTTAACTTAATTAAAATTGAATACCGCCCCCCCCCCCAAACCTAGGTTCTTAATCACAACAGTCACATTTCAAGCATTCAATAGCCACTTACAGCTAGCAGTTATTATATTGGCCAGTGTAGACAGAGAATTCTTGTCACAGTAAGCCTTGCTGGAATCAGTGTAAGGCAAGCAACTGTGGTTCTATTCTATCGTATGTGGCTCTTAGCTGTAATTTTTACCTAAAATGAAGGCAATTATTCTATTTTCGATAGAGTTGTCCACAGGAGCAAGGAAATGTAAACATTAGTTTTTCCTCTACCATAAAACAATGGACTAGTGATGTCATCTGTATTGATCTCTCTGTTTCACCTTCCTCATCTGTAAAGCAGAGAAAATAGATGGTTAACTGTTCTCACAGGGCTGTTGAAGGGCCAACCAGAAAGCTGAAAAGTACCCTATAATAATGAAGTTAATTACTATAATAATGATGATTAAAGAGGATGTCATGTTTTAAAACCCATTTTAAAGAAAACATGTGAGTTTGGCTTTTCTTTAGTCTACTTTCAAAAATATTTGCTATTTTTGGAGCCCTAGGTACTTTTCTCTTGGTTTTAATAATGTTAAGAGTACGTAAGCAGTGGTATAAATTTTATACATCCATTTCTTTTCTGAATGAAAATGTATAAACTAATATCTAGATTAAGGGTAAGGGTCAACAAGAGTTACAAAAAAACTGAGATCGGATAGGAAATTTCGAGTTGACACACCAGATTAGGTTAAAATTGAAAAGGCTCTTTTCTCACTGTACCATATTAAGGACTAATATTTGTTCCTCAAACCAGCAATTTTAGTATATGTGCTACCGAAGTGAGCATTCAAACCAGCAGTTTTAATTAGGGAAAAGCACAGATAAGGATGGTCATTTTTACCTATGCAGGTAATTGGCAATGCAGCTAGCCAATTACCCACAAAATACTGGAATAGTAGACCTTTGATCCAAAACATTTGGAAGCTACTGGACTCTGGAAAATTGGCTTAAAGGCAGCTTTTAGCTAAAACTACAATCAGATACTTTGAAAGACTCTCTTTCTTCTTTTCCACTCATCCATCTGACATACACCATCTGTCAGATCATGCTGGGTCGCTTCTGTCAGCCTTCCGCTCATCTTAAAAGAAAGACAGCTTTTGAAGGCTGTTATTTCTCATGAATTTCCCCATGAAAATGCAGAGGGTTTCTTCCTGGTTCAACATTTCTTTCTATATAAGATGAGGAGCTAGTGTCTATCCACAGGAGCAGTGACTCCGTCAGGCTAACCAATACATATGATTGATCGTAGACATACCCTACACTATCATGGACCTGCTCAGGAGGTCTGCATTAGTGTTTTTCAAACTCTAATATGCATAGAAATCTCCTGGGGGATATTATTAAGGTGCAGATTCTGATTCAGCAGGTCTAGGATGGGACCTCACATCCTGCATTTCTAATTGTTTCACAAGTAACATTGATGCTACTGATCCATGGACCATATTTTTAGTAGCAAGAATAGAAGGTATTGGAAAAGTTTAGCCATTTGAAGTGATTCCACAGGGTGATTTTAAAGACAAATAAAAGCAGTAATGATCACATAATTTTTTAGCTCTTTAAAACATGATTTTGCATGTGTTATCTCAGAACACAATATTTTGAAAGTAGACGCTATGGCTATATATTGCTGTATAACATACTGACCCAAAATTTAATGAGTGGCTAAAAATAATGCCAACATTTATTTTATTCACTGACTTGACATTTAAACAGGTCTTAGTGGGTACAGCTTATCTCAGCTCCACAAGATATCACTGGGAGCAGCTCAAATGCTGGGAAATGAAGTCATCGAAATGTTGCTCATTCTTTGTCTGACGGTTGATGCTGGAACACAGCTGTCACCTCAGCTAGAGCTGGGTCCAGACCATCTACACTTGGCCTTTCCATGTGGCTTCTCAACTTCTTCACAGCGTGGCAGCTGTGTTCCAAGGGTGGGTATCTTATGAGAACAAGGTAGAAGCCCAATAACCTTCTATCATTTAGCCTTGGAAGTCACATAGGGTCACTTGTGACAGACCTGGCTATATCCAAGGAAGGGAAGGACAGACCACATCCTCTTTGAAAAACAGTCACCATTGCATTTTAAAAAGAGCTTGTTCAGTAGGATATACTGGCTTGGCCACCTTTGGGAAAGGCAATGTTGCAGTAATATGATCCAGCTTTACTGATGAAGATGACAGACCATCAATAGGGGGATTGCTCGCTCTATGATGCAGTTGACCTAAGATATTTTTTTTTTTAATTTAACTTTTAATTTTTTTATTTACATCCAAATTAGTTAGCATATAGTGCAACAATGATTTCAGGAGTAGACCTAAGATAGTTTAGGACCTTGTTTAAATATGTCATTTGGATTTTTAAAAGTGTAGAGTGGCGGGGCGCCTGGGTGGCGCAGTCGGTTAAGCGTCCGACTTCAGCCAGGTCACGATCTCGCGGTCTGTGAGTTTGAGCCCCGCGTCGGGCTCTGGGCTGATGGCTCAGAGCCTGGAGCCTGTTTCCTATTCTGTGTCTCCCTCTCTCTCTGCCCCTCCCCCGTTCATGCTCTGTCTCTCTCTGTCCCAAAAATAAATAAACGTTGAAAAAAAAAATTTTTTAAAAAAAAAAAAAAAAAAAAAAAAAAAAAGTGTAGAGTGGCATACCTACTTTTGTATAATAAAGTGTAGTATTTAAGAATGTGGGTTTGGGCCCACACTTCCCTCAATCCCAACTATATAACTTTGGAATACTTGCCTAATAGTTACTGTCTTTGTTTTTTTTGCTAGTGACATGAGGATTTTTTGGACTTAAACAGTTCTTGACAGGCTTAAATGCATTAAAGTTTGTGAAGCATCAGGTCTCCTGCCTGGCTGATAATAAGTGCTTAAGAAATGATAACATTTTTATTACCACTGTCATTTCCACTCCTATTCCCATTAAGAAAATAACCAGGCTTTTTTTTTCCTTTTTCATTAAGGTAAATGCATTGTTGTTTGCTTTTCTCTTGCCCTTTAATCCCATTGTGATTAAATGGTATCACTGAAAAAAAAATTTGGTATTTGTTATGAGCTAGCTGTTGCAGGAATAAAGAAAAAAATGACAGCTTAAGTGTTCTCTGGTAATACTTTTTATATATGAGCTTGAGAGAAAATGCAGTTTTAGAATTAACTCTAACGTGCATATCTATGCATTCATGCCTTGATTTAATTTCTAGTTCTTGATGGCGAGAACTATTGCATTATTTATTTATTCCCCATAGCACCTGGTGAGTGATCTTCATAGATATTTATACATGCATTAACTAATTTTTAATTGCTTCTCATTCTTGCTTTTTATGAGGGAACTATTTAGTAGTGTTAGGTAAAGAAATAATTAATGTAAGGGTGATTTTCCATAATTGTGTAAAATCTAATTCTTCATTCCAGAGTGAATATCGTGTCACAGCAGTTATCTGATATTTCAGTTGTACTTCTGGTTTTAATTATGAAACAGTGTGTGAGTAAGGGTTCAACCAGCACCGAGAGAACAGATGATGCATTTGACTGAGGAGAATTGCTCAGTCTTTGTTCCTAGGTTCTTCAGTTTCTTCCAGGAGCTACTAATAGCAAATTATGTAGATTCAAAGTTCCTTGAAATACAATGGGCATCAGTGATGTATGGAGAATCTGTATTATCTGTATGACATTAAAAATATATCTCATTTGATGGTAAATTCACTGTGGTGCTAGCATTACTAATATCACTGATTTTGGTTATGGTCTCTCCTATTTTCCTCTTGACATGTGATCAAATTATTTTGTTCCTAAAGAAGTAAAACAAAACATGACTTCCCTTCTCTCACATACAAACACATAAATACACTCATAATTGAAAACAGAAGAAAGGAAGATGTGAAAAACAACCAATATTCTTGTTAGCTTCTTTTACTTGTTAATGTATTATGATATATATATATATTTAAAAATATTGTCCCTAAGCTACCCACCTCAGAGTGAGAAGCCCCATGATAACCGTGTAATGGACTCCAAATACACAGGTGCCTGGCTGCTGGACAGTATTGTATTTGCCAATTTAGTGAAAGAGATTTTATAAGAAAGAAAATAGCTGTTTCTGACAAGTTGCAGAAGGCTGCGAATGATAGTGTTTTTGCTCCTCTTACAAGCATTGTCACTGGTCTCTAGCTGAGGACAATATACTAAGAAGTTATTTAATTTCTGTTCAAATCTACATAAACAAATCTAAACATCCCCCCAAAAGCAATATTATTTCACTCTTCTATTTAGCAAATGTTTTCTATATATAGCTGAGCCAAATGTCAGGGCATGCTAGTATTCCCATAAAAATTGAGATTTAGAAATAATCACTTCTTAATTTTGAGAAATGATTTATTCCTCATTAGAAACTCTTCACTGTTCTCCCTTTCAGATTATTTCTTTCAAAGCATCATTTTGTCCATCCTAGAGATAAATAGATATAGCTTCCAAACCATCTTTCTTAAAGTGTGTTCTAATTAACATAGATCCATTGTTAAATTAATTCATGTTACATGGAAAAAACTTTTGTAGAGTTGGTGAAGTGTGAAAAGCCAGATAAAAAAATAAATAAAAGCAGGATTTCTACCGCAGTCCTTCTTGAGGCTTTCATGTCCTACAGTGGTGTGAGAACCTCCAAGACTCTTTGTCTTACCATGGCAACCTGGTCCTTACCTCAATTTTCTACTGAAACTATTTTGAAGGAAGGACACCAATGGTTCCCAACCTGCCAAATCCAGGCATATTTTTAAAGATGCCATTATTGGAATTGTATTGCATGGACATCATTTGTTACATTCAGTATTAAAATTATCTATACCTGGGTGGCTCAGTTGGTTAAGCCTCCGTCTCTTGATTTCAGCTCAGGTCATAATCTCATGGTTTGTGAGAGTGAACCCCACATTGGGCTCTGTGTAGCATGGAGCCTGCTTAGGATTCTATCTCTTTCTCTGTCCCTCCCCTGCTTGCCTGTGCTCTGTCCATCTCTCTCAAAGTAAATAAATAAACTTAATGCGGTGCCTGGGTGGCTCAGTCAGTTAAGCATCCAACTCTTGATTTCTGCTCATGATCTCATTGTTCCTGAGATCGAGCCCCAACTCTGGTTCTATGCTCACAGCACAGAGCATGCTTGGGATTCTCTCTTTCCCTCTCTCTCTGCTCCTCCCCAACTTGTACTTGCTCGCTCTCTCTCTCCCTCTTCCATCTCTCTCAAAATAAAGAAATAAACATTCAAAAAATAAATCAATAAGCTTCAAGTAAAATTATCTATTCCATTGGGTCCTTGATACCAAACCCTTCTGATTCTCTTGTATATCTTAAGTCTGTCATGTCTTAACTATATATGTCTTAACATATCATGTATACTTACCATGTCCGTCTTCTTCACAAACTCTCTTTGTGTCCACCTTAACTAGAGCTGTTTCTCCAGGCTATCTCCTCAGACTGCTTACCTTCCTCTTCTATACTTTGTTCTTGCATCTCCTCATCTGCTATAATCTCAACATCTAGATATTGCTAATATCTCAATCTTCATTCTAGATGACTTGGTTGCACTTCACATTCATACCCAGCTTCACAAGCTACTACCCATGGAACATGTCTGCCTTAATATACCACAGAAATCTGAAATTCAGCATGTCCAGAAATGGATCAATAATCATTATCTCATTCTGAATCCTAACTTTTGTCCAAATATACTGATCTCTCTGTATTTTCTATTTCATTATCACTGTTTATCCAGCTAACCAAGCTAGAAACCTGGGATACATTCCTGACTTGTCCCATTCACATATCTCCCACACCTTATTGAATTTCAAATTTGACTCCAATTAAATGCAATATGTGTTATAAAATAATAGATAGAAGGCTATGTGTTACAGAGGAGAGAAAAGTATTCTGCCTTTATAAGGCTTTCCCCTTCTTCTTTTCTATGTCCATCCTAGATTTAGCCTGTCTATATCTCTTACCTGAACTAGTAAAATAGCTTATTGTCCCTTATTTAACTTTGTCCCCACCCAAACACATATCTGACCATGTCGCTGCCCAGCTTAAAGACTTAAAAGGATTTCCCATCACCTAAACCTCCTGATCAGGAGCTCTACCTGGTCCACTGCTCCAGTCTCATCTCTAAACATCTCTTCTCTTTATGCTCCAGTAAATGTGAACTGCTTGTTATTTGCCATATTCAGCACACCACTTCTCACCTGCATGACCTTGTTCATGTTTTCTCCTTTAATTAGGGTGTTCTTTCTTCCCACAGTCTCCCCTTCATTTCTCATCACCCACCTAGGCCATCTTCAATAGGATCTTTCCCCATACCCTCCCCCCAAAGACTTTACAACTAATCCTTTATTCTGTTTTCTTATGTGCTGTATTAATACAATTATATCTTAGTAATTATTTCTTTATATCTGTTCTTCCTAGTAGATTATAAGGTCTTTGAGAGTTTGAAAGCTTGCTTTTTAATCATTTTTAAATTAGTACCTAGTACGGGAAAGAAAATTCCATTTATTCATTCATTCATATATTAATTCAGTATTTTGTATTGAAGACATTAAAAATATGGAATAGAGGACTCCTTTCAAAGAGTTCATAGTCCACTGGAGAGTCAGGCAAGTATACAAGTGACTCCACTACAGTGTGATAAGTGCTGTAGAATGGAACCTAGAAAGCTATGTAGCACAGAAGGGAAGAAATAACATTTTTTTTTTTTTTTACTAACTTTACTAGATCTGTGAGAGTAAAGAAATAATACAAAAGAAAACAAGAGCATAGAGACAATATAAAATAAGTGAATGTGTTAAAAAATCTTCTGTATAATTTACTTATTTTTTATCTCTCAGTCTGTCCTTAGTTCATTTTACTTGGTTCTTAATTAAAATAAATTAAATCAGAGTGGTGTTCATTTGAACCAGAGAGGATAAAGGCCTAATTTCTAAAGTGCTGAATATAGTATGGCTATATGAGTCACCTTTTTCCCAGCTAAAATTCCTTGCTTGGCCTACTATAGTCATTGATGGAGATGTCATGGTTTTCTGTAGTGGGGCATACAAAAGTATACTTTAGAAGCAAGCTATATGTTTTCTCCTTTTAGTTAGCTCTCTTCATTGAGGAAACAAACTGATAAATTTTGGCCAAGCAGCATCCATAATGATTGCTTAACAATTAACAAATGGACACATTGTTAATTGGCTAAAAACTCAAGTTTTTGGCTAAGGGACTGACCGTACCCAGCAACAACATTAGCAACAACATGAAGTAACTGTTTCTATTAATTGATGGCCTATTTTAAATGACTTAATTTCCCACTCAAAAAGTTATATTTAAGGAGTATGCAATTTAACTCTTAAAATAATGTCAACAGATCTTGGAAAGAAAGACTTCTATAAGCAAAGAAGAGAGAAAATGGAAATAGGAAATATGTGGTACTTTCATCACAGAACAGGCTATACAAGCATCACTTGTTTAAGATGTCAGGTTTTACAAGTTCCAAAATAGCATTATTAAGTGTTTAATGGTTTTCTTCTTCTAAAGACAAAAATCAAATACCCCCGTCAACACATGGATTTGAAAGTACTTGTTCTTTTGTAAGTAACATTTCATGCCTATCACTTAATTTCCCCTGGTTTTTTCTCTTACATTAGATATACAAAAACAAACCAATCAAGCAGGATTGTTCAATTAGTTGCTTTTGTATCTTCTGTCACAGGTGGGAGATTGACAATTCCATTTCTTTACCTGGTAGCTTGTCAGGTTCTGAGAATTGAATACCATCTCCTTGTTTCAAAATGTTCTGGAAATAAGAACAAATGTGTCTTTCCATTGCAGATGTTTGTATCTTTACTGTGCTTGACAAATCTGTTGACCAAATACTTTCTAATTTTTACAAAAAAATTGCATATATTTATGCTTGACTAAAAGAGAAAAGAGGCCTCCAGTAATTTCTTATAAACTGTGAAGTATCCTTGAGTAAATGCCTGTGAATCAAGCAGACAGCATCTTTCTCTCTGCTTTGATGTTCACACTAATATATGGAGTTACTGAGAATGTAGGAATGCAACTACTCTTTGGTCAATAATTTGTCATCTCTAGGTACTGGCTTTCTTGAAGCTAAAGAATTTGGCCAAACACTATGTGTTTACAAAATCCAACAAACTTCTTTGTCCGGGGGTTTTTTATTCCAATTTTGACAATTTGTTTGTAAACATTATAGCCATAATTTTCTCATCACGACCTCCTATCCGGATACCATTATTTCAAACATCTTCTCAAATTTTCCATTAAATGTTTCCCTGTAACACAATAATAAAATATTAAAATAAAGAAGAAAATGGAGTTTCATGATCAAATAAATTTGGAGTATGCTGCCAATACATACTACTCCTTTTGGAAATTCATAAAGCATATTGCCATATTACATGTTTTATAATAAAATTTTTCACCTTATTAAATTTTCCAAAATAATTTGGCGATAGAATGTTTACCAACACACCCTGGGGAGATACTGACCAGTGAAATACACTTTGGAAAGCAACGTTATATTGTATATAAAAGATAGTGGTAATTGTGACTAGAATTAAAAATTTTCTTACCATTGGGGTGCCTAGGTGGCTCAGTCAGTTGAGCATCTGACTTTGGCTGAGATCATGATCTTGTGGTTGGTGGGTTAGAGCCCTGCATCAGGCTCTGTCCTGATAGCTTGGAGCCTGGACCCTGCTGCAGATTCTGTGTCTCCCTCTCTCTCTGCCTCTCCCCTGCCCACACTCTGTCTGTCTCTGTCTGTCTCTCTGTCTCTCTCTCTCTCTCTCTGAAAAATAAACATTTTTAAAAAATTAAAAATTTGTTTAGCATCAAAGCTTTCTAATTTCTCATTTTAGTGGTTTCCTTTAGTAGAGATTAAGAGTCGACAAAAAATGGATATGGATCCCTAATTAACAGCATATACTGGTTTCAGAGGAACCAAATTGAATGTTGCAAGATGGTATTTCATAGCTGGCACGATGACTGGATCTTTTATAAGCCATTTCCACTTTTTATAAAGGCTATGGTGTCTGAACGATTGAGTATATGCTAAGATCTGTGAATGACATGAGTATAAACCCACTCTTTACTTCTTTTCCTATTAAATTCTCAAGCCACATACAGGATACTATTTGAATACCTACCACTGCAGAAACATTGCTGGCAGAAGCATGGTATGCAAGGAAAGCATATACATACCCATAAGAGGTATTTGGTCCAGGAAGAAAGAATTGTCGTGATATCGTCAAAAAGTAATGAACTTATGACCAGGTTCCCTTGAGTCTTGCTGCCATGTCAGACTCTACATGGATCTCTACCTTTGGTAGACTGGCAGTGAACAGTAATAGAAGTCAGATCAGCTATGTTGTCAAGAAGTCCTTTTTATTAAACTCTTGTAAAACTTATTTCCACCATCATGACCACTTTGTGAGCCTTTGAACAAAGATGGGAGTTTCCATGTAAAAAGATTTACAACCAGAGAATAGATCATTTACCTACCGGACTAGTGAGATTCTTTTCTGCTGTTCCTATTCTTTGATGAACGTTCACATGGAATAAGGATATCCTTACACTCTACACCCATTCTGAGAAACTTATCTACAAGTATCTTTTGAAGAATCCCTTTTTTCAAAGCTTCCATCTCCTTATTCCCTAACCAACCTTTGTCAAAGAAGGCAATCTTATGTGTTGCAGTCCTCTACTTCCATCTGGGGTCAGAGTATCATGTGGAACCATTTTTAAACCAGGTTCAAATGTGCCCTTTCCAATTCACTGTTTGTTTTTTAATTTTTTAATGTTTTATTCATATTCTCAGGTAAAGAGGGAGAGAGCTGGGAAGGGTCAGAGAGAGGGAGACACAGAATCTGAAGCAGGCTCCACGTTGTCAGCACGGAGCTCAATGTGGGGCTCGAACTCATGAGCCGCGAGATCATGACCTGAGCCATAGTCAGACGTTTAACTGACTGAGCCACCCAGAGCCCTTCCAGTTTACTGGTTTTAAGGAACTTAAAAAGAGTTAGGGAAGAAATGCAATGAAGCAAGAACAGGTGCACTGATAGTATTAATCACCTGTTCATGACACTTGCTGGTGAGTCCTTGAGGCCTTAACTGAGCCTGACTGGGTATGCATCATGGCCATTTGATGATGGGGCGTGGTTGAACATGTTAGCATTTGGAGTATCAGAAAATGCATTTTATGTCGAACAGCTCAGTTTGCATTTGGTATCCCAAGGGCAGACATGGAGTTTTTACCAGGATCCAGTTGTAATAATAATGGAAAGCATGGATATGGTATGTACTATTTGTCAGACACTTTCACAAACACTTTGTGTGTATTAATTATTTAAGTCATCACAGTGACACTGTGAAGTAAGTGCTATTATTTTCCCTATTTTTCAAAGAGAAAATATAACACAGTTTAAGTGTCATGTCCATGGTCACACAGCTAGTAAGGGAGAGATCTAAGGTTCAAACTCAGAGAATATAGCTCTAAGGATTACACACTTAACTCCTCCCTGCACTGTGCAGCCTCAGTTCTAACCCAGGAGTGATTTATTGAAAGCAAATAGTTATTTGAAGAAGCAGGCATGACTTTGCTTTAAAACCCTCAAGGTTACTCTTGTGATTGTCTTTTTAGGGCCTGCCACAGTTTCTCTACAGTATTCCCTTCTGTCACAGTCACTTTGAGCTGGATCATAAAGTTCAAGTGGTATTAAATTCTAAGTATCTGGGATTCTTATGATCTCCCAAGCAACTCTTAAAAATTTACAAATCAAGTATTCAAACTAAATAACACTATAACAAAATAACATTGTCCTATAAGCTCTCACTACATGTATTGCCTTTAGATCATTGTCCTTTTTTTATTTTTCTGTAATTGCTTATTTATTAACCAACTAAATCATGGTCTTGATTTTATTAATTGTAGCCCACCACTTGTCTTATTTCTTTGTCTCTGAATTGATATTAAAATGCAACAAAGGTCAGTATCTATCACAAGAAAATCTTCTTTCCTATTTTTAAATTTAAGATACTGTTCTTTAGTCTGCATTAAGATGCCAGTGACTGACAAATGTCTCATTCAAATATAGACTCTTCTCACATCTTGGGGGTATTATACTCAGAAAGAGGATGAATATACTGCTCTGATATTTGCCCCTGTGTCTTTAAAATACAGCCCTTTAGAACTTCCATAAGCAGGACAAAAATCAGATAATTTCTTTAACTTATACTAGCTGCTTAAAGCCTTTTCCCTCAGGATCCAGAACAAACTTGATTTTTTGAATTTTGAGAAAAAGTCCTGACCTTCCAAAATGTTTTCAAGAAGTTTAACTTTTTTTTTTATTTCACAGCTTTTAGCAGTTTAACTTCAATAAGAATAAAAATATGGAATATCATAGCCAAAAGTACCAATTTGTTGGATTATCTCAATAGAGCTTTCTTACCATTGACTTCCTATCAGTTTATCAACTTCAGGATTTTTTTCCCCTGAGGCCAGTTGATGCCAAGTCATGGCACCCACCTTCAGCCCTGCCTTGGTCATTGAATCAGTCCTACCTAGTATTTCATAGTTTTTGGGAATGAAATTATGAGACCATTAATCTCATAAACCAGTCACACTAAATTACAGTTAGTTGTGTGCATGTCTTTTTCACTGTATTTTAAGTCATCTAAAAGTGGAATCGTGTCCTAATAACCTTTGAAATTCCTACAGTTTCATACCTGTTAGAACATCATAGAAATACAATTAATGTCTATTGAATTAAGAGAGATCTGGAGGCAAAATCCACACCTTTATAGGTCACTTAATCAGCAATAACAGAGGTGGTGATGTCAATCCAGTGTTGGCGTCATTTGGAGAGACCTCAGAATCTTCCCCATGGGCAGTTTCCTACTTGTCATTTGTCAGGCTCACATAGGGACAAACATTGTGCTTACTTGGTAATTTGATGTGAACTTAGTGAGGTGTTGTGATTTTGCATCAGAGTTTGATTTGCAATTGCCTTGGAAAACAACACTTACAGAATGTCAGAGTTAAGACAAATACAGAACATTTTTAGTATGGTGTCTTGTAATTTTTATGGATCTAAGATCTTGTCATGCAAAAAAAAAAAAAAGGGTAGACTAATGATCCTTCTTGCCTTTTCTGATATTTACTCTTTTAGCTAAGCTTATGTTAAACATTGGGGGAAAAAATTTTATTTTCCCAAGATCAATTATTCTTTAATTTACACATTTAGTCTTTAATGGGCAGCGGTAGGTGGTAGGTGCTACAGGGGCAGGATGGTGGTACAAATATTAATAACATAAAATTTTCCTCTTTCTTTACCACCCCCAAGGAGCTTTGCTTTAGTAAGTAGTCAAATAAGAGACTCTGGCTCTCACTACTCTAGTTATGCCAATAATTCTTGGATTGGCTTTTTGTTTTAGAAGAGTGCTAGTTTTTAGTGGAATACTTGTGAACTCCAGTGACCTATATAGAATTAATGGGAAATGAGTGGTAGAAGTATATTTGTATGGAATTATACCAAGTTATCCTATTCCAGAACCTCTTTGTCACAATGTTATAAACCAGACGAGTGCTTGGCATCCTTCTTTTTATCATGATTGGTTACAAGAATAATAAAATACAAACTATAAATTCATGGAATTTGATGTCCAAATTAAATTGTCACGTAGTCATGGAGTTAAACAATATTTAGCCTTTATGTTATTGAGGTATGTTCCACTTAGCCCTACTTATTTTTTTAAGTTTGTTTGTTTATTTTGAGAGAAAGAGAGTGCAAGGGGGAGGGGATACAGAGAGATAGGGAGAGAGAAAAATCACAAGCAGGCTCCATGCTGTCAGCATAGAGCCCAGAGTGGAGCTTGATCTCACAAAATGTGAGAACACAACCTGAGCTGAGATCGAGAATTGGATGCTTAACCAACTGAGCCACCCAGGCACCCCATCCCTACTTTGTTGAGGGTTTTTTTTTTAAATCAAGAATGAATGCTGTATTTTGTTAAATGCTTTTTCTGCATCTATTGAAAGGATCATATAGTTTTAGTCCTTTCCTTTATTAATGTGGTGTATCAGATTGATTGATTTGTGGATATCAAACCAGTCCTGCAACCCAGGAATAAATCCCACTTGATCATGGTGAATAATTCTTTTAATGTATTGTTGAATTTGATTTGCTAGTATATTGTTGAGAATTCTTGCATCTAGATTCATCAGGGATATTGGTCTCTTCTCCTTTTTAGTGGGGTCTTTGTCTGGTTTTGAAATCAAGGTAATGCTGGCTTCATAGAACGAGTTTGGGAGCTTTCCTTCCATTTCTTTGGGACAGTTTGAGTACTATAGGGATTAACTCTTCTTTAAATGTCTGGCAGAACTCCTTTGGGAAGCCATCTGGCCCAAGACTCTTACTTTGTGGGACATTTTTGATTACTGATTCAAATTCTTTGCTGGTTATGGGTCTGTTCAAATTTTATACTTTTTCCAGTTTCAGTTTTGGTAGTTAGTGTGTTTGTAGGAATTTGTCCATGTTTTAGAGATTGCCCAGTTTGTTGGCATATTATTTTTCATAGTATTCTCTTATGATTGTTTGTGTTTCTGTGGTGTTGGTTGTGATCTTTCCTCTTTCACTCATGATTTTATCTATTTTTGTCCTTTATCTTTTCTTTTTAATAAGTCTGACTAGGGGTTTATCAATTTTGCTTATTCTTTCAAAGAACCAGCTCTTGTTTTCATTGATCTGTTCTACTGGATTTCTTCTTTCTATATCATTCATTTCTGCTTTCATCTTTATTATTCCCCTTCTTATGATGGATTTAGGCTTTATTTGCTGTTCCTTTTCTAGATCCTTTAGGTGTAAGATTAGATTATGTATTTGAGACCTTTCTTACTTCTTGAGATAAGCCTTTATTGCAATGTACTTCCCTCTTAGGACTACCTTTGCTGCATCCCAAAGGTTTGGACTGTCATGTTTTCATTTTCATTTGCTTCCTTGTATTTTTTTATTTCTTCTTTAATTTTATGGTTTACCCATTCATTATTTAGTAGGATCTCCTCTAACCTTTATGTATTTGAGACCATATGCAAAAGACCCACAGCTCATATCATCCTCAATGGGGAAAAACTGAGAGCCTTCCCCTATAATCAGGAACAAGACAAGGAAGTCCATTCTCACCATAACGATTTAACATAGTACTGGAAGTCTCAGACTCAACAGTCAGACAACAAACACAAAGGGCATCCAAATAGGCAAGGAAGAAGTTAAACTTTCAGAATAGATGACATGATACTGTATGTATAAAACCTAAAATACTCCACCAAAAAAAATTTGCTAGAACTAATACGTTAATTCAGCAAAGTTGCAGGTTATAAAATCAACGTGTAGAAATCTGTTGTATTTCTATACATCAATAACAAAACAGCAGAAAAAGAAATCAAGGAATAAATCCCATTTACAATGGTAGCAAAAACAATAAGATACCTAGGAATAAACCAAATAAAGAAGTAAAAGATCTATAGTCTGAAAACTATAGAAGATTTATGAAAGAAATAGAAGAGGACACAGAGAAATGGAAAAGCATTTTATGCTCATTTATTGAAAGAATAAACATGGTTAAATGTCTATACTATTCAAAGCAATCTACAGATTTAATGCAATCCCTTTCAAAATACCACCAGTATATTTGCAGAGCTAGAACAAATGATCCTAATATTTGTATGGAACTAGAAAAGACCCTGAATAGCCAAAGCAATCCTGAAAAAGAAAAACAAAACTGGAGGCATCACAATTCTGGGTTTCAAGTTATATTACAAAGCTGTTGTCATCAAGACAGTATGGTACTGGCACAAAAATAGACACATACATCCATGAAACAGAATAGAAAACCCAGAAATGAACCCACAACTATTTGGTCAACTAATCCTCAATTAGGCAGGAAAGAATATCCAATGGAAAAAAGACAGTCTTTTCAACAAATGGTGTTGAGAAAACTGAACAGCGACATGTAGAAGAATAAACCTGGACCACTTTGTTACACGATACACAAAAATAAACTAAAAATGGATGAAAGACCTAAATGTGAGATGGGAAACCATCAAAATCCTAGAGGAAAACATAGGCAGCTACCTCTTTGACCTTGGCCAGAGCAACCTCTTGCTAGAGATGTCACTGAAGGCAAGGGAAACAAAATCATACATGAACTATTAGGACTTCATCAAGATAAAAACTTCTGCACAGTGAAGGAAACAATCAACAAAACTAAAAGGCAGTCTACAGGAAGGGAGAAGATATTTGCAAATTACATACTCTAATAAATGTATCAAAAATCTATAAAGAACTATCCAAACTCAACACCCTAAAAAACAACCCAGTTAATAAATAGGCAGAAGACATAAATAGACACTTTTGCGAATTAACATCCAAATGGCTAACAGGAACATGAAGAGATGGATAACATCCCTCGTCATCAGGGAAATACAAATCAAAACCATAATGAGATATCACATCACACCTGTCAGAATGGCTAAAATTAACAACACAAGAAATAACAGGTGTTGTCAAGGATGCAGAGAAAGAGGAACCCTCTTGAATTGCTGGTGGGAATGCAAAATGGTGCAGCCACTCTGGGGAATAGTATGGAGGTTCCTCAAGAAACTAAAAATAGAACTACCCTATGATCCAGCAGTTGCACTCCTAGATATTTACTGAAAGGATACAAAAATACAGATTTTAAGGGTTATATATACCTCAGTGTTTACAGCAGCATTATTAACAATAGCCAAACTATGGCAACAACCCAAATTTCCATCAACCAATGAATGTACAAAGAAGATGTTGTACATATACACAATGGAATATTACTTAACCATCAAAAAGAATCAAATTTTGCCATTTGCAATGACGTGGGTGGAGCTAGAATGTATTATGCTAAGTGAAATAAGTCTCAGAGAAAGACAAAAATCTATATTATTCCACTAATATGTATAATTATTTCACTAATATGGGAGAGAGCAGTAAAGGAAACAAACCACAAAAGACTCTTAATGATAGAGAACAAATTGAGGGTTGTTAGAAGGAGATGGGTGAAGGATGGGCTAGATGGATGATGAGGACATGAGTAACTTGAAAGAGAACCTCAGTCCAAGTTGGATAAAGACTAAGATAGTAGAATTTAATGGTATAATCCACTTAACAGTTATGAATCTAGTTTATACTAAAAGGTGCTGGGAGGAGTGCATAAAATCTCTATCAAGAAGTTTATAACTTAATTGAAAATTAAATTTAAGACAATTAAAAATGGACTATGTAAGATAGTATATGTTCTAGGATATCTGCCAGTGATATGGGAATTCAAAAGAGAAAGAGGGGATTCAAAAGAGAAATCACAAAGAGATAGAGGGAAAAGTTCCTTTTCTCTTAGAAGGTTTTTACATTTTAGTGATAATAGGAAGATGGTACAGAACATTTAGGTTTATTAGAAATCACCCACAGGGATGAAATATTTCAGGCTTTCTGGTAAAAATGAAATGATCGCTCAGTATCTATAAAAGCAGTACATTCCTTTGGCACTGCTAATTTGAGTTGTATGTCTACAAAACTGACCATACAGGGAGCATAATCATTCACTAGGATGACTAATGCTCTTATTACATTTAATTCCAGTTCTGCCTCCTTCAAGTAATATGCATTCTAAAGAACATCTCACAGGCATTATTGAATTAAAGGAAGAGCAATACAGGGAATTTATTTAGGGAGGAGAATTAAGTGAAAAGAAAATGGGGTAAAAGTAAAAATCTCAGCTACTAAGTGGGTACTTCTCCCACCTATTAGGAGCTAGGTTTTTTGTTTGTTTGTTTGTTTGTTTGTTTGTTTGTTTGTTTTTTGAGACAGAAGTGAAGATTTGAAGGCAAAGAGCTTCCAGAGAAGATAAATACCTGAAATCAGGTCCAGAAATCCAGCTTTATGCATGTGACTTTATACCAATAAATTCTCATGACTTTAAGCTGCTTTTATTTCTTTGTTTTCCTCTGAAATACAAAACTGGTTTTGTTCTTCTATTCTGTCCATCATCCAACTTTTGGAATTGCATATCCCCAAAGACTCTATCTATCTATCTATCTATCTATCTATCTATCTATCTATCTATCTTGAGACTGAGTGATGATGTGTTTAGCAGCTGAAAATATACTTGGAACAACCACATATTCCATGTTCTCATAGGATCTCTCCTGAGGCAGATAGTTCTTTTCATCTCATTTGGATTGCCAAATTGAGAGAGAAAAATGCTAGCATTTGCTGGATTCTCTCAAATGTTATCTCTCACTGGTTACTTCCTGAACTGTAGACTTCACATTGAAGTGGAAAGTCAACATTGTGCTTTTTTGTGTGTCTTTTCATGGATTATCCCATAAGTGAGGATAGGTATTCTATTCTTTCATTACCATCATTATTCTGAGGGCAAACAGATAGAAAATGGCACAGGTTTAAGTGTACATGAATCAAGTCCAGCTTTCTTGTGAGAATACTGTGGCCAAATGTTCCACTGAGGCTAATTTGTTACATTACAGTGGAGATGAGTCAAAATAGAATACCTTGTGATAAGTTGGAGGCAAAGGTCAGAGTGGTATCCTTATGGTCAAGGGAAAAACCTAGATTCTAACCATTAGTCTTCCTACTTCAGGATGGTCTTATAGCATAGCAGTGCAGGGTTCTTCCATAACCTGAATGTAATGTTAAATAAAGATGCTGTCACAGGGGCACCTGAATGGCTCAGTTGGTTGAGCACCCAACTTCAGCTCAGGTCATGATCTCGTGGTCTGTGATTTCAAGCCCCACGTTGGGTTCTGTGCTGACAGCTCAGAGCCTGGAGCCTGCTTCAGATTCTGTGTCTCCCTCTCTGCCCCTCCCCAACTCTTGCTCTGTTTCTATCTTTCAAAAATAAGTAATAAACATTAAAAGTTTTTTTAAAAAAAGATGCTATCACATACATGAATATCTTAATCCAGAAAATCTGTACAGTTTAATTGTTTAAAGACTGGTTTTCTGAGTGATTTCAGTAATAGAATAGTATGTGACTTGGGTTTCCTTTCTAAGTTTCTAGAAACAGAGTGTAAGCAACAGATAGTTCATTTATGTTTCTCACATCTTTTATACATCTTTAATGTTGTAAAATTGTCCACAAGTTGAAATAAAAGCAATTAAAAGTAATTTGTTGCTTTGTGCAGTTAATATGTGTATGTATGAAAGGCTTTTGGCTGCTTTGTGACATTGCCTAACTGATACTCTTAATTGAGCATTCCTCACAAAAGCTCTGTTATATAGGAAACACAGTCACTGAGCATACTTACGTAGAGACAGTTTTACAGAATATGAAACGGTGAATGAGAACACCAACTACTCAGTGCTAGCCAAATGCATAGAACTCTTCTGTACTTGATTTGCTTTTTACGCTTAGATTGACCAATTTATAACTTTTCTATGTTAAACATACTTACCTCACAAATTATTTTAATGATTTTATTTCTCAAATGTGTTTGTAACTCCGTTTGCTATTGTTTAAACATTTAAAGTTTTGATCTCAACTTAAGTTTGGTTTCAATTTTGATGTGATGTAAGTAATTGGAAGATTCTAAATATAACCAGCAACCAAAATGGTCATGACCTTGGTGATATGCTCTATAGTTAGATATTAGAAGCTTCAATATTCTAAGGCATAACTGAGGAAGGTAGTAAAGTTCCCTTTCCTTCTCTTCAAGCTTCCAAACATGTTTGTTCAGTTTGTATGTGGTCATTATATTTTTTTAGAATTCTGTCTGGAGGAAAAGAGATGATTTAGCTGACCTCTAGACATCTCATTCTGCTGCAAGCATAAGGTTCTAAAGAGAAACTTCATAGGATTCTAAATACTAGCTTTAAATAGTTTGGAGTTTTATTGAAAAGTATTTTAATCTACACAAATTTGATGCCATTTTGTGATTTATGCTCGTCTTTATAATTCAGCTGATATGGCATTACTAGAATTTCATTATGCAGTAAACAGTTATTCTGATGAAGAAAATAATTAAATTTAACTTCAACCAAATATTACATTGTATTCTAATATTTTCCCTGTTAAATGTTAATTTAAACCAAATCTCTCCTAGTGTTGTGATCTGAAAAAATATATTATGAAAGCATAATAAAAAGAGAAAAAAATATGTTCTAGAAACAAAGGGTAAGAGGAGATTGTTGAAAATACAGGTGTATTTGACTTCAGTGTGTTGGTGATCCAGGAATTTTGATGTGGTTTGATTGAGTAGTTTCTGTGCCATCTATCAGTTTGACTATATTACACTAATATGAAATTAAATACATACATGTAGCATAGAAAATCCCCATTATTTTTTCCTATTCCAGGTCTATCCCAGCAAGATTCCTAAGAAAAATAAAGAAATAAACTGTGAGTTCTATTCATATGTCCACAGAAGGTAAATATGTCCAACTTCCAATGTTTATGGCAACTGTAATTACATCTGAGTGATGACAATTTCATCCTCTGTCTCTTCACCTACAGTTAGAGCTTTGTACACATACAAAGCCTTACTCCCTTGTTCTACATGAGGAACAGAAAATTTATAGAAAACAGTAGGTGCACATAATCTAAAAAAAGAGCTGGGTCTTCTGATGTTTTGGAGTTGTGGTGATCTATAGTGGGTTCTTGAATAGTACTTCCAGAGATGATAAGAAAAGGGGTGTGACTTCATTAGATAATTGCTGATACCAGTTGAGAAAATTTTCTTCTATTTCTAGGAACAATACAGGATCAAGGCTGATTTTTCTATTCAAATAATAAATTCTGATAACATGCTTGACCTTCATAAATACATAGTGTTAAGCCACCAAAGATTTATATTGACCAGACAGATGTATACTTCACCCAGTAGAATTCTATAGGGACATGTTTCCTTCAGTAATATAGTAGTAGTAGAACTATAGGCTCAGGGATAACTACATAACATCTCATTTCATCTCTAGTAAAATGAGGATGGTAGGTTAGTTCTCAAACTCCATTCAACTAGCAACTCCATTCAACATAGTCTGTACTATTTGCAAAACTTTATTCTAGGCACTAAAGATAACATGGTAAATAAAAGGATGAGACCCCTGATCATGGAGGTAAGATTTTAGTGGGGAATAAAAATTATTAAGTGCCATGAAGTAAACAAAGCAACATGTAGAATAACTGGAGTAAATCACTTAAGATCGGGTCAGTGAGAAGGCATTTCACAGGATGAGCTATTTAGTCTAGGATCTGAAAGATGTGAATAAGACAAAGGAAGAAAATTCCAATGAGAGGATGTAAAGGCAGAGTCTCAAAGGCTTAAGTGTGTCTGCAAGTCTGAGAAAAAGAAGGTGGTGCCCCTCAGGTACAGTGAGCCAGGAAATGGAAACCAAGAAGTAGGCAGAAGAAATATGGCAGGCAAGGCCATGCATCTGGGCTGTGGCAAGGACTTAAGCTGTTCCCCTAAGAGTGGCAGGACGCCATTGAGTATGGTAGTAATGTGCTCAGTTTCAACTTTTTAAAAGGTCATACTGGCTCTTCTGTAGAGAATGCTTTCCTCAAATTTTATGTTGCACTGCTTTGGGCCCAATCACTTACAGAGATTTTAGTAAAATAGCTCTTATCATTACTACTTTAAACCCTTCACTTCACTTTAGATAAAGAAAGCATTGAGTAAATTCCACAAAAACCTAATATGAGTCCATGAAACAAATTTGACCCTTTGTGCATTTATGTGTGTTCAATAGACTTTCTCTGCCACAACCTCTCTTTTTTTTTTTTTTTTTCAAAGGGAGGCAACAAAGGGGCTGAGTAATTTGAGCAAGAGTATCTTCATCTCAGTTTTTATTTCTGAAATGGGATGAAAATGACTGAATTTCATTCATGTCTTTCAGTGCAGCAGGTCAGCATTAGGCTCCCTCAACTTTACAAACACTCTCTGTCACACACCTTGGGCTTCAATTTTTAATGGTGCTTCCTCAGTGCTTGAGTTGTGAAGGTCCTCCAACTTCTTCTGACTTGATGGTGGCCCCAGTGAAACCAGGGTCACACAGCAGAAGAGGATGTTTTCACACACACACACACACACACACACACACACACACACACACACGCCCACAGGAGCATGCACACACAAGTAGCTATTCTTTATTCCTCAAATTTTAAAAGTCAAGCCAGGTTTCTATCCATTCCTGCAGGTTCACCACTTCCACTCTCCTGGACTCCACCAATACCCTCCTCCAGTTTCTTCCTGGCACCCTGCAGAGAAGGAGATGTTTTTGTATTTTTGTTTTTTCTTTTTTCTCTTCCTTTACTGGCTTCAAGAGAGATCTTTTCTACTGCATTTCAGATTATTCATGAGTATTTGACAAATATTAAAAGTGTTAGAAACAATTGTCCATGAGTGTTTCTAAAATTATGTAATGAATCAACGGACATGAGATTTGATTAACAAAAGTCCTACTTACAATGTTATTGCATCTGTCAATTAATGATAATTACCGTTATTTTAATATTTATTTTCAAGCTTATGACATCTTATTAGAGGTGAATTGGTAAGGTTTCAAATCTTTACATTTCACAGATTTTAGAACTGGAGGATTTAAATGAATTTTCCAAGGCCATAGATAAGTGTTTTGGAGAGCCCAGGCCCCCTGCCGTTAGGACTGTGCTCTTGTGACCACACACCACAAAATAAAACTGCTTCTAAATTGGTTTTCTTCTCATCTAGAGGTTCAGAGTGACTGGGACTTAGGAAATTATTATTTATCATACATTCTGACAGCATGTTGCTGCCATTCTTGTGATTTACTATGGAATGGAGAAAACATTGCCAACCAAGCATGTCAAAGCCACATCTCATTATACATTCCATTTGCTCTTCAAAGCATGGCTCCTAGTGTATATGTACATGTGCAATTGCTATTGTAGCCATAAAATAAAATAAGCCAGTTTGGCTCTTTTACCTGTTGAAGGCCTTCAAATGTATGTGACCTCTGGGATATGCCAAATGTTTCCCTAGACATTTGGATTATAGCTATCTTTGGATTACAGGATCCTCAGATATTGACAAGGAAATAAAGAAACACAAAATAAGGAATAATTCTTTATTGATGCTTTATTCTCTCTGTCTCTCCAGAGTCCCTGATTCATCTGATGCCTGTCTTTAGAACTGACTTATATCTTGATTTCTGGAGAGGCTTTCTCCACTGAAATGCTTAAGAGAATGCCACTAGCAGTATTGTGTCCCCCCTATGTGTTTTGCAAGTGCAAAGCTAGGGTAGGGGTTTTCCTTTATTATTTTTTTTTTAATTTTGCCTTATCAATTCTTGCTTGGCAAAGCAATGCTCTCAATACAGGAGGCTACTTAGGAACAGTATTTGATATTAGAGAACAATAAAAGTTGAGAAGTTTATCTCAACAAATACTCTGTTCTGGCCTTAGATGTCAGCTACTGATTATGAAAATAAAGGTATATTGGTTATGTTTAAAGGCAGTTGTTCAGGGATTTGGAGTGTTCAAAAGGCTTCTGTGTAGAGGGATGGAGAGCAAAGCTTGCAGTCACTGTGGCTTCATTTTATGCTCAGTACCCATGATTCAGCATACAACGTTGCTTTGCCTTTTACTGTTTTATTGCTTTGCTACTGAGCATATTATGCATTAGCACTTCAGCAGGGAAATTTAAAGAGTGTTATTCTATTTATTTTAAGTGTCATATAATTATGAATTGATTTACTAGCCATTGTAATGCTACAAATGGTAATTAATTTATTTGCATAATATGTAGTTTCATAGAAGTTCAATTATAATAAAGCATTTGCTAAATGCACCATGAAAATAGCGTTTCCAGAGAGAGTGAGAGTCTAAGACTGAAATGTCTTTAGTCAGTATGTGGTTGTCAACATGAACAGTCCTTCATTTAAAGATGAAAGGAAGGTTTCCTTAGCCCCATGGCTCACTTACCTATATTTTTCTTTATTTTAAAATATGATATTCAAGATCTTTGAGATATGCTAACAAGTAACAGGAAGTAGTAGGAAGTAATATGAAGGTGAGGACATTGATTCAGTTAATAGTCAAAATCCCTTCAGCCAAAACCAGAATAGAGATATATAAGTAGTTACCATTTTGCCTGAACAATGAGCTAGCAGAGTACAGTTCTGGACCTTGTACCCATGTCCACTTCCCATGCTTTGATGGTTCCCCCACCCCCACCCCCACCCCAGATAAGACACAAAGGGATGGACGGTGGGTGAGTGTAATTCCTACTCTCTGGGAACACAGAACCAGCGCTAGGAAAGGGTTCCAAGTACAAGTTCCTGCTTCCCAGACAATAAACAGGTGGCACAAAAAGCCAGACTGTCTTAGATCAAAAGTTTCTGAATATTCTTCCAGTAAGAACAATGCTTTTTCCACACTTACCCATGAGAAGGAAGAATGCAAGGGTGTGGAATCCCGCCCTTGGTATATGGATGTGTCTTGCACATCCAGCAGACTATCTTGGCCCTAGCCAGGCTCTCTGGAAACAGGGAAGATAAAGATCCAGTGCTTTTCTTGTTTTACTAACAAAATCTTGTCAGTATTTCCTTTCCCCCAAAAGTCCATTCCTCAAATCATACCATGTGACAGAGTGGAAAATGGCCTGAACTATATGATAAAACACATCGTGACATAGATCATGGCCTCTAAGGAAGCTACCTGATAAGTCAATTTATTATTATTTTTATTGTTTGTCTCTACCTACTGCGATCAAAGCTTCATGTGGCAGGAATCGTTTCCCTGAATCTAATTAAGTGTTGTATATTGCCTTTTTATTTTCATTCATCTCAAAGTATTTTCTGACTTGCCTAGTGATTCTCTCTTTGATCCAATGCTTATTTAGGAGTCTGTGCAACCTAACTAAAATGGAGTCACTTATGTTAGGAACAAAGTAGAAACAATCAAAGCACACATGTAAAGGAAACAGAACCTTATGAGAATTTATAGCCCTTCTTAGAAATCAACATAGGATACCAGCCAGTCCCCAAATGCCTAGTCTTTTCATGCCATCTCTGGACTTCCTGGTTCCCCAGACACAGTGACCCTGATCCAAATAAGAAAGAAGACCCTGAGACAAGCAGTCCACTGAAAAGTCAAATAACTTCCATATTTATTCCATAAAAATCCCTTAGTCTCTGAGCAACTGGGAATTTAATGTTTTCGTAACCTTGAGTTTCCCGCTTGCAGGTCAAAAGCCTTGTGTTAAGCTCTTCTTTCTCCTTTGTTTTATTCAATGTGCAGAGTTCAGTATTTCATAATTGTAATTGTATTGTTTTGTTTCCACATATTTGTGACTTATCCAAAATCCCTTTACTACTGGTTTTTAATTTATTTACATTTTAGTCAGAGAACATACTTTTTATGATTTCAATTATTTTAAACATATTAGGGGCACCGATGGCTCAGTCGGTTATGCATCTGACTTCAGCTCAGGTTATGATCTCGTGGTGTTTGGTTTCTTGTCCCGCATTGGGCTCTGTGCTGACAGCTCAGATCCTAGAGCCTGCTTCAGATTCTGTGTCTGCCTCTCTACTCCTCCTCCACTCATGCTCTGTCTCTCAAAAATAAATAAACGTTAAAAAAATTAAGCATATTAAGACTTGTTTCATGGGACAACATATGGTTTATCTTGGATCCCATTTCACGTGCACTTAGCAATATGTACTCTGCTATTGTTATGTGGAGTGTCATGTAAATGTCTCTGAAGTCCAGCTAGTTTATAGTGTTCAAGTTGTTAACCCTCTGGCACTTTTTATAACTAGACCCTCTATTATTGAAAATGAGATATCGACATTACCCACTACCACTGTTGAATTATGTTTTCTCTCTACAATTGTGTCAGATATTGCCACATGTATCTTGAAGCTCTGTTGTCAGATTTGTATATGCTTATACTTCCTATGTTTTCTTGGATTGATATTTTAATCATTAGGAAATATTTTTTTCCTTTTCTCTAGTAGCAGTGTTTTGTCTTAAACTTGATGGCTAGCATTAGCATAGCCATTCCAAATCCCTTTGTTTACTGTTTGTTTGGTATATTGGTTTCATTATTTTATAATCATATTTTTTTAATTTTTTTAATGTATATTTATTATTGAGAGACAGAGAGTGACAGAGCATGAGCATGGGAGGGGCAAAGAGAGAGGGACACACAGAATCTGAAGCAGGCTCCATGCCCCGAGCTGTCAGCATGGAGCTGGACGTGGGGCTCGAACTCACAGACTGTGAGATCATGACCTGAGCTGAAGTCGGACACTTAACCAACTGAACCACCCAGGCACCCCTATAATCGTATTTTTTAATCCATTCTTCTAATCTCTACCTTTTGATTATACTGTTGGATCCATTTCCATTTAAAGGACTTATTGATAAGGTATGATTTAAATCATCCATTTTGGTATTTGTTGTCTGTATGTCTTACGGATTTTTGTTTCTGTATTCCTCTATTAATGCCTTTACTAGTATTAAAGAGATGGATTTCAGTGTGTTATTTTAATTTTGTTTTTCATTTGCTGTGTTTTAAGAATTATTTTCTTCGTAAATGCCAGAGGATTATGATTAATGATTCACACCTAGTGTATGACAATTTAGTTTAGAATAAAGTGTGTGTATGTGTATATTTTGCTGTTGATGACCCTTTTTCTCCTATCTAACTTAAAAGACAACTATATAAGGTAATTCTTAAAAATCTCTGTTGATGGGCACACAATTTATAGATAGAATTTGTGACAACAGCAAAAAAGAAGGAGAAATGAGAGCTATGTAGGAACTCCCTATGATGGTTGGGCCAAGCCTTTAACACTTGACCCCACAGTTTACAGTTCAGCCTTAGCTTTCACTGCCTACTCACACGATCCTCAAGGTTAGCGAGAGGTGAGAGTTTAGGGCCTTCTTAGGTACATAGCAATGACTTCTAGATTCCCAAGTATATGCCAGAACTTTTAATAGTACTTTATGAACATCTCAGTATCCAGATAATTTTGACAATTTTTCTAATGTTCTCATGATTTTATAAGACTATAGATTTTCAGGCATCTTTACTCCACCATTCCTGTTGATAACTTCTAACATTCACTATTTTACCCTATAACCAAATGACTGTGCCACAAAATTGCTAGGGCAAATAGCCTATTTCCCTCCCCTTACCCCCACTAAATGGCAATGTAACTAGAATGACTGTTTCTTATAGTTCAACTACTAAGATACATGCTAGATCTTGACACCTAAGCTCAAAGTAAATGATGGTTGAGAATATACAGGCTTTCACAGAGACTAACCTGTAAATGATTAGTCTTAAAGTTCTTTCATGTGCCTGTCGATTCCAATGGCTTTGTTTAATGTTCAGAGACTTTAATCCTACTTATTACAAAACTAACTTGTGCACATGATGACTCTGCATTTGACTTATGGCTGCTTCATATGTTCCCTTTGAAGAAAATTTCCCATGTACGAGAAATACTCTGAGTAGTTGAATTCTGCCATCATTATCTGAGGTTTAGTTCTTGTCTGTAAATGAAATTTTTCCAGTTAAATCCTCATTGTCCTTGGGAACGACTCCATCAGCCTCTTAGCATGTAACTCTATTCAGTTATAAATAAGTGAATGTATTTTCATCAAAAAGAAGTATTGTGTTGTTACCTTTATGATCATTTTGCCTGATCTGCATTCTGGAAACTATGTTGTTATGGTCAAAGACTAACAAAGCTGACGTTGCTTAATTTGTTTTGACTTGTCACTACTCACTTTATTTTGTGATGGGAGACTCTTTGACAACAATTTATGTAGTTGGACTTCATTCCCACAATGAGGAATCTCTTTGAAGTAAGCAAGATACAGCAAATTTCCTCTGAGAAGGAAGTTGGGGTACACCTGAAAATATGTAAAGTGGAACCCTTAATAGCAGATCATATTCCACCTGGTAGTGGCAACTGAGAAAGGGTAACCATATGCCCTGGTTTTCCTGAGATATCTCCATTTACACTTATTGTCCCAATGTGATTACGACTAGGACACCCTTTAACTCTTAAAATTATCTCAGAATGATAAATTATATATAGTCACCCTAATTAGAAGAACAGTCTCTGAAACTGGCCTGTGTGTATTCAAATTCATGTTCCTTTATTTTCTGAATATGTGATAAAGCAATTTAACTTACCTATGCCTTTATTTCCTAATTCATAAAAAGGGGATGGCAATAGCGTCTGCCTACCAGGGTTGTGATAATTAAATGTATGTACAGCTCTTGGAACAGTACCTAGTGCTCAACATATGCCATATATCTAATAATGTCTTACACCACATGCAACAAATACAGTTTCTAGGCCACATTCATTAAAAAGGTTTCTATTGGCCCACGAAATTGATATATTCCCAAATAATTTTTAAAGAGAGAATAAAGACCAAGCATCCACTGGCTGATGAATGGATAAGAAAGATATGATATTTACATAAAATGGAATAGTACTCAACCATGAAAAAGAATGAAATCTTGTCATTTGCAATGATGTGGATGGAGCTAGAGAGTATAATGCTATGTGAAGTAAGTCAGAGAAAGACAATTACCATATAATTTCACTCATATGAGAATTTTAAGAAGTAAAACAAATAAGCAAAGAGGGGGAAAAAAGGCAAACCAACACATAGACTCTTAACTATAGAGAACAACCTGATGGTCACCAGAGGGGAGGTGGGTAGGTGGTTGGGTTAAATAAGTTATGGGGACTAAGGAGTGCACTTGTTGTGATGAGTACCAGGTATTGTATGGAGGTTTGGAATCACTGTATCGTACACCTGAAATTAATAATACACTTTATGTTAGCTAACTAGAATTTAACTAAAAACTTAAAGAGAAAGAATAAAGATAGAGAAGGAAACAACACTAACAAAGTGCTATAAAATAGGAGTGAATTTACTAAAAAGAGTAAGTTGTATTTTTCTGAGCAGTGTTGAATTATATTTTCCTCTCCAGGATAGAAACACTTTATATTAAAAAAGCAATATCCCAGTATTTTTGTGATTAATTCACAACTTTACATCTATCTGCATCAGGTGCTATCACAGCCTCTCCCAAATTTGCCATAATATTATCTGAAAACCTTAGGAAATGAATAGTGCTATTCCTTTACTTGGAAACCTCTGAAGTTAGAATTGTGCCTTCTGGTCCCTGGAGTACACAATTTGCATTCTACTGATTATAGTAACACCATTGTACTTAAAGCTTCCCCCTTTGGGTGAATGTAAATCTCTGTCTATTTGATCCCTTGCAGGGAGCTGTTCATTTCAATAGAAAATAAAAAACAGTCTTTTACCTAAAACACACACACTTGGAATAAGTTAACACAGAACTTGGAGGAATGTAATACAAGGGTCTTACTGCCGTGCCTGATCATAAGTGAAACAATACTAGATTGTATTTTTTATTAACTTGTATTGGAGAGATTTCTTTCTAATTCATATATTCAGCTCACATTCTATGGATGCAGAAGTGCCTGAAACAAGGCTTCAGTAACTTTTCTCTCTAATATATCAATGCCAGTCAAGAATGTGGCAGCAGGCAACAGCAAAACTAACTCTGAATTGCAAATTGACAATATGATTTTGTCCTTTTAGAAGTCAAAAGAGAGCTCACTATTCTCATTAAAGACATAACTGATATATTCATTGAGAGGTGATTTTAAAGGTAAAGTGACAGAGCTCTAATTCACTAATTTACCTGTATTAAAAATTCAAACATGATGTAGACATTAGCACTAGCTCAAGAGAAATGGAGGAAGTGAAATTAAAACAGCTATAGAGTGGTTTGATTATTTCCCTGCCTAGTCTACTTAGGAAGTCTTTAATTCCTTTTGTCAATAAGGCTTAAAATGGTGCAAAAATGCAGAAGTTTATCTTTTTCTAATCTTTATGAATCCAGAGTAAACCAGCTATTTAAGAGTAGTAAAGATAGCTACAACTGACTTCACCAGAGACACATACAGCAAATGGGACACGAGGTGATGATTGATGTCCTCAATGACAGGGCCTTGCACTTTGGGTAAATGGTGTCAGAGAAAGCTTTGGAGATTCTATTGTTGCTTAGGCTGAGTAGAGTCCTGGGCTCTACTCTGTGTTTTGCAATGATAGCAACAGTGAACAGTACATATATGCCAAGGAATATGTGTACTAAGGAGTGTTGTATAATAAAGTTGTCTAGCATATTGCTTCTTAAATTAACTGCTATTTAAAAAGACAAATTATTTAAAACAGAAATAATTTGGGGCACCTGGGTGGCTTAGTTGGTTAAGTGGCTAACTTCAGCTCAGGTCGTGATCTTACGGTTCCTGAGTTCTAGCCCCGTGTCAGGCTCTGTGCTGACAGCTCAGACCCTGGAGCCTGCTTCGGATTCTGTGCCTCCCTCTGTCTCTCTGCCCCTCCCCTGCTCAAGCTCTGTCTCTCTCTGTCTCAAAATAAATAAGCATTAAATTTTTTTTTTTTAAATAGAAACAATTATCTGGCATAGCTCTGAGAGCTCCTATAGAAGACATTAAGACAGCAACTTGTAAATTAAAGATACCTGCAAAATGTCCTGGGACAGCAGTGGGCACTAGATTAAAAAGGGACTCTATCACTGTAAACAACTGTATCTTCTATGAGATAATGGTATATTTCCTTTCTGCACCAGTGAACTGGTTGCCTGAGCCATTAACATTATGCAATGGTCTTTTGTATTCACTGGACATTAAAGAAGCAAACAGTAGTCAGGGGCAGTTAGAAAAAGAACTTGGAAAAAAATGACCACATATAGTTTGCTCTATACAACCTGCAGAGACAAAGATGGTGGTCTTAGAGAAATAATTCCCATTTCCTCTTTTAGTCAAAACAATAATCAATTGATTGCCAAACAGTATGGTATTATGAATAAAAACACAACCCTTGGATTTAGGCTGTGCACATTTATGTTCTATCTCCACTCTTAGCAGCTATTTTTTTTATTAAGCTTTTTGTTTTAATTCCAGCATAGTTAACATATAGTGTTCTATTAGTTTCAGGTGCACAGTATAGTGATTCAATAATTCTATACATTGCTCTGTGCTCGTCACGATAAGCATACTCTTAATCCCCTTCACCTATTTCACCCATCCTCCCACCCACATCCCCTCTCATATGCTTTATTTTAAATAAGTACCTTCAGTTAAACGTTTTTTTAACAAGAAAATTTTTTACTGAAAGCGTACTTCAGAATACATGGATATATATAATACATTCCATCTGAGAAAAATAGAATACACATTTTCTTCAAGTACTCAAAGAAGAATCCCCTGGTTAAATCACATAAAAAAGAGACATGACAAATATAAATTTAAGAAGACTGAAATCATACCAAGTATATTTTCCAGCCACAATGGTACAAAACTGAAGATCAACAATAAAACAAAGCTGGAAAATCTACAGTGTAAATATTAAATATTTAATATGTAAAAAATTAAACAACACACTACTGCTCAAGCAATGGGCCAAATAAGAAATCAAACAGCAAATCTCCTTGTGGTGTCATATTTTTTATTGAACTTTTTTCCTTAATACAAGCTTTTATAGCATAAATTTCACTCTAACATCTGCTTTTGCTGCATCCCATAGGTTTTAGAATATTACATTTTCTCTTTCTTTTGTTTTGAGATATATTTTGATTCACCCTTAGCAATTGTTGGGTCTTCAGCAAATTACTTCAACTCACTCTGCCTCAGGTTCGTTAAACCTTAAAAAGAGAGGCAAACATTGAATCTTGAGTATTACATTAGATAGTCCATGTAAAAACTTAGAAATGAACTTTGCACATTATGAAATCTCCAAAAACTAGCTTTTAATATTTTGATCACGCTATAGAATATGTGTCACCAAGATTCCAGTATTACCCATTGGTATGTAAAGGTAGATCCCAGTATCCCAGGGTCAACATTTCCAATCCTTATGATGCAGGCAGGCTGGGTCCACAGACCGGGAGAGGGGTCCCAAAGGATCAGCCAAGAGGGTCCTTGGCTTCATGCAGGATAGAAATCAAACATAAGCCAGAGAAAGTCAAAGCATAGTTTAATGAGTAGTGTGAGTGATGGACAGAGAATAGCAGTTGGAGTGTCTGGGAGACTTGGAAAGGAAAGGAGAATCAGTCTTGTCATCACTTGGGGTTAGAGGTTTTTATTAGAAAGGGGTCTAGGGTTCATGTTCCTTCAGGAATCTGGGGTAAGTTCCAATCAAAGGTGAGTGTCAGGTAAACAGTACATGTCATTCCATCAACAACTGAAGGTAGGGAGTGTTGAAGCCAGCATCAGCCAAGGTTTGTTTCCCAACATCTTAGAACATGTTTAGGATCTGGCTCTGCTTAGATGTTTTCAGGTGTTTGGAGCCTCAGACAAAACTCAGAGAATGATTATCTTTTTTTGACTTTTCCCTCGAAGTGGGAACATAGCTTATTTGGCCTATTCAGAAGAAAATATAGAATATGGGTAAATGGGGCCTAGCAGAAAAATAACAGAGATGGAGACTTTCTAAAATGGAGTCCCTTCAGCTTCCTTACCTCACTTATATCAACAAGGTAATATTTTCCAGTGATTTCTGCTCAAGAAAATACTGACAGATGACATGTATAACTGAACAACCCCAACACTAAAGGTTTTTTCAAGGGTGTAGAATGTGTAGTCAGAGCTCTCTGTGGGGTCCTACTGCAATGAGCCCAAGCCTACTGCCTATGTTCATCCCTGCCTACCTTTCCGGGACTCCTGAAGACAGTATATTTCCCTAGTTTCCTAGGAGTGAGCATCTTTTTACCAGCTCTTTCTAAGAGTATTCTGATGGCATAGTTGTTGAATCCTAGTGACACAGTTATTTCCTTATGGCAAAGGGCTTTTCCTCCAGAGACCACATGCCAAGGCAAGCTGTAGCCCAGCCTCATAATGTACTTGGAACTTTCCCTGCTCCCTCTGACTAGCTAGGTCCTAATAATAGGTGTGGCCCACTTCACCACACTTTTTTTTTCCTGCACTTCAGTCCAAGAAACTCTTGTGTATTTTCCTTCAGTCCAGTCTCCTTTGGGGTTCTTTAGCCCATCAGACTAGTCTGTGAATCTCTGAAAAACATTTCTGGACCAGTCTCAAAGTCTTTCCAACTGATCTCTTAGGACCTCTGACATGTGCTTCAGTGTGCCTTACCATTTAATAATGTTAGGAATTAACCTGAAGATTCTAGCAATTAGGGGATTTGTCTACCTAGAGTACACAGAATACTTTTAAGTAATTGCCTAACTCCACTTTTCTCTGATAATCTAACCTTTGGATCAACTCAAGTATTTGGTATAAATGAATCAAAAATAGTGTGTTCCATGAGTTTTCATCAGTAGGTATATCTCTATGTTTTATGTGTTATCCAAAATGACTGAAGACAACTGACTGGGCCTGAAAACCAAACATTCGTAGTTGTATGTGACTATCTCCTGGTACACGTGTACAGACTAAAGAGAGATGGAAGGAAGTTGATGGTGAATCACCCTCTGATGGGTAATAACAGAATTAGGTGACTAGTGGAAGGAAAGACACTGGGGAGGACTAATGAGGAAGAAATGGTAATCTGTGAGAACAAGCAACTATCAGGATCTGTGGAGTATCTATTTATGTCTCTTTCCATCAGTAGAGATAGACTTTGTGCATAGTCATGTAATGGTAACATTAAATGTATGGATGCAAGACATATGCATATTCATGAATTATATCTGTATGAACTTATTCACTGAAATTAATAGGTGTTTAAGTGAGGATACCATGTTAATTATATTTTTTCATATTTTTCCTCTCAAAAATAGAATTAACTCATTTCAGTGGCTGTACCAAATGATTAACCAGATACCCTATAGGGAAACTCTAATTTATATCTGGGAAATCCCTGAGGAAATTCAAGATTTGTTTGTGCTAATGAAATTTATACAATAGCGATTTTAAAAATAATAAAAAATGCTGCATTGCCACACTCAAAAAATGATGACTGATATTAATAGTAATAATGATAATAACGTCCTTTCTCTCTGCTTTTTCAAGAACACAATATAAACATTGGTTCATGAAAAGGTAAGAATTGGATAATACTATTAATAGATAGAATTCTATTATTCTTTTTCCTGGGCTTTTTATGAGCCTTCATCATATTTATTTAATTCTAATATAAATAATATATTTGGTAATTTAAGAATATCAATCATCCCGTGGACATCACAGAAACCAAGTTAGAACCAGAATAGATCCAAAGAATACTAGTCCAATTCTTCCCAATTGTGGATTAAGAAATAAACTGAGGAAAATTAGAGACTTGATTAGGGTAATCCAGTGAGATTATTTGTATATTCATCCCTTATTCCAAAATAATAAAAGAGCCTAATGTTCTGAACCATAGTCATGTACTATAAACTGATTTTTCTATTTACCTTCACTGCTTCCAGATTGACCCATTTTAAAGATTAACATGATTTAAGACTGCCTTTAAAAAGAAAAGAATTCTCTTAAAAAATCAGGCTAGGGGGGCGCCTGGGTGGCGCAGTCGGTTAAGCGTCCGACTTCAGCCAGGTCACGATCTCGCGGTCCGTGAGTTTGAGCCCCGCGTCAGGCTCTGGGCTGATGGCTCAGAGCCTGGAGCCTGTTTCCGATCCTGTGTCTCCCTCTCTCTCTGCCCCTCCCCCGTTCATGCTCTGTCTCTCTCTGTCCCAAAAATAAATAAACGTTGGAAAAAAAAAAAAATCAGGCTAGGAATAATTTCCACTTGATAATACTATCTGAGTAGTCATTCTTTTTTGAGCTGTGCATCTAGGGAAATTAAATGTAATCAGGTTTTTCCCTGATTATAGGGTGTGTTTTTTTTCTATGTAGTTGATTGCCAGTGATAATTAAATTACCACTTGTCACATGGGAGGTTGAGGGTTTGTTATTCTGTTCTAGTTTTGCTTTTTCCCAGTCTCACTGTATATTTAGGGACTAACAGCTTGAGTTTCTTCAATTCTTCCTGCCATTATTCTACTGAAATCTAACTTTAAGATGTTAAGGGCATTGATTCAGGAAATCAAGATTTGTTTTATACCTATTATGTGCTAGTTTCAAAATCATCTTTGATACATTTCTCTCTTTTGCTTTTTCATGTCTAGAATCTAAATACCATTGAGGCTACTTTTTAAAAACATTTTTGATAAGTTTCCTCTCCATTTCTATCATTATCCTAGACTGGTATTTTTTTTTATCACAACTGGTGATTTCAAAAGTTGTTTTCATGATTCCTAGGTACTGCACCAGACTTAGTAAATCTGCATATCCATGAGTTGAGGCTGGTAATCTTTTTCTGAAAACTTTGTACCATTTTGACAGAGTGTGTTTAAGTAAAAGCATGTGTTATCAAAGTGTTCTCCAAATTGCTTTTTTTTTCTTTTCCAAGATTTGCCCAACAACTCATTCTTTACTTTCTAACGGAAATACTGGGAAAATTTCTAATAAACTCTTATTCATCATTCTTTTTCTTATCCGGAAATTTTAGAATGGCTCCATAGTAGAGTGTCAGTTACAAATTCCATAGATGAAGCATGTTGTTCCTTAGTAATGTCAGATCTTTTCATCCAGACTTGTGTCCCACTACTCTCCAGCATAGGCTTTTAATATACTTATACATACTTCATGTATTTGCTCACTATGTTATCCCTCCTGGGGCTCCTTACCTCTGCCACCTCTGACCTCTTCTCTCTTTAGCTCTGTGTATATCTCCTCCTTCCAGAAAGACATAAATCATTTTTTTATCTTTTGAAGAGAAAAGCCATATTTTATACCTTTTGTTTATCCCCATCATTCTAAGCACAATGTTGTGGTCCAGTAAATCCTTGTTAAATGATACTGAGTATGCTCTCAGGTCAAAACAATGGACAGGTCAAAGTATGTGGATTTGACTAACAAATGAGTACTTTAATATTCTCAATTTATCAAACACTGATTTAATTCTTCCTTTTGTCTTGGTACTCATTAAATCTGTACCTGTCTCAGTACCCATCAAATTTTGGGTTCATCAACAGACAATTGATGAAATCAGTGATAATTATATAATGTGATAAGCACTTTTCTCTATTAGCAGTTGGTAAATGAAATCTAAAAAAAAGAAAAAAGAAATGTTATCATTCTAAGAAAAATGAGGGTAAAAATTCTGTTTACTGCTTTTTAAAATTTTTTTAATAAGGCAATAGACCTAGGAAAGCATTGATTAATCAGTGGTAGATGAAATAATGTTATTTTTAAAACTATGCTAATGGGAATTAAGATCTTCATTATGAGATGGACCCTTGGTAAATGGCTAAAATTTTTGATGAAATAACCAAGTGAAAGAATTCTACTAGTATCCTTGTGCTCTGGGGCTTGAGGCAGAGCCAAAGCCTGAGTGTTTGCTAGGATGAACATAAAAGAGACCCTTTGGTATCAGAATTTTCTCTCATTAATAGTAACTTTGCTTCATCAAAAGACAAAAGGAGAAACATTTAGGGAGGAATAAAGAAAATATCTAAAGAGTAAAACTGAGTCAGGAATCAGATTGGCCTTAATCCAATCCAGTGCTGCTAGGAACCAGGGAATAGGCACACTATTTGGGTACATGCTGTCACATTGATAACTTTTATCTGTTCCCCAGTAGTATCAGTACCTTCTCAAGGGATTTTAAAGATCATATGTTCTCTGACCCCTTTCTTCTTAGAGGCACTCCCTGTCTTAAATTCTCTAACTTGGGTTTGTTGGAGTTTCCTTGGAGCAATGTAGCTAGAAAAGGGCAAAGACACTGAAATGTTGAACAAGTGTTGGCTCCTTTGTAGCGAGCACAAAGCCAAAAGCCGGATTCTAAGCATGATGTCTAATAAGTTGTTGGGGCTATTAGCACCAGTAATAGATGTTCATTTAAGAAATAGTAGATCTTGATATAAGGGAAAGACAACTTAGAACTTGAGAATAAAAATCAAAACTGGTAGGGCATTTGGGTGGCTCAGTTGGTTAAACATCCAGCTCTACATTTCAACTCAGGTCATTTTCTCACGTTTTGTGAGATCAAGCCATCTCTGCACTGACAGTGCTGAATCTGCTTGAGATTCTTTCCCTCTCTCTCTGCCCCTCCCCAACTTGCATACTCATGCAAGTGCTCACGCGCGCTCTCTCTCTCAAAATCAATTAGTAAACAAAAAAAAAATCAAAATTGGTAAGTAGATATCACTGTATGGAACTGAAACTTCTTCTGGTTACAACAGAATAAAGAATTTGGAGCAAGTATTCAAATCAGGACAAACTAACAAAGCACTAAAAAGATTTTTATAAAAGCAAGGAATTAACAGGACAAAATCCTGGACTAAATGAGAAACCAGATGTCAAATGTCAAATGACCTTTCCCTGAGGACATTTTCCCTTTGGGGGGGGGGGGGAACAGGAAGAAACTGAGCTTTCATTTTGGTGGTCTAATCAGACTAAGAGGACATAACTTAAAAGACAGAGTATCCTTAAGTAGAGAGTCTATCTGAAATAATAAGCTTCTGAATTGCTATACTGTCAGGAGAAACTTAAACTGTAAATAAACTTATATAAACTTGAAGGCAAGATGCTCACACTCTGGATTAACTGGGAAATGTCTATAAACTGGTAAAGAGCCCTGGACAAATGACAGAAGTAAACAACAATCTTCTCAGTAACAATGGAGCTTTATTATAAGCCTCAAAATATTCCCATGAATAATTTTTCAAATAAAAGTTTACTGAGCACACACAGAAACAAAAAGCAGCAGAAAAAAAGAGAAATAGAAATAATTGGACAATTATTAAAAACAAATTATAGGGGCGCCTGGGTGGCTCTGTCAGTTAAGCATCCGACTTCGGCTCAGGTCATGATCTCACAGTCCGTGAGTTCGAGCCCCGCGTCAGGCTCTGTGCTGACTGCTCAGAGCCTGGAGCCTGTTTCAGATTCTGTGTCTCCGTCTCTCTCTGCCCCTCCCCTGTTCATGCTCTGTCTCTCTCTGTCTCAAAAATAAATAAACGTTAAAATTAAAAAAATAAATAAATAAATAAATAAATAAATAAATAAATAAAACAAATTATAATATTGTCTTTAAAGAAATCAAAGACACACTTCTAAATATCTGCAGGAAGTTATAAAAAGTAAAATAGGTATGAGAAATAATGAAATAGAAGTTCTGGACTAAAAATCAAAGTAGCTCAAATGAAGAACTTAGTTGATGGATTTAATTTCAAATTAAACACTGCTGAAAAAACAATTAGTATATAGAAAGATAGGTCAGAAGAAGTTACCTAGAATTTTGCTGCTCAAAGTATAGGATGGAGGCATTATTTAAGGTGAATATGGTGAATTTAAATAAGGTGAAATTTTACAAAAGAAACAAAAGACACCATTCCAAGGCTTAGAGAACTCCATAGAATCCTAATCCAGATAAGTAAACAGAAATTCATACCTAGGCATATCATAATATCCAACTACAGAAAACTAAAGACAAAGCATATAATTTTGAACTAAGCCAGAAAATCAAAGATAATAGAAACAAGCATAACGAGTTGACTCAAATACACAATTATCATTCTACCACACGTGGTTTTAATTATTAACATGGTTTATTTTAAAGACCATATATATGACCTCTGAAAGGTTGGCACATTATTAACACAAGAACTAGAATCAGAGAGCCTGAGTTCAAAGCTTTGTCTGCAACAAACTACTTGCATAACCTTGAGTCATTTACTTACCCTTTAACTACTAACAGCACTTTCCTCAGAGGCTTGCTTATATGATCATTTAGATGAGGCAATGCAAATACAACACTTACCACAATGTCTGGCTGGCATTCAGAGATAACTCAGTATTATCATGAGTATTATTTTGTAATATATTTTAAACAAATTCATTTACATTTTATCGGGCATAGATTTTTATAAGTGGTTCTTTAAAAAGGGTGACACATTGAGGCGTCTGGGTGGCTCAGTTGGTTAAGCATCCCACTTCAGCTCAAGTCATGATCTCACAGTTCATGAGTTTGTGCCTGTCTCCGGCTGACAGCTTAGAGCCTGCAGCCTGCTTCAGATTCTGTGTCTCCCTCTCTCTCTGACCCTCCCCTGCTCATGCACTGTAAGTCCCTCTCCATTTCTCTCTCTCTCTCAAAAATAAACACTAAAAAATAAATAAATATAAATAAATAAATACAAATGGTGACACATTCAAGTTTTTTCAGTTTGTACATTAATGAAATATTTGATTTATGAGGGATATTAAAATGTTAAATATATACCTGGTGGACATGTGAAAAGTGCTCTGAAAACCAAATCACCATGAAAATCCTAGCTGTAATTTAATGTGTTACATGTAACTTGTGTGGTATGAATTCATGTGACCATTACACAGATAATAACAAATCATAATAATATGCTCACCATTAACAAATCATAATAATATGCTCACCATATGCCAAGTTCTGCTCTTAGTGCTATAAATGTATTATTTCACAACAAACTTGTGATATAGATACAGTTACCATCTCCATCTTACAGAGCATGAAAGTGAAGCACACAAAGGAGTCTGTTCACATCAGAGCTGGGAGTTAATCCTTGAATGACTGGCTTGAAAGTTTTTGCACTTTACCTTGAATAAATAAGCTCTAGAGAGTCTTTCTAGGATGTGGTGAATCAGGATTGATTTCCAGGCTTTCAGTATTCCAGGAGAACTTCATTACATTGTTCTTCTAAAGGTTTATAAGAGGTCACAGCGAGCCTATTTAGCGTATGCAAAAAATTATCACATACAATAACACTAAATTAGCAATTTAAAACACTTGTTATATACATATGTCTTACCTTTTTTTGTTTGTTTGTTTCCCATATTATCTTTAGTTCAAAATTTGAATAGGCCCTGCTAAAGTGTGCTGCAAATAGTGGTAAATTAGATAGGGCAGTGTTTCACAGTGACATCTAAATATTGGAGCAATACTGGGTTTTTGTTTTGTTTTTAGAGAGAGAGAGAGAGAGAGTGCATGTGTCTGCATGTGAGTGCATGGGGGAAGGGACAGAGGGAGAGGGAGAATCCCAGTCAGGCTCCACTCCTAGCACAGAGCCTGATGAGGGGCTCCATCCCACTGACCGTGAGGTTGTCCTGAGCCAAAATCAAGAGTTAGACACTTAACCAACTGAGCCACCCAGGTGCCCCAATACTGCTTTTGTAAGTTTGATGGAATTTTAAAGTACTATTTTCATAGTAGTTCTAAGATCAGCTCAGAGAGGGAGCCTAAAATGTTCCTTTGTCCATTGTTTAGAACACTACTATGCATATGTATGTAATTATAAATTGTACATGGGTTGGGGAAATTGGATTTAAAAGAATTAGAATGAGGGAGAACATGATAGAAGTGGTCAAAGAAACTTACTGAAATAAGAAGCATCAGGAAGGAGCCCTGTAAAAATGGCAAGAATATAACAAAAGGACAAAAAAATCAAGTTAGATGTGTTTTAATGGTGTGAAATGCTACTGAAGCACTTTTCTTGCTTATGATTGCTAGCTTTACTATTCATTAAGTAAGTTTTTGTTTCTGACAGAGTATGATGGTTCATTATCTTCAAATGGCAGAGATGGCATCAAGCCTGACATGTCCTGGGCAGTGAGAAAGTTGTCGTTTCCAAAACACTAGTTAGTCCCTCCCAGGCAGTAACCAGGCCATTAGACAACAGAAAAAGCAATAGTTTCTGCTCTACTTGGCACCTATTTTACTTCTTCTGAAAGGAAAATTTTTAGCTAAATTATTATCTGATTTGGCCTTTATTTAACATTTGGTGCGGGGTGGGGGGGGAATGACAATAGCTTTAGTGGTAAGCACAATTGATAGATCTGATAACTTTGTTTTTGCAGTCTTTTTTTCCAAGTCATTAGTGAGTGAAAGCCCTTAGGAGAAAATACTGGGGTATAAATTTAAAATGGCAATGATTCATAAAATTTCTTATAAAAAGGCCATGGTTTTGTGGAGCTCTCATTTTGCTTTCATTTATGCCTAGTTAGCAATCTATTATTGAAACATTCTTCTGAAGGCAAGCACGCACAGTATCAAAACACTTAAGTATGGCAAAAAGAGACACCTTGTCTCCTTTGTCATGGGGTCTAAATTCCTAAGACAAGAAAGAGAGGGATAACTAACAGACATGCCAAAGATTCACTTATTCACTCAACTTCCTCATTTGTATGTATTTACTTCAATGAGCAAATATTATATGTTATGTACTCTGTTACATACTGAGGAGACAATGACAAATGAGATATATGACACCTAATATAAGAGAACTCACAGATGAATAGTGGGGCTGCTGTGTAAGCGAGTAATGGGATATAACATGATCCAGTATGCTGTATGTGTACCAGCATTGTTGGCCAAGGGAAGAAGTAATCAACTTGCCAAGGGATGAGGAATGGGGAGGGGAGGGATGACTTCATAGAGAAGCTGGTATCTTCTGCTGGTCCCCTGAAAGATAATTTGGAAGGTGTTTGCCAAACAAAAAAAGGTGAAGTGGGGAAACATTTGAAGCACAAAGCAAGAGCTAGTTGAGGCAGGAAAGAACATCTGGAGTTCAAGGCAGAGTGAGCAGTGCAGTATGGCAGGAGCAGAGGAAGTCAGGGGAATAGTGGACAGGTTGTTGGAGAGATTGCAGAAGGGGACCTTGAAAACATGTCTGGTTTTGAAAAACAGATGGCAGACATGTTTATTTTTAAAAGGGTGTTCAAGAGAAAATTTGAGTCAAGGTAGATATAGGATGTTAAAAAGGCTATTATAAATTTTCCTTTTAAAAGAGAAAATATTTTTATACATTCTCTTGAACACTAGTCTCTCCTGATATTTCCCAACCCCAGTCCACCTGTTATTAAACCCCTAAAATTATCTGACTATCCCAGCCCACACTTTCCTCTCTTTTATGAACCACTAATTTCCTGAGACAATTCTTTGATACTTCAGAATCCTCGTAGTTTTTTAGAAAGCTTCTAAATTTACAGATCAAGAAAATAAAGCCCAGAGAGATAATATCACTTACTGAGCATTTTTTATATTCTTCTTTACATTTCAAGTTAACATTTTACCTGTGTAAATCTAGTCTCTCCAACCAGATTATAAACAATAAATGGTTGACTTCCACATTATCAGTCCCTTTCCTTCTACAATCTTGACTAATTGCCGAAATGATAGGTTTTCAATATGAGTTTGTAGATTGATGAGCAGGGCACTTGCTTTCTGGAATACATTTCTCTTAACAGTGAGGAAGAGGCATTTGGGGCACTCAGAAAAGATAAACTAATATTTACTATTCAAAAAAAAAAAAATGAAACTCACCAAACTCCAGTCTGCCTCTCTGCCTTTTGAACCTCCTTATCTTTTTTCTACACTTAGCAGTTTCCCTTTTGGAGGGAAAGGACAAGGGACTTAGGATACATCAAGCATCCATTATCCAAAAATTTATTGCTGTCCCTCCCCAACTTACCTGTTCAGGAGACATCGAGAACACAAACATGGCTTCAAGATTATTCATTATCCATCAGTAACATGTCAGGTTTGCAGTCTCTTGCTGTTACACATAATGAATTTCATCTGATTATTTCTACACCTCACCATTTCTGAACTGCCCAGATTATTTTTTGAGACTCCAATATCACTCTCCATGACTGAAATCTCCCGTAAAAGCCTTGAAATCTGTGTTCTTCTCAAAAGTATCTTTTACATGAAACTAGCTTCCGTAGTCTATATTTCATCATAGATACTAATGCATTTCTGCCCTATGATTTTTGTATGTGTAGTTGTCTTGGTCATTAGATTTTAAACTCCTTGGAACAAGAGATTATCAAGTCCACTAAAACCACTACTGGTATTCAGTGAATGGTTTTCTTTGGGTGTTAACTTCAGTCATTATGTTGTTTATTTCTAAGTCTGTATTCCCAATTAAGCTTGCTACTAAGAGGTTAGTTAACACTTCTTCCTTATAGGTATATGGAAGGTATAGACTTAGAATCCACATCATTTTGTCTTGCTGGGCATTGATATTTCTTCTCTTTCCTTGCACATGAACGTATGTTGTTTCCTGATATAGAGCTTTTTTAATTTATTTTGAAGAGTTAATTGTCAAACATAGATGGATGTTTAATAAATAAAAATTTAATTAGAAATTGTCCCTAGGAGGAATTCACTAGATGATACTTCTGCAAAAGGTCTCTGTTTGTTACATTGACCACACTTCGGATTTGAGATTTGGCAGACCTGGAGACCTGATATTGTCATTCACTAAGAGTACCTCATATCTCAGGGGCAGACTTAAATTAAACAAGCTCACAGACCGATGCATAAAACCAGAATGCCTATTTATTGATTTACAATGAGAAAAATAGCTGCTACCTGGACTGGAATACTAATGCCAACATTCTATTCTATAAAACCACATAACAGCTCCTACTTGGGAAGCTAAATTATAACACAAAAATTGCTTGGTGAGTATGAAATCACAACAGGGCAAGACTAAGACCTTTTGACGCCATAAGCATTTTAGCATGCCTCCCCACTTCCCTTATGTTATTCAAATTAAAAACAATACAAAACTACAAAAATATGAAATGTCCAACAAAGTTGTGATTTATCCCATGATGAATGCTTTTATACTTTCATTGAAACATCAAATATATTCTTACAAAACCAATTTTTTTCTGATCTTGGATTGTTGGTGTCCTCAAACACACAACTGGTCAGCTCGCTCAAAATGAGAGGACCTAGCTCTAATAACTGGAGTTTTTATTGCAACAAGCCTGGATACAGCTGACTAAAACTCTCTCTTAGGTAGATGCTGCTGGTGTTTGCATCGTGACTCTTCTCTATGCTTCCATAGCCTGATTCATCTTTTTCTGACTGACACATTCTTTCTTTAAGTATGTTAATGTATTCAATCAATTTATAGTCAAGGAAGGCTGATCTGAGAATATTCTAAGAAGAGTTTGCATATCTCTGATCTGCTCCATTATGCATGGATTTCATAATGTAGAGCTCATTCTGAAAGCAGTGAATCCCCCCTACCCCCATAACAATCACTACAGAAAAGGGAAAAATAAACTAGATCCCCATAGTACAGGCAAGGCCAAAAGATCTGTTTAAAATGACTATTCCTATCTACAGACATTATGCAGAGTAGGATCAAATTTATATTAGTCTGGGCAAGAACACAGTCAACATCACAAATGACCACAGCCTGAAGGCAGGATTTTATGATGAGTGACCTAAATAATTAAAAACACACTTAAGGAACAACAAATGATTTTTTTTTGTTCTTTTTTTTGTTTTGTTTTATTTTTAAACCTATTTTTATATAATTTATTTTTTTTAATTTACATCCAAGTTAGCATATAGTGCAACAATGATTTCAGGAGTAGATTCCTTAATGCCCCTTACCCATTTAGCCCATCCCCCCTCCCACAACCCCTCCAGTAACCCTCTGTTTGTTATCCATATTTAAGAGTCTTATGTTTTGTCTCCCTCTCTGTTTTTATATTACTTTTCTTCTTTCCCCTTATGTTCATCTGTTCTGTGTCTTAAAGTCCTCATATGAGTGAAGTCCTATATTTGTCTTTCCCTGACTGACTAATTTCATTTAGCATAATACCCTCTAGTTCTATCCACATAGTTGCAAATGACAAGATTTCATTCTTTTTGATAGCTGAGTAATACTCCATTGTGTATGTGTCTATGTGTCTATGTATATGTGTGTGTATATATATATATATATATATATATATATATATATATATACACACACATATATACACACCACATCTTCTTTATCCATTCAGCCATTAATGGATATATGGATATTTGGGCTCTTTCCATACTTTGGCTACTGTTGATAGTGCTGCTATAAACATTAGGGTGCATGTGCCCCTTTGAAACAGCATACATGTATCCCTTGGATAAACGCCTAGTAGTGCAGTTGCTGAGTCATAGGGTAGTTCTATTTTTAATTTTTTGAGGAACCTCCACACTGTTTTCCAGAGTGGCTGCACCAGTTTGCATTTCTACCAGCAGTACAAAAGAGATCCTCTTTCTCTGAATCCTTGTCAACATCTATTGTTCCTTCAGTTGCTAATGTCAGCCATTCTGACAGGTGTGAGGTGGTATCTCATTGTGGTTTTGATTTGTATTTCCCTGATGATGAGTGACGTTGAGCATTTTTTCATGCATCAGTTGGTCATCTGGATGTCTTCTTTGGAGAAGTGTCTATTCATGTCTTTTGCCCATTTCTTCACCAGATTATTTTTTGGGTGTTGAGTTTGATAAGTTCTTTGTAGATTTTGGATCCTAACCCTTTGTCTAATATGTTGTTTGCAAATATCTTCTCCCATTCCGTTGGTTGCCTTTTAGTTTTGCTCATTGTTTCCTTCGCTGTGCAGAAGTGTTTATTTTCATGAGGTCCCAATAGCTCATTTTTGCTTTTGTTTTCCTTGCCTCCAGAGATGTGTTGAGTAAGAAGTTTCTGCAGCCAAGGTCAAGGAGGTTTTTGCCTGCTTTCTCCTCGAGGATTGTGATGGCTTCCTGTGCTACATTTAGGTCTTTCATCCATTTTGAATTTATTTTTGTGTATGGTGTTAAGAAAGTGGTCCAGGTTCATTTTTCTGCATGTCACTGTCCAGTTTTCCTAGCACTACTTGCTGAAGAGACTGTCTTTATTCCATTGGATATTCTTTCCTGCTTTGTTAAAGATTAGTCAGCCATACGTTCGTGGGTCCATTTCTGGGTTCTCTATTCTGTTCCATTGATCTGAGTGTCTGTTTTTGTGCCAGTACCATAGTGTCTTGATGATTACAGCTTTGTAATACAGCTTGAAGTCTGGTATTGTGAGGCCTTCTGCTTTGGTTTTCTTTTTCAAGATAGCTTTGGCTTTTGGGGGTCTTTTTTGGTTCCATACAAATTTTAGGATTGTTTGTTCTAGCTCTGTGAAGAATGCTTGTGCAATTTTGATTGGGATTGCATTGAATACGTAGATTGCTTTGGGTAGTATTGACATTTTAACAATATTTGTTCTTCCAATCCAGGAGCATGGAATATTTTTCCAATTTTTGTGTGTTCTTCAATTTCTTTCATAAGCTTTCTATAGTTTTCAGTGTATAGATTTTTCACCTCTTTGGTTAGATTTATTCCTAGGTATTTTATAGTTTTTGGTGCAATTGTAAATGGAATCGATTCCTTGATTTCTCTTTCTGTTGCTTCATTGTTGGTGTATAGGAATGCAACCAATTTCTGTGCATTGATTTTATATCCTGCAACTTTTCTGAATTCATGAATCAGTTCTAGCAGTTTTTTGGTGGAATCTTTTGGGTTTTCCATATAGAGTATCATGTCATCTGGGAAGAGTGAAAGTTTGACCTACTCCTGGCCAATTTGGTTGCCTTTTACTTAGCCTTTGACTGATAGAAATCAAACTATGAAGCAATTTATAGTCCATAAACTAAGCAGGTATAGAGACTTGTGGTGTTCCTGAAGAGTGAGGCTGGCCTAGTTGGGCAGGGCTTAGTGTAACATCTCCGTTCTCTGGTATATGGCTCTGCTTAGATTACTGGGGTGGATTGTTGTGGCACTTGTAGGTGTGTATGTGAATGCACAGGAGGGGTGAAAATGGTATCACCCAGCTATCCAGTCTCTAGTATTGGAACTCTGTTCTTCCCAGTCAGCAATTGCACACCTGTTGTCTCCAGCTTCCATCCACTACCCACTTTTACACTGTCTGTGACCAAGCCGTCAGGTTGCCAGGTGGCACCTCCCTCCTGAGTTTTATCTCAGATGCTGCTGTGTTTCCTAACCCCTTACTTTTGAGGGACTGCAGCTTTGACCTGTTCTGACCTTCTGGCAGAGGGTTTCACTGAGCAATGGCCAGGTGCTGGCCATACCCAGGGACGTTTGTGGGACCATGCTGCTGCCAATGCCCAGAGACTGCAGCTGGGTGCCAGCGCTCCCCAGAAAAAGTTCAGGTGATCATGTAGCAGCAGTGTTTCAGGGATTATGGAAAATCACAACACACATCTGGCACCAGGCTTCACCCCCAGTGACCTTGTTCTAGCACCAGCAAATGTGGTTGTTCTCTGGGGTCCACTGGGACCTTTGCCTATGGGGTGGTCACACAGCCTCTCCCCAACATCCTCCCAGCAGTGGAACTGCCTCTCCCTGTGTGGCCCAAAGACTCTGGACCTTACTCTGCTTCTGGGGATTTGCCCTTCCCACCAGAACACAGCCAGGTATCGAGCTGTGGAGTTTGAGACTCCTTGCTCTCCACTGTTTATAGAGTCATAATGGAATTTACACCCTCTCCTTTCTCCCTTTTTAGCTCAGTCCCTGTTTCCACTTTTCCACTTTCTCTCCAGCTGCTTTTGGAGGTGGGTGCTTTTCCCATACTCTTCCCCCCCACCCCATCTCCATCCTCTCTCTGCAAGCAAAAACAGCTCCCTACCCTCCGTGGCTTCTCTCTCCCTCATTTCATCTCTGTGCCTCATACCTGCTGTATTCTGTGGTTCAGGTTGTGCAGATTGTTGTGTGAATCCTCAAATCAGTTTTCTAGGTGTGCAGAATGGCTTAGTGTTGATCTGGTTGTATCTCATGGACACGAGATGCAACAAAACTTCCATGCTATCCACCATCTTGGCCCCTCCAATAAATGAATGTTTAAAAAAATATTTAAGGGGAGCTTAGGTGGCTCAGTTGTTTAAGCATCCGACTTCAGCTTAAGTGATGGTCTTGCAGTTTGTGAGTTTAAGCCCCATGATGGGCTCTCTATTGACAGCTCAGAGCCTGGAGCCTGCTTCTGATTCTGTCTCCTATCTCTCTGCTCCTCCCCTATTCATGCTCTCTCTTTCTCTCAAAAGTAAACATAAAAAATTTTTAATATTTAGAAGGCTTCAAGTAATAGTTAAATAACTAGCATTTTTATGCACTGCACACTTAATGACTTAGATAAAAATGTTAGATTTAAGAAAGGCTGAGGACCTATCTCTATAAAATATTAATTACACCAGGAATAATCATAACTTGGGTGTAGAAAAATCTGGCAGACACCATTCTAACCTTGAGAAGGATATAATATACTTTTGTGGTACTCTTGCCAGAAATGCATAATCTTAATGTAATCATGAGAATACATTAGATAGACCTAGTGTGAGCAGCATTCTATAGAATAGTTGGCTCTTCAAAAGAATCAAGTTCACAAAATACAAAGGAAGTCTGAAAAACTGCTGAGGGGGGTGGTGGGTGGGGAACAACTAGAAAAGACCAAGGGGAGCTATGAAAACTAAATGTAATGTGGGAATCTGGATGGATCCTGAGCCTGAAAAAGAAGTAATAGTGGGGACTTTTGGTGATAGTCAAATATGATTTGTAGATTAGATTGAACAAATCATTGTTAGTGTCCTGATTTTGATCACTGTTCTGTGCTTATGTGGGATACTAACATTTAGGGAAGCTGGGTGACATGTTATGTGGGAGCTCAATGCTATTTGTGTAACTTTTCTGTAAATCTAAAATTATTTTCAAATAACTAGGGAATAAGACACATTTCATAGATAATCAATTTTATGTATCCCATAAGTGAAGTAAATGTATCTAAAAACTTTTGGGATACAGGAGTGCTGTTTGGAAGGGGCACATGCACCCCAATGTTTATAGCAGCACTATCAAGAATAGCCAAAGTATATAAAGAGCCCAAATGTCCATCAACTAATGAATAAAGAAGATGTGGTTTACATATAAAGTGGAATATTACTCAGCAATCACAAATAATGAAATCTTGACATTTGCGACAATGTAGATGGAACTAGAAAGTAATATGCTAAGTGAAATAAATCAGTCAGAGAAAGATAAATATCATATGATTTCACTCATAGGTGGAATTTAAGAAACAAAACAGATGAACATAAGGGAAGGCTAGCAGAAATGATATAAAAACAGAGGAGACAAACTATAAGAGACTCTTAAATACAGAGAACAAATTGAGAGCTGCTAGAAGGGTGTTGGGTAGGGGAACGGGCTAAATGGGCAAGGGGTATTAAGAAGGACACTTGTTGGGATGAACGTTGGGTGTCATATGTAAGTGATGAATCACTAAATTCTCTTCCTGAAAAAAAAAAAAAAAAAAAAAAAAAACCGAAACACCTAAAATTATCCCAAAGCATACCTGTCTGTAAACTGTCTTAGAAGAATTAAACTACCATATTTTTTTGTCAAATAAACTTCTATTTACAAATTTTAAAGAGAAGGAAAAAAAAAAACTTATTTTGTAAATAAAAGCTAAATGATGTTTTAAACTCTGTCTTTCACTAATGACAAAGAGATTTTCCTCCAAAACCTGCAGTAGCTTCTGGAAGTTTTCTTCATCTCCACCTCCACTCTTTCAGATTTGTCATATATACTTTTTTTTTTCAAAATGTACTTTTATAATTGTGATTAAAGTGCACTTGATTAAAACAAACTACTAAACATTTTTCATGAAAAGTGGTTTTCCTTCTGTAAGCTTCCATCATCTCCCAGGCTTCATCTCCAAACGTGATCCTTTTAACTTGTGTACTATTTACAATATTTTTTATCTTAATGGTTTTAGACAAGATTTTTTTTTTTACTTCTTACCATAAGAGATTAGTTTTAACTTTTTAAAAATAAAACATACAATGTTAAATTAGTTTCAAATGTACAACATATTGATTTGACAATTCTATACATTGTTCAGTGCTCACCACAATAAGTGTAGTCACCCTCAGTCATCACATAGTATTACAACATGATTGACTATTCCCTATGCTGTACTTGTTATCCGTGACTTGTTTTATGATTAGAAGTTTGTATCTACTAATCTCCTTTATCTATTTTACCCATTTCTATACCCACCTCTCCTTTAGCAATCACCAGTTTGTTCTCAGTATTTAAGAGTCCGTTTTCTATCTGTTTATTTCTTTGTTCATTTGTTTTGTTTTTAGGTTCCACGGATAAGTAAAATCCTATGTTTTTAGACTTTCTCTGACTTACTTGGCATCCGTCTATATTGTCTCAAATGGCAAATCTTATTCTTTTTTATGGCTGACTAATATTTTACATGTATATATACCACCGCTTCTTTATTCATCTGTTCAATGGATACTTGGGTTGCTTTCATATCTTCACTATTGTAAATAATGCTGAAATAAACATAGGGCTGCATATATCTTTTCATATTAGTGTTTTAGTTTTTCTTGGGTAAATGACCAGTAGTGGAATTACCAGATCATATGTTATTCCTATTCTTTTTTTTTTTTTTTTTTGAGAAAACTCAATACTGTTTTCCATAGTGCCTGCACCAATGTATATTCCTACCAAGAGTGCACAAGGGTCCCCTTTTCTTCACATGCTTACTGACACTTGTTATTTCTTGTCTTTTTGCTACTAGCCATTCTGACAGGTGTATAGTGATATCTCATTGTGGTTTGATTTGCATTTCCCTGATGACTGGTGATGTTGATCATCTTTGCATGTGTCTCTGACCATCTGTATGTCTTTGGAAAAATGTTCAGCTCCTCTTTCCATTTTTTAATTAACCTGTTTTTTGGTAGTGAGTTATATAAGTTGTTGTGTATTTTTGGATAATAACCCCTTACTGGATACATCATTTGCAAATATCTTCTACTGTTCAGTGCCTTTCCTTAATTGTGCAAGAGCTTTTTATTTTGATGTAGTCCTGATAGTTTCTTTTTGTTTGCCTGAATAGACTTATCTTAAAAAAATATTGCTAAGACTGATGTCCAAGAGATAACTGCTTATGTTTCTTCTAGGATTTTCATGGTTTCAGATCTCAAATTTTGGTCTTTAATCCATTTTGAGTTTATTATTGTAGTATGACAAAGTACTCTAGTTTCATTCTTCTTTTTCATGTAGCTGTCCAATTTTCCCAGCACCATTCGTTGAAGAGATTATCTTCAAGCTGTGTATTCTTGCTTCCTTCATCAAAGATTAATTGACAACATGCATGTGCATTTATTTTGGGGCTCTCTACTCTGTCCTCTTGATCAGTGTGTCCATACCATAATGCTTAATTACTACAGCTTTGATATATATCTTAAAATCTTGGATTGTGATACTTACAGCTTTGTTCTTCTTTCTTAAAATGGCTTTAACTCTTTTGGATGTTTTGTGATTCCATTCAAATTTTAAGATTATTTGTTCTAGTTCTGTGACAATTGAAGTTGAAGTTTTGAAGGAGGTTATATTAAATCTTGAGATTAATTTGAGTAGTATGGAAATTTTAACAATATATTCCAATCCAAGAGCACAGAATATATTGACAGTTGTTTGTGCCATCTTCAGTTTCTTTCATCAGTGTTTAACAGTTGTGAGAGTATAGGTCTTTCAACTTCCTGGATAATTTTATTACTACATATTTTATTCTATTTGGTACAGTTGTAAATGGAACTGTTTTCTTAATTTCTCTTTTGACTACTTCATTATTAGTGTATAGATATGCCACAGACTTCTTTTTTAATTTTGTGTCCTGCACCTTCACTGCATTCAGTCTATAAGTTCTAATAGTTTTTTTTTTCTTTGATGAAGTCTTTAGTGTTTTCTCCACATAGTATCATGTCTACAAATAATGACAGTGTTACTTCTTCCTTACCAATTTATATGCTTTTTATTCCTCTTGTCTGATTGCTATCGCTAGGACTTTGAGTACAATGTTGAATAAAAGTGATGAGTGGACATCCTTGTCTTGTTCCTGATCTTTCAGGAAAAGTGTTCAGTTATTCACCATTGAGTATGATATTAGCTATAATAGTTTGTCATATGTTATATATGACCTTTATTACGTTGAGACACATTATCTCTAAACCCACTTTGTTGAAGGTTTTTATCATGAATGGATATTGTACTTTGTCAAATGCTTTTCTGGCATCTCTTAAGATGATCTCATGATTTTTATTCTTTCTCTTGTTAATGTGATGTATCACATTAATTTGCAAGTATTGAACTACCCTTGTATACTAGAATAAATCCTACTTGATCATGGTGAATGATTTTTTAAATGTATTATTGAATTTGTTTTGTTAATATTTTATTGAGGATTTTTGCATCTGTGTTCATCAGAAATAGTGTTCTGTAGATTTTTTGTAATGTCTTTGGTTTTGTTATCAGGGAAATGTTGGCCTCTTACAATGAATTTGAAAATTTTCCTTCCATTTTTTAAAATAGTTTGAGAAGAGTAAGTACTAACTCTTCTTGAAATGTTTGCTAGAATTCACCTGTGAAAGCATCTGGTACTGGAGTTTTGTTTGTTGGGAGTTTTTGATCACTGATTCAGTTTCATTACTGGTAGGCAGTCTGTTCACATTTTCTGCCTCTTCCTGGTTAGTTTTTTGAAGATTATATCTTTCTAGGAATTTATCCATTTCTTTTAGGCTGTCCAACTTTTTGCATGTAATTTTCATAATATTCTCTTCTAATATTTTGTATTTCTGTCATGTCACAGTTGTTTCTCCTTCATTTCTGATTTTATTCATTTGAGTCCTCTCTTTTTTTCTTGATTAGTCTGGATAAATGTTTATCAATTTTGTTTATTTGTCTTTCAAAGAACCATCATGTGGTTTCATTAATCTTTTTTATTGTTATTTTAGTTTCTATTTCATTTATTTCTGCTCTAATCTTTATTATTTCCTTTCCTCTACTCTCTTGGGGCTTTGTTCTTTTTCTAGCTCTTTTAGGTATAAAATTAGGTGATTTTATTTCTTGACATAGGCCTGCATTACAAAAAATATTCCTCTTAGAACAGCTTCGGCTGTATCACAAAGGTTTTTAGACCATTGTGTTTTCATTTGCATTTTGTCTCCATGTATTTTTTTATTTCCTCTTTAATTTCTTGGTAGGCTCATTCACTGTTTAGCAGCATGTTGTTTGGATTCCATGGATTTTTGTTTTTTTCCAGATTTTTTTGTAATTGAATTGTGACTTCATATTGCTGTGGTCAGAAAAGATATTTGCTATGATTTCTATCTTCTTTAATTTATTGAGATTGTTTATGGCCTAAATATGATATATAATGGAAAATATTCCATGTGCTCTTGAAAAGAATCTTTTTTTTAATGTTTAACTTTTTAAATATCTGTTCATAGTAACCACATAAATCTCTTTCAAAGCTACTAAACATAAGCCTAAAATGACACATGCCAATCTAACATGTAGACACTTGTAGAAAAGGAAAACTTTTTTTCTTCTTCCCTTCTAGATTCTTTGGCTAGTCTAATAATTAAATTGACATAAAGAAGATTAACAAGAGAAAAGCCTACTTTATTCTGTATGTACAAGATTCCATAAAAACATGAGACTAAAAAGTGACAGAAGCAGGCAGCTGTTATGCCTTTTAGACAAAGAATAAATTTGTGAAGAATTGACAAGACAAAGGGACTTGGGCTTGGGGTAGCAACCTAGTAAAGCAGTAACAAGGTTTGTTTATGCAGCCTTCTCAGCCTTGAATTCATATCTCTGCTGAAAAGAATCTTTATTTTGCTATTTTGAGATAGAATATTCTGTATATATGTGTTAGGTCTTTGTGGTCTAATGTGTTGTTCAAAGCCAGTCTTGTTGATTTTCTGTCTGGATTATCTACCCACTGATGGAAGTGGAGGGGTTATAAAGTCCTCTACTATTATTGTATTATCATTAATTTTTCTCTTTATGTCTTTAGTATGAGCTTTATGTACTTAGGTGCTTCTATGTTGGGTCCATGTATATTTATAATTGCTATATCCTCTTATTGAACTGTTCCCTTTATCATTATGTAGTGTTCTTCTCTAGCTCTTGCTACAGTCTTTGCTTAAAAGTCTATTTTGTCTGAAATAATTATTGCTATTTTGGCTTTGGTTTCAATCTGCATGGTATATGTTTTGCCAGCCCTTCACTTTCAGTATGAATGTCTTTAGGTCTAAAGTGAGTTTCCAATGAACAATATATACATGGGTCTTGTGGGGTTTTTTTGGTTTTTAATTTTTTTTAATTTTATTTTTTTTTAATTTTTTAAATGTTTTTATTTATTTTTGAAGGATAGAGAGACAGAGCATGAGCAGGGGAGGAGCAGAGAAAGAGGGAGGCATAGAATTTGAAGCAGGCTCCAGGCTCTAAGCTGTCAGCACAGAGACTGATGCGGGGCTCAAACTCATGAACTGTGAGATCATGACCTAAGCCAAAGTCGGACGCTTAACCAACTGAGCCACCTAGACGCCCCAAAATTTTTGTTTTTGAGAGAGACAGAGCATGACATGGGGGGGAGGGTGCAGAGAGAGAGGGAGACACAGAACTTGAAGTGGGCTCCAGGCTCCACGCTGTCAGCACAAAGCCCTATGCAGAGCTTGAACTCACAAACTGTAAGATCATGACTTGAGCCGAAGTTGGACACTTAACTGACTGAGCAACCCAGTCACCCTTCTTTTTTCCAATCTATTTAGTCACCCTATGTCTTCTGATTGGAGCATTAGACCATTTACATTTATAATAATTATTGGTAGGTATGTACTTATGGTCATTTTGTTGTTTTCCAGTTGTTTATGTATCTTCGTTCCTTTCTTCTTTCTTGCTTTCTTGTAGTTGGATGTCTTTCTTTAGTGTTATGCTTGGATTACTTTCTCTTTATTTTTTGTGCATCTATCATAGATTTTTGGTTTGTGGTTACCATGAGCTTCATATACAAGACTCTATGTGTATAGCAGTCTATATTAGGCTGATGGTCACTTAAGTTTAAATACATTTTAAAGGTACTAAGTTTTTATTCCCCCCTTCATGCTTTATGTATGTGATGTCATATTTTACATTATTTTGTGTATCCCTTGACTGATTTTTATAGAGCTATATTTTTTGCTACTTTTGTGTTTTAACATCCATACTAGCTTTATAAATGATTGATCTGCTACATTTACCACATGTTTTCTTTTACCTATTTTTTTCTTTCATGATTTTTTTTTACTTCTAGTTATAGGCTTTTCTTTCCTCTCAAAAATTTTCTTTAACATTTATTCTAATGCTGGTTTAGTAGTGATGAATACCTTTAACTTTTGCTTGTGTGCAACTCTTTATCTCTCTAATTATGAATGAGAACCCTGTTGTGTATTCTTGGTTACAGGTTTGTTGTTTGTTTTCCTTTCAACACTTTGGATATATCATGCCACTTCCTCTGGCCTAGAAAGTTTCTCCTAAAAAGTCAGCCAACAGGCAGATAGAGTTTCTCTTGTATGTAATGGTTTGCTTTTCTCTTGCTGCTTTAAAAAATTCTCTCTTTATCATTATTTTTCCGTTTTAATTAGTATATGTCTTGGTCTGGACATCCTTGGGTTCATCTTCTGTGAGGTCTTCTGTGCTTCCTGGACCTGGATGTCTGTTTCTTTCCCCAAATTAGGAAAATTTTCCTCTTTTATTTCTTCAGATAAGTTTTCTACCTTCTGGTCTTTCTCCTTTGGGATCCCTATAATGTAAATGTTATTACACTTAATGTTGTCACTGAGTTTCCTTAACCTATCCTTATTTTTTTATCATCCTTTTTTTCTTTTTGCTGTTCAGCTTGATTGATTTTCATTATCCTGGTCTTCCAGATCACTGATCCAGTTGTCTACATCTTCTGATCTGCAATTGATTCCCTCACATGTATTTTTTTATTTCAGTTATTGAATTCTTAAACTTTTTTAACATTTATTCATTTTTGAAAGACAGAAGCAAAGAGAGAGGGAGACACAGAATCCAAAGGAGACTCCAGGCTCTCAGCTGCTAGCACAGAACTCAGTGCAGGACTGGAACCCACAAACCACGAGATCATGACCTGAGCCAAAGTTGAACACTTAACCAACTAAGCCACCCAAGCACCCCACCATTTATTGAATTCTTTATTTCTTACTGGTTATTTTTTTATATTGCCTATAGTTTTGCTAAGTCCTAACTGAATTCATTTTTTTTCTCAAGTTCATTGAGTGTCTTCATGACCATTACTGTGAATTCTTTATCATGTATGTTGCTTCTCTCAGTTTCACTTAGCTCTTTTGCTTTGATTTTCTCTTGTTCTTTCTTTTGGGACATATCCCTCTGTCTCCTCACTTTGTCTAACTCTCTGTGCTTGTTTCTATGTATTAGTTAGGTCACCTGTCTTCTGGTCTTGATAGTTGTGGCCTTATGTAGAAGAGGTCCTGTGGTACCCTGTAGTGAAATCCCCCTTGTCACTAGAGCCAAGCACTCCAGTAGTGTCTCCTGTGTGAGCTGCATGCACTCTGCTATTGTGGCTGAGCCATGTTTGCCTTAAGCCCAGTCAACCTCAATGACCCACTTTGTCTGTTGTGGCAACACTGGGCAGGGTTTGGTTCCTGTGATGTTGAGAGGCATGTCTGAGGCCACAGCCCACTCATAGGTAGGCGGAGTCAGCAGTCAAGCTAGCTGTCTGCAAAAAGCCTCTCTGCCACAGTTACAAGCATACCCAATGGCAGAGGTTTCTTCCTGCACAGCCAGCAAAAAGGCTCAGCTGCTGGAACTGCAGGCACACTGGTATGTGGGATTATCTTCCTCTCTCCTTAAGGCACAGTTGCATTGGATTGGTTCTGGTTCTTGACAGGACTGCTTTCAGGGTGTGGTGAGGAAGTAGCCATTTTGGAGGGACACCTGCTAATCAGATGGGTTGGATGGAATGGGTTCACAAATGAATGTGAAGGCATGGCATACAGTGCCAGCAAGATAAGTAGAGAGTGTTAGCACTGGCTCCCACTAGTGTGTGGTTAACTAGGGTTGGGGAGGGAAAGAGTAATGTCACCCATTCATACTTTTCTTCCTGGAGAAATTTGAAGAACCCTGCCCTTCCAGAGTGTGTTCTGAGATTAGTAAATAAATCTCCTTCATATATACCCCTGGCACTTTTCAAACTGCTGATTCTGTGCTGTGTCTCAGGCTGAGTTATTTATTATGTTGTCTCTTGAAGAGCAGGATCTGTTTCCTATCACTCACCTGCTTTCCTGGAGCTAAGCCTGCTGATTTTTAAAGTACTCCAGTTAAGTCCCACTTGTTTTCAAAGCCCCTTTTTATGGGAACTCATCTTTCCAGTACAGGTCCCCTGTGTCTGGGGTGCCTGGTGTGGTGTCTGCTTCTGTCCCTTCTCTATGCTTGTGGTGTATCTTCTATTTTTGGTTAGTATTCCCAGAGCTTTGGTTCCCAACTATGTCTTTGTCCCTCTGCCCTACTTGTTGTGGCCTCCTCTCTTTGATTAACTGTGGAATGTCTGTCCAGCCAGTCTTCAGGTCATTTTCAGAGTTAGTTGTACTGATGTAGTTGTAGTACAATGTGTCCATGGTAAGAGGTAAGCGCAGGAACCTCCTACACTATAAGCTTCCCTTAACTCTCTAGTTGTAGTACTTTACACAGCCTCTTATAGCCCTTCCTCTATATTGCAGTACAGTCACATCCCTGTTGAATCAAATTAATGAACAATGATTAGAATATTATGTAATTGTGGTTCACTGTAGCAGTAAGTTGTATACCATGACTTTCTTTTCTTTTTTGTACAAGCTTTTGTTTTTCATGTTTTTAGTGTTTTTCTTATATGCTTTCACTTTTTTATATGTCTTCAGCTGTTTTCCTCATAATATATCAAATATGTTACTGTTATCTTCGCCTTTTTATTGTGGAGACTCTGCCCCAGGACCATTAAGCTTCTTGCTTCAGCCTGGGTTTATTTCTTTACCATACAACTCTCCTTCTAGGTCTTCAGTACCCAGTCTTCTACATAGAATCCATTGACTCCTCAATCTCAAAACATTATAGCTGAGTAATTATTTTAATGAGTTAATGACAGTTTAAGAATATTTTTTTCTTAGTACTTTAAAGAAATAGTGCCATTGTTTCTTAGCATGCAACATTGTTGCCTCTATTTCTATTCTTTTGAAGAAGTGACTTCCCAATCTTTAACCTTCTTACCTCCAAGTTAAAAAAAAATTTCTTTGTGGGGGAGCCTGGGTGGCTCAGTCAGTTAAGTGTCCAACTTCGGTTCAGGTCATGATCTTACAGTTCTTGAGTTCAAGCCCCAAGTGTGGCTCTGTGCTGACAGTTCAAAGCCTGGAGCCTGCTCCAGAGTCTGTGTCTCCCTCTCTCTTTGCTCCTCCCCCACTCATGCTCTGTCTCTCAAAAATAAATAAATGTTAAAAAAGTTTAAAAAACAGAAAGAAATTTTCCTCTTGAGTGTCCCAAATTACATAAGTCATACATGTAAGTATATTTATAATATAAATATTAATAAGTATATTAATTATTAATAAGTATATTAATATTGGCACTTGGTATAATCTTTTAATCTAGATAAAAATGATCTCTCTTTCATTATTTGTGATATAATTCTCCTTTCCTCTTCTCTGCTTTCCTTTACTGGAATCCCTACTATAAGTTATAACTCTGTATGCATCTTTATGCCTTTATTCAAATATCCTCCCCATATTTTTTAAGTAATTATCTTAATTTTCAGTTGCTTTGTTACTTTGGTGATTAGTTTTACTTTTCCAGATACACTTCTTGTTTATTTCAGATGGCAGGAGGACCTTAATACTGTATCAATAAAATGTCTACTTGCATCACTCTGTTCTGCATTTAATATTTTGATTTTTTTTTTCAAAGTTTATTTATTTTTGAGACAGAGAGAGACAGAGCATGAACGGGGGAGGGGCAGAGAGAGAGGGAGACACAGAATCGGAAACAGGCTCCAGGCTCTGAGCCATCAGCCCAGAGCCTGACGCGGGGCTCGAACTCCCGGACCGCGAGATCGTGACCTGGCTGAAGTCGGACGCTTAACCGACTGCGCCACCCAGGCGCCCCTAATATTTTGATTTTTAAGTCCTCTATATTTCTTGATGTCTCTATTCTGCATTTAATATTTTGATTCTTAAGTCCTATGTTTCTTGATGCATCTCTGCTTTATGGATGATTTTTACTTGTTTATTCATCTTAAATCTTTTTAATGTTTAGGCTTTCATCAAATATCAGCGGATACTTGCTTATCTGTTCATATTTAGGAAAGAGACAATGAAAAAGAAGCTGACTCGGGAATCTGTATACATTTTCAGGGCTTGTATGTTTGTAGGCATGCCTTAGATTGCATAGACAAGAAGTTACCCATGGTGCTATGTAAACCTACATTGCTAGATTATAGAGGTCTTTACTTTCTCTCTAGGATTGATTTAAATTTCTTAGAGTATTTCTTGTTTGTTTTGCCTTGGTAGAAAATAGTTGTGAGAAATTATACCTGGAGGATTGAAAATTTTAACTGTGGTTGAATTAATATCTTCCCTATCTTCAGTATCAATTCTCCAGCCTTCCAGAGTACCTTAGATTTAGAAGTGTCAGTGATCTTTGTGGTTTTAGCAGTTTGATTGTCTCTCACTAGGTGAATCTTCCTCTGGACATTGTCTAGACTCTCAATTAATAAAGTTTAAAAGAGGGGAAGAAATGTGGCCTATCTCAACTGTGCAAAAACTTGCCCTTCTAGCTAGTAATGGAAAGCAATTAAGTTTGTTACAAAGAATCTGAATCACAGGGAGAAGTAAACTTGACTATAAAAGAAAACAAAACACATGGTGGTAGCTAACCAAAAGCAATGATGCTTAAACTTGTTTTTTTCATTATGATCATCTAGAGGATTTTGTTTTGTTTTGTTTCATTTAAAAAAAAATGCCCAGAGCAAATTGCATACTTACTGAGAAAGAATGCCCAAGGTCTTGGTCTTTTTCACACTCATCTTAAAATATCAAATACAGTATACTTTGCAAACAATTTTTGCTGATTATAATCTGCTAGTTCCTTAGGCACATGATTATTGGACTTGGGTCCTTGCAAATAGAAGTACTTGAAGATGTGAGAGGGAGGTGACATTTCAATGTTTTACCAAATAAAGGATGAGCAGTATTATTTTAAATGTTATCAAACTTAATTGTTCAACCAGGAGTGTAGAGATCTTTGTTTTTTTTAATTTCTCCTCAAAGGGCTCTCAGAGGATAAGAACCCAAAAGGAGCCCATCTCTTTAACTCACTTGGTCTTTTGCCCTTCAAGTGCCAGGGGAAAACCCCATCTCTAAGGCCGTAATGCATCCTCACTTCTATGTTCATCCACAACATGCTGGGATGCCAGTATGCATACAGAGATTGGTAAAAGACAACGGTCAGGAAAGATGATAAAAGGTATATAAAAATTAAGAGTACAAAATACAATACTAATAATTTTCAGATATAAAAAAGAGTTCTTGTCCAGGATCAGGTTAATTGTTTTTGTGTTTCTTTAAGGAAGGACCAGTTATAGTTATGTGATATTAAAGGCTTTTAAGTTGAAAAATAGTATGTATTTGCATTGCGCTTCATAATGAAAGGTTTTTATAGAGGCATTTAAGCATTAAAAGTCACTGTGAAATAATGAAGACAAATTTTTTAAATTATTTTTATTTCATAGATCTGGAAACCAAGGCTCACATGTTTTCCAAGATCACATACATTTTGAAGGGTAATATTGTTACTCAAATTCATGTATTTTATCATTAAAAGCTATCCCTTTTCCATCATGTAACATTGACGCCTATAAATTCACCACCAACTCTGGTGGTCTTCCCACTTACCCTGCTGGCAGGGATCCAGGCTACAATCTGTCATGGAAGCACAACACTATCAAGCAGGCATTTACTTCCAAAATTTCTAAATGTGTTGAAGCTTAGAGGATCAAGTTCATAGTTTAAGTATGCAAGTTGTGGAAGGTCAGCTCATCTGTTTAAAATGCCTGGTTAATGCCCTGAAGATTCAATTTCTATGAAGTTCTTAGTAATAATTCCCAATTCCTGTTTGGAATCTCACATTTCAAAGCATCAAATTAGGTAATTACAGACAAGTTAGACCACCATAACACAGTTAAGCTCAGGACTATAAGTGAAGTTGTAGAATACCTTTATGTCTGCTCAGAATTCTCTAAAATTAGGTGTAAGTCACTCTGATAAGTTTAGAATGATACTATCAGCAGTCATGGGTTATAATAGGCAATGTCCATTAAATAGTACCTCTCAGGAGAGAAGAGGAAATAGTATTTTCAATATCAAAATAGAAACTCCCGCAATCTATAATTATAATTTTCAGATTATTAAAATAGCTCTTGTTTTACACAGAAAAATAAAATTATTTTGCTATCAAACAGATTTGGGCTCAATATAAAAAAAAGCCACTCAACAATAAAATAGGCTGCGTTAGTCAAATGGTGAACGTCTCATCACTTGAGATATATTCTGAAAAAGCTTTAGGAAGGTTAGGTTCTAGTGTGTAACGTTTGATTAGACCCTTTCAACTCTATGATGCCATGTTCCCAGTATTGTTGCCTTCATGGTAAGTAATCTCAACAACCCAGGAAATGTTATGCCCTTATATCTTCCTTTCTGATAAATAATTACTGATGTAAAATTCCTTATAATAATTACTTACATGTAAGAGATTTCCTTCTTGACCTCAGATTATTTTTAACACCAATGGGTTAAGAGTAATTTTAGAGACTTTTTTATTTTTCTAACTTTTATTCATTTATTTTGAGAGACTAGAGTAGGCATAGGGGAAGGGCAAAAAGAGAGGGTGAGAGACAGAATCCCAATCAGGCTCCATGCCATCAGTGCAGACTCCGATTCAGGGGCTCAAACTCACAAACCACGAGATCATGACCTGAGCTGAGAGCAAGAGTCAGATGTTTAACCAACTGAGCCACCCAGGTGCCCTAAGACTTTTTCAATGAGATGATAGAAGTGTGAAAAAATGGGAAAGTTATCATTAGCATCTCTATTTCATTGCCTTCTAGTCTTTTTAACTTCAACTCTAATCAGAATGTCCTATATAACTAAATATTTTCTTTAATTCATTTTAGCAACCCCCCCTCTAATATATGTATACATTTATGAGAAGCAGAAATATCAGATAGGCAATACTACAGTCCCATGGACCCTGTTGCATGCTATCTTGGTGCCCATAAGTTTAATAGGACGTTTAAAAATCTACCAAGGGCCTTTTCTCTTTATTAACTTCTATTTCATGTAATGCTGGTGATATTTGTTGCTTGTAGAACCTGATTTTGAACTGAGTTTTAAGATTTCAGGCTATTTAAGACTTGTTTTGCATACCTTTGTCAATGGAGCCTTACAACCTGGGGGCATACAGCATGAAGTATGGTTGTCTTTATTTGGATTTTCCCAGTAGCAGACATTGTGACAAGGATTCTAATACAGAAGCTGATTTGAGAGGTGATTCCAGAAAACATCACTGGAGAGTAAATAAGTGAAAGAAAACATAAGGTGATACCATTCTGCACCCACAAAATTACTACTGAGGACAACTGGAGTTTAAGACATCCCACAGGGGAATTCTGGGGGTCAGTGGAGAACATGCCTCGGAGTTATCTCACCTAAAAGTGACAAAGCTGGAGCTTTTATCTACCAAATCCCTTTCTGTAATTTGTCTTTAGTTGATTTCAGGGACATTAACTCTGCCACTTAGGACTTGCTCTGTGCTTTTGTAGGTCCAATCCCATAGCTGAAGATAAGCCTTCAGATACAGAGAGGCTGAGTAGTTCTGGGAAGCAGCTTTCAGGAAGATTGAAATGAGTGCCAAGGCACTGAATGTGCCCCAGTTGCATATCCTTCTGCCCAGAGGTTAGTTTAAATCAGAATCAGAAATCTCATAAAGCAGAGATTAATTTGGAGCCAACAATTGGATGATACTCTAGAGATGACCCATGTCTCTCAAAGAGTCTGTGGATACCAGGTATGATGAATAATGACAGCAGTACATAGGAGGAAAAACAAAAAGAAAAAGCCATCAAACAGGTTAGTTTAACTAAATTAAACAATCTTAAACAGCTTTAAGGACTGTGTCCTAATAAACACTATAGATTTCCAAAAAAAAAAATTGTTTAAAACTTACTTTAGATAGAGCATTTCCAAAACTAACTTAACCACAGAACCCTCTTTCTATGGCCCATCTCTTTGGGCTGATGTTCCATGGAACACACTTTGAAATATGCTGAACTAACATAGTCCTCTGATGTTAGAGCTAAAGCAATTGGAAGATCAGAGGCCTTGACTGGTCGTTAAGCTGGGCCCTGGTCCAATGCTTTTCATTCTACCCTGCTGTCACTCATTTCAGTTCAAGAAGCCCTGGTGACCCATATCTCCTGATTCCTGAGCCATTTTCAGAAGGGCTACTTAGTAGATATTGATTGCTTCTTGTTGTCAAGCCCTCCAGTGAAAATAAGTTCATGAAGCCTATCTAGTGAGTCTCTAAGATACAGAATCATACGTTATCTGGGGTTGGTCAAGAGGTTTGCCATACATACTTACCGGATTGTTAAAATGGTGCACTTTCCTGATATTCTGCTCTAGGAAAAAGGCAATAATATAAAGCACCTGTTACAGTGATTTGATGCAAACTTGGAGTGAGTACCTGCTAGCAGTGCCACTGCAGTCTACACTCTGTATCTGATCAGCCCCTTGCTTGAAAGTGCAGGCACAAAGGGAGACAGGCACTGCTTGGCCTTCTGTGATATAGGACGTGCAGACCAGTACAGAATAGGTGGGGATGTTCCCAGTACTTCCTCAGCGGCCATAGCTAACCCCAGACAGAGATTTTTAGGGAATCAGAAGCTTTCCACTGTTCCTCTCTTCCCCTTTATTAACAAGAAAAGTTGTCATATATTTGGGACACTTACTTGTGACAGGATTATACTTGGTCCTTTCTTTAATTTAGCTTATTTAATCTTCACAAAAACAATGTGAAGAATGTACTATTATTACCTTTTGTTTTTAACACAAACACACTGAGGCTCAGAGATACTGTTCGATTTGCCCCTGGCCTCCAACAGGGAATAAGAGATTGTATTCCAGAAACGGAAGTCCATCAATGTTAGCCCATGTGCTCTGCCTAGGGGACTGCATTTGTCTGTATTCATTAGTGTCACATCCCTAATAAGAAGACAATAAATTAAAAGAAAGTGAAGCAAATCCAGTGGTAAACTTGATAGAGATCCATAGTGGTTAGTGACATGAACAAGTTATTCCTTGTAAGAGAGTCAAACATCTACTATTACCAGTTATTCTATGGTGCCCATAAGAAAGACATTGAAGTTTGATTTGTCAGATAGAAATTATAATGACTGCATTATATTCTCCTTTACTTAGGTAAATGGAACCTTTTAGGTTAAGGTAAGTATATATCCTCTGCTTATTGTCCTAGAGAATAGCAATACAAAATGCAGCTTTTTTATAGCTGTTCTTTAAAAATAAAAAAACAAAACTTCACCCACACAAGCTTTAACCTGCACAGGTACAATCAATGATACTAAAATATGAAGCCATACGTTTGGAGTCTAGAGAAATAAGAGGACAATAAATCAGACTTTCAGGCTTGCACAGATAGCTGAAGGGTGAAGCATTGGTATTGACTATGTTCCTTAGATGCCCTGATTGTGCTGGGTGCAGTTGCAATCAGTGAATAATAGGTAGATAGTGGGCACAGGGATAAAAAGCATTGTGGGGCTGGGGGTGGGGTGGGGACAGATAATATTTTTAAAGAGTCTAACAATTCCACAAAACTCAAAGAAGCAATGAGAGTTTTTTAAGAAAGAGTAAGATAAATGGCAACTTTGGGGTATTCTTAACCGTAAATGATACTCTTCTCCAAACTGAGGACAGCATTGGGCTTAATAAATGCCATGACAATATATAACTTTTCCCTGTTTCTTTGGCTACCTGGGGAGCAAATTAGTCAATGTGAGATGTTTTCTAAAGATTCCCTCAGTGCTTTGTGGCTAATAGATTCAATAGATAAAGTTGAAGTTTTTGATGACTGGGAACTGGGCCTCAGAGGGCTGGCTAGAACGGAGAGGTATGGTTTGCCCTCTCCTCAGGACACTCACATTTCAGAGATAAGGAAAGGGTCTCTGACTAGTAGGCAGGTGGTGATGCTGTGGTGGAGTATAGGAGAGGGATGGTCATGGAAATGCTTTCAAACCCTGAATTTGAGGGTAACTGAAAGGCACTGCGTATGGTAAATGGTCTATGCAGGGGGCCCTGAGGTCAGTTAACAACATCTGAGGAAGGAGTTTTTAGACTACAGGACAGTGGCTGAAATGGAACAGATGGAAGCTGTATTAAGCACTGAGGTCACACCAGCCCTAAGGAAAAAAGTTGGCATCAATTATGATGCCACATTGTAAGCACAAATATGTGATTGCTTAGCAAATTAAAGAGGTAATGAATGAAGGATGGATTGGAAGGTAACAAGTTGAAGTTGCCAGAGCTATCATATGTCATTTAATCACACTGACAATTCACAAGCAAGAGGAAAAGATTATCAAGAGACAGCATACATTAGTGTAAAGAGCAAATGAACAGAAGTGAGGCACAACTGACAGTTTACTCCATAATAATGGTGTGAAATGTGCAAATGATTTATCCCTCTGTGTTTTTCCCTCCCATTTATAAGTAATGATGTTTTATAGCACCAAATATAATGCAAAGGGTCATAAATAGAGGATTACTATAACCTCGGTGTAGTTATTACTGCCAATGAAGTCACTAAATACAAGAAACATTTCTTATCAAAATATAATTTTTTAATGCATGAGAAGCAAATCATACAGTGTATAAGATGTAATAACAGCATATGGAAATTATATCAGTGGGGAGATTTACTGGGACAAAAAGCAGAGGTTAAGGACCTGAGTTTTGAATTCAGTGAGATTTGTGATTGAATCCAAGTTTTCCACTCACTAGCCATGCAATGTTGATGTATGTCTTTTATGAGTCTCAGTTTTCTTATCTGTAAAATGAGGACAATGCCTACATCATCAGTGGTTGTTGGTATTAAGTTAGATAGTATCTCCTAGCACATAGCATACAAAAAGCACTCAGTGAATGGTAGAGTGTGTATCTTTTTTGTGATTCACCTTCATAAATATATGTCTATGGGAGATGAGAAGAAATGGATTGAGGTATATAGAGTGGGGTACAAACAGAACCATCTACTGGCACAGTAACCATAAAACCAAGATGTGGAACAACCAAAACTAGAGTAGGTATGAGCAGCAAGATAATAATGGAGTCATGGCATGAGGACATAGTAGTTTCCATTGTTGGGAGCATCAGATTTGAACTCATCTCTTGTATTTCCCTTTGAAAGGAAAGAAGTTGAGGCTGGTCTGTGAAGATAGGAACCACATCCGTAACTACTTCATAAGTCTTTCTAGGAGGCAAAGGGTCCAAATTATCTTCTAAAAAGCTCCCAATAATCCTTACCTTCTGATATTTATATTCTCTGTAATGTTCTGAGTGTGAGCTGCATCTAGTGACTTAATTCTAATGTACAAAATATTGCCAAAGTGATAGAATGTTGCTTCCAAGATGAGGTTACAAAATGCCAAAACGTCTGTAATGTTGGGATTCTCTCTCTGGCTTTTTTAGTTTGCTAACTCTGATGACACTAGCTTCCACATTGTCAACTGCTCTATGGACTTACTTTATGATGACAGATCCAGCTTGTCTTACCCAATAAAATTACTTCAGATTTAGAGTAAATAAAATATCATAATGATATTAGTCTTATGTTTTAGAGCATATATTAAAAACATATGCAAAAGTGAAGTATAGACTACCATTTGTAAGTCTAAATTTTTATCTTACCATGATCATTCTAATGCACTGTTATCAGCACTAAATAGACTAATGCACATAACAGCGCATGATATAGGGTCACTAAGTTTTGTTTAAAAAGTTTATATGTCCAGGTTTTTTACAACAACATTTCACCACAGATAAGTTATTTGAGGGCTTAAAAATCAACCTGTTTATCTGCTCTCTACCATAGTTTGCCTTGAAAGACATCAAAATAACCAACCAACATTTAAAGTACACCAAACCATAGGGTAAAGAGGGCAAAAAACCTATACCAGTCAGAAAAATTTCCTACTCCAAACTTCCATAAAAAGGACAAAATACTCAGAATTTTTTTAAATAAAAAGAAAATAAATACCCATACTTTATAAAGTTTTCTTCTATCTTATAATGAATTAAAATATTTTGGAATACAAGAAAAAATGAAGAACAAAATCAGTATTAAAAAGATGGCCCATATTCAACTACTATTTTGACCCTTTAGGAAGTCAAAGTCTATTTTGTGAGATGGAGAATGGAGAAAACTCAGCTTTGTGATTTATGAAACTGTTGAATCACTGTATTGTACACCTGAAGCTAATGTTATACTGTATGTAGACTACACTGGAGTTTACATAAAAACTTTTAAAAAAAAAACACACAAAACAACTCAGCATTGCCCATGCAATATCTATCAGGGACTACTTTTATTTTTTTAAGTTTATTTATTTTGAGAGAGTCAGAGACAGCACAAGTGCGGGCAGGGCAGAGAGAGAGAGACAAAGAGAATCCCAAGCAGGCTCTGTACTGTCAGCACAGAGCTGGGCAGGGGGCTTGAACCCATGAAACCATGAAATCAACCAAGAGTCAGACACTTAACAGACTGAGCCACCCAGGCACCCCAGGGATTACTTTTGAATAAGACTTAATCACGTGGAGTATTGTAAACTGAAAGTCACAGTGAGAGTAGCTCTCCACTTACTTGGAGGCTAAAAGCAGTTCCCTTTTTCATTAAATAAACATTCATTCAATTGTGTTTCAACACAATTCTAGAAGCTTAGTTAAATCAATAAACAACATGAAGACTCCTGTCCTCATAGTACTTACATTCTGTTGAAGCAGACATTAAAGAGTAAACCTAATCCATTTTAAATCCTGGTATTAGAAGCAGGATTGCAGATAGTTTGGACATGTTTGGTCTTTTCCCATGAATTTTTCCTTTTGAGCTGTTAGGGCTACTGAGAGGTGTATCACCAAAATCTACCAAGGTTTTCACTTGGTAGTAGTGTGATTTTAGAAATTAAGTCCTAAGAAACTGCTCATACAGGTTCAGGATATGGGACTTCTAAGGCATAGTAAAAGTCATTATAGAAATAGATATGGCAGTCAGTGAAAAACTTTGAACATAATAATAGTCAATTTATCCAGAGGTAAAAATGCACCTCTGGGAAAAAAGGGTTGGCCTATGTAAAATCCTATCATATTTTATCCTGTTTACATTGATACACTGTTTAAGGATAAGGAAAGGTCTCCTCACAGTTGGTACACCAAATGGACATCAAAATGAGATTGACAACAGCAACACTGCCTGTCAAACCTATAGGTTCTGAAATAGTAAAAGACTACTATAGGTAGAGGTACTTCCATCAACCAAGTATTACTTTTTTTAAAATATAGTTTATTGTCAAATTGGCTAATATACAGTGTGTAAAGTGTGCGTTCGGTTTTGGGGGTAGATTCCTGTGCTTCATCACTTACGTACAACACCCAGTGTTCATCTCGACAAGTGCCCTCCTCAATACCAGTCACTCATTTTCCCTTCTCCCCCAATGCTCCCCCCCATCAACCCTCTGTATTTAAGAGTTCTCATATGGTTTTCCTCTCTCCCTCTCTGTTTGTAACTATTCTTCCCCTTTCCTCCCCCCATGGTCTTCTGTTATGTTTCTCAAGATCCACATATGAATGAAAACATATATCTGTCTTTCTTTGACTGACTTATTGCACTTCACATAATACCCTCCAGTTCCATCCACAGTGCTGTAAATAGCAGAATTTCATTTTTTCTCATTGCCAAGTAGTCTTCCATTGTATATATAAACCACATCTTCTTTATCCATTCATCCATTGATGGACATTTAGGCTATTTCCATAATTTGGCTATTGTTGAAAGCTCTGCTATAAACATTGGGGTACATGTGCTCTTATAAATCAGCACTCCTGTATGCTTTGGATAAATTCCTAGTAGTGCTATTACTGGGTCATAGGGTGATTCTATTTTTTTAATTTTTTGAGGAACCTCCACACTGTTTTCCAGAGAGGCTGTATCAGTTTGCATTCCCACCAAAAGTGCAGGTGGGTTCCCATTTCTCCACAGCCTCGCCAGCATCTGTTGTTTCCTGAGCTGTTAATTTAGCCACTCTAACTGGTGTGAGGTAGTATCTTAGTGTGGTTTTGATTTGTATTTCCCTGATGATGAGTAATGTTGAGCATCTTTTCATGTGTCTGTTGACCATCTGGATGTCTTCTTTGGAAAAGTGTCTACTCATGTCTTCTGCCCATTTCTTCACTGAATTATTCGTTTTTTGTGTGTTGTTTTTGGTAAGTTCTTTATTGATTTTGGATACTAACCCTTTATCCGATGTCATTTGCAAATATCTTTTCCCATTCCATCAGTTGTCTTTTAGTTTTGTTGATTTTTTTCCTTTGCAGTGCAGAAGCTTTTTATCTTCATGAGGCCCCAATTATTCATTTTTGCTATTAATTCCCTTGCCTCGGGAGATGTGTTGAGCAAGAAATTGCTGTGGCTGAGGTCAAAGAGGTTGTTGCCTGCTTTCTCCTAGAGGGTTTTGATGGCTTCCTGTCTTACATTTAGGTCGTTCATCCATTTTGAGTTTATTTTTGTGTATGGTGTAAGAAAGTGGTCTAGTTTCATTTTTCTGCATGTTGCTATCCAGTTCTCCCAGCATCATTTGTTAGAGAGACTGTCTTTTTTCCACTGGATATTCTTTCCTGTTTTGTCAAAGATTAGTTGGCCATTCATTTTTTGGTCTAGTTCTGGGTTCTCTGTTCTATTCGATTGGTCTATGTGTCTGTTTTTGTGCCAATGCCATGCTGTATTAATGATCACAGCTTTGTAATAGAGGCTAAAGTCTGAGATTGTGATGCCTCCTTCTTTGGTTTTCTTCTTCAGTATTACTTTGGCTATTCAGTGTCTTTGTGGTTCCATACAAATTTTAAGATTGTTCTAGCTTTGAGAAGAATTCTGGTGCAATATTGACTAGGATTACATTGAATATGTAGATTGCTTTGGGTAGTATTGATATTTTACTAATATTTATTCTTCCAATCCATGAGCATGAAATATTTTTCCAATTCTTTGTCTTCTTCCATTTCCTTCATAAGTTTTCTATAGTTTTCAGCCTACAGATATTTTACATCTTTAGTTAGGTTTATTCCTTGGTATTTTATGGTTTTTGGTGCAATTGTAAATGGGATCAAATTCTTGATTTCTCTTTCTGTTGCTTCATTATTGGTGTATAGAAATGCAGCCTATTTCTGTACAGTGATTTTATAGCCTGTGACTGCTGAATTCATGTATCAGTTCTAGCAGCCTTTGGTAGAGTCTTTCGGGTTTTCCATGTAGAGTGTCATGTCGTCTGTGAAAAGTGAAAGTTTGACTTCTTCTTTACCAATTTGGATGTCTTTTATTTCATTTTGTTGTCTGATTGCTGATGCTAGAACTTCCAACGCTATGTTAAGCAATAGTGGTGAGAGTAGATATCCCTGTCGTGTTCCTGATCTCAGGGGGAAAGCTCTCAGTTTTTCCCGATTGAGAATGATATTAGCTGTGGGCTTTTCATATGGCTCTTATGATGTTTAGGTATGTTTCTTCTATCCCAACTTTCTTGAGGGTTTTTACTAAGAAAGGATGCTGTATTTTCTCAAATACTTTTTCTGAATCTATTGACAGGATCATATGTTTCTTATCCTTTCTTATATTGATGTGATGTATCACACTGATTGATTTGCAAATATTGAACTAGCCCTGCATACCAGGAATGAACCCACTGATCATGGTGACTAATTCTTTTTATATTCTGTTGAATTCGATTTGCTAGTATCTTGAGAATTATTTTTGCATCCATATTCATCAGGGATATTGGCCTGTAATTGTCCTTTTTCATGGGTCTCTGGTTTGGAAATCAATGCTGGCTTCATAGAATGAGTCTGGAATTTTTTATTCCCTTTCTATTTTTTGGAACAGCTTGAGAAAGATAGATATTAATTCTGCTTTAAATGTCTGGTAGAAGATGAAGTTAAGCTTTCACTTTTTGCAGATGACATGATATTATACATGGAAAATCCAATAGACTCCACCAAAAGTCTGATAGAACTGATACACGAATTCAGCAAAGTTGCAGGATACAAAATCAATGTACAGAAATTAGTTGCATTCTTATACTCTAATAATGAAGCAACAGAAAGACAAATAAAGAAACTGATCCCATTCACAATTGCACCAAAAGCATAAAATGCCTAGGAATAAATCTACCAAAGATGTAAAAGATCTGTATGCTGAAAACTATAGAAAACTTATGAAGCAAATTGAAGAAGATATAAATAAATGGAAAAACATTCCGTGCTCATGGGTTGGAAGAATAAATATTGTCAAAATGTCAATACTACCCAAAGCTATCTACACATTCCATGCAATCCCAATCAAAATTGCACCAGCATTCTTCTTGAAGCTACAACAAGCAATCCTAAAATTCATATGGAACCACAAAAGTCCCTGAATAGCCAAAGTAATTTTGAAGAAGAAGACCAAAGCAGGAGGCATCAGAATCCCAGACTTTAGCCTCTACTACAAAGCTGTCATCATCAAGACAGCATGGTATTGGCACAAAAACAGACACATAGACCAATGGAATAGAATAGAAACCCCAGAATTAGACCCACAAACGTATGGCCAACTAATCTTTGACAAAGCAGGAAAGAATATCCAGTGGAAAAAAAGACAGTCTCTTTAACAAATGGTGCTGGGAGAACTGGACAGCAACATGCAGAAGGTTGAAACTAGACCACTTACACAATTCACAAAAACAAACTCAAAATGGATTAAGGACCTGAATGTGAAACAGGAAACCATCAAAACCCTAGAGGAGAAAACAGGAAAAGACCTCTCTGACCTCAGCCGCAGAAATTTCTTACTTGACACATCCCCAAAGGCAAGGGAATTAAAAGCAAAAATGAACTATTGGGACCTCATGAAGATAAAAAGCTTCTGCACAGCGAAGGAAACAATCAACAAAACTAAAAGGCAACCAACGGAATGGGAAAAGATATTTGCAAATGACATATCGGACAAAGGGCTAGTATCCAAAATCTATAAAGAGCTCACCAAACTCCACACCCGAAAAACAAATAATCCAGTGAAGAAATGGGCAGAAAACATGAATAGACACTTCTCTAAAGAAGACATCTGGATGGCCAACAGGCACATGAAAAGATGCTCAACATTGCTCCTCATCAGGAAAATACAAATCAAAACCACATTCAGATATCACCTCACGCCAGTCAGAGTGGCCAAAATGAACAAATCAGGAGACTATAGATGCTGGAGACGATGTGGAGAAACGGGAACCCTCTTGCACTGTTGGTGGGAATGCAAACTGGTGCAGCCACTCTGGAAAACAGTGTGGAGTTTCCTCAAAAAATTAAAAATAGACCTACCCTATGACCCAGCAATAGCACTGCTAGGAATTTACCCAAGGGATACAGGAGTACTGATGCATAGGGGCACTTCTACCCCAATGTTTATAGCAGCACTGTCAATAGTAGCCAAATTATGGAAAGAACCTAAATGTCCAACTGATGAATGGATAAAGAAATTGTGGTTTATATACACAATGGAGTACTACGTGGCAATGAGAAAGAATGAAATATGGCCCTTTGTAGCAACGTGGATAGAACTGGAGAGTGTTATGCTAAGTGAAATAAGCCATAAAGGGGCGCCTGGGTGGCGCAGTCGGTTAAGCGTCTGACTTCAGCCAGGTCACGATCTCGCGGTCCGTGAGTTCGAGCCCCGCGTCAGGCTCTGGGCTGATGGCTCGGAGCCTGGAGCCTGTTTCCGATTCTGTGTCTCCCTCTCTCTCTGCCCCTCCCCCGCTCATGCTCTCTCTCTGTCCCAAAATAAATAAAAAAACGTTGAAAAAAAAATTAAAAAAAAATAAAATAAAATAAAAAAAAAGAAATAAGCCATACAGAGAAAGACAGATACCATATGTTTTCACTCTTATATGGATCCTGAGAAACTTAAAAGGAACCCATGGGGGAGGGGAAGGAAAAAAACAAGAGAGAGGTTAGAGTGGGAGAGAGCCAAAGCATAAGAGACTCTTAAAAACTGAGAACAAACTGAGGGCTGATGGAGGGTGGGAGGGAGGGGAGGGTGGGTGACGTGTATTGAGGAGGGCACCTGTTGGGATGAGCATTGGGTGTTGTATGGAAACCAAATTTCATATATTAAAAAAAAATTTTTTTTAAAGGAAAAAATACAAATAAAAAAAATAAATGTCTGGTAGAATTCCCCTGGGAAGCTATGTGGCCCAGGACTCTTACTTGTTGGGAGATTTTTGATAATGGATTCAAGTTCTTCACTAGTTATGGGTCTGTTCAAATTTTCTATTTTTCCCTGTTTGAGTTTTGGTAGTGTGTGGGTGTTTAGGAATTTGTCCATTTCTTCCAAGTTGTCCAGTTTGTTAGCATATAATTTTTCATATATGTTGGCCTATAATTTCTCTGATAATTGCTTGTATTTCTGAGGGATTGGTTATGATAAATCCAGCTCATTCATGACTTTTTCTCTTTGGGTCCTCTCCTCTCTTTGAGAAGCTTGGCTAGAGGTTTATCAATTTTGTTTATTTTTTCAAAAAGCCAGCTCTTAGTTTTATTGATATGTTCTTCTGTTTTTTTTTTTTTTTAATTCTGTATCATTTATTCCTGCTCAGATCTTTATTATTTATCTTCTTCTGCTGGCCTTGTGATTTCTTTGTTGTTCTATTTCTTGTTCCTTTAGGTATGCTGTTAGATTTTGTATTGGCGATTTTTCTTGTTTCTTGAGATAGGCCTGGATTACAAAGTAGTTTCCCCTTAGGACTCTTTGCTGAATCCCAAAGGATTTGGACTGTTGTGTTTTCATTTTCATTGTTTCCATATATTTTTAAATTTCTTCTTTAATTGCTTCATTGACCCATTCATTTTTTAGTAAGATGTTCTTAAATTCCATGCATTTGGAGGTTTTCCAAGGTTTTTCTGTGGTTGATCTCAAGTTTCATAGCACTGTGATCTGAAAATGTGCATGGTATGATCTCAATTCTTTTATCTTTATTGAGGGCTGTTTTGTGACCCAGTATGTGATCTATCTTGGAGATTGTTCCATGTACACTCAAGAAGAATGTGTATTATGCTTCAGGATGAAAAGTTCCGAATGTATCTCTCAAATACATCTTGTCCAGTGTATCATTCAGGGCCATTGTTTCTTTATTGATTTTTTTTGGTCTGGATGACCTGTCCATTGTTGTAAGTGGAGTATTAAAGTCCCCTGCAATTATCACATTCTTACCAATAGGATTGCTTATGTTTGTGATTAATTGTTTTATATATTTAGGTGCTTTCAAATTCAGTGCATAAACATTTATAATTGTTAGCTCTTCTTGATGGATAGACCCTGTAATTATGATATAATGCTCTTCTTCATCTCTTGTTACTGCTTTTAGCTTAAAATTTAGTTTGTCTGACACAGGTATGGCTACTGCAGCTTTCTTTTGACTTCCAGTAGCATGATAGATGGTTCTCCATCCCCTCACTTTCAATCTGAAGGTGTCCTCAGTCTAAAATGGGTCTCTCATAGACACCAAATAAATGGGTCTTATTTTTTTTAATACATTCTGATACCCTATGTCTTTTGATTTGAGCATTTAGTCCATTTACATTCAGTGTTGTTATTGAAAGATATGGATTTAGACTCATTGTGTTATCTGTAGGTTTCATGCTTACAGTGATGTCTCTGATCCTTTGTGGTCTTTGCAACATTTCACTCAGAGTCCCCCTTAGGATCTCTTGTTGGCCTGGTTTAATGGTGATGAATTCCTTCAGTTTTCGTTTGTCTGGGAAAACCTTTATCTCTCCTTCTATTCTGAATGATAGGCTTTCTGGATAAAGGATTCTTAGTTGCATATTTTTCTTATTCAGCACATTGAAAATTTCCTGCCACTACTTTCTGGCCTGCCAAGTTTTAGTAGATAGGTCTGCTACTACCCTGATGTGTCTACCCTTGTGGGTTAAGGCCCCTTTATCCCTAGCTGCTTTCAGAATTCTCTCTTTATCTTTGTATTTTGCCAGTTTCACTACAATAAGTCATGCAGAAGATCGATTCAAATTATGTCTGAAGGGAATTCTCTGTGCCTCTTGGATTTCAATGTCTGTTTCCTTCCCCAGATTGGGAAAGCTATGATCTCAAGTAAACCTTCTGCCCCTTTCTCTTTCTCTTCTTCTGGAACTACTATGATACAGATATTATTCCATTTCATTGAGTCACTAAGTTCTCTAATTCTCCCCTCATGGTCCAGAATTTTTTAATCTCTCTTTTTCTCAGCTTCCTCTTTTTACACAATTTATCTTCTATTTTACTCATTCTCCACTCTGCCTCTAGTTTTTCACCTCATTTACAGCATTTTTTAATTTATTTTGTCTATTTTTTCGTCCCTTGATCTCTGCAGCAATAGATTCTCTGCTGTCTTCTATGTTTTTTCAAGGCCAGCGATTAATGACTATTATTCTAAATTCTTCTTTAGCTATATTGTTTATATCTGTTTTGATCAATTCTTTAGCTGTCACTTCTTCCTGGAATTTCATCTGAGGAGACTTCTTCCATTTCATCATTTTGGCTAGTTTTCTGCCCCTTATGTGTTTTAAAAGCTTGTTATGTGTCCTGCACCTACGAGCACTACTATTTTAAAGGGGTCCTATACCTTCCACAGCCTGGCCCTTCAGGAGGGGTTTTTTGGACTGTGTCACTTGTTCTCAGTTGTTGTGACTCTGGTTATTTTATCTCCTTACTCATAGTGATGTTTTGGACCCTCTACCAAGTGTGCTTTGATTTGTTTGCTGAAGTAGCCTTTATGAAGCTTAGCCACATTTGTAAAAGGTCAGTTGTTCTTTCCATTTCCCCATTTTGTTTTCTTTATCCACGCATCTCTTAGACACTTAGGTTGTCTCCATGGCTTGGCTCTCATAAATAATGCCTGAAATCTGCTGCTTTCTTGTTGCCTCTGGATTTGGCAGGTGAGCCACTCATGGATTTTGGATCCTAGTTCCAAAACTTTTGCATTATGCAATTTCAGACTTTATTTGAGCTTCCCCCTACCCACCCCTACCTCCAGCCTCCTCACCCGGCTGGTTCTAGAAACTGGCCACAGTGGGACTGGGGCTGGGGTTGCAAAGGGTCTGACTTAGAAAACAGTACTGAATCCACCATCAGGCTGGGCATAACTTCAAAATCCGACTGGGTCCAGGGTCAGACTGGGTCCAACTTAGAACCAAGTACTTCTATAGTTTAGTCTGAGCTATTTTCTCCAAGAAACCTAGCCATACATTAGTCTTTTCCAAACCAATTTATCAGTCAGTGCTTTGTTTCAGACAAAAGAATTCATTCTACATAAGTAGAAAATTGATTTATTCCAAGTTATTTGATATCATACAAAATGTCTACAGGGACAGTATACCAAGCTTGGATGCTATACAGCTTGAAACAGGAAAAATGCCTATCATACCATAAAACTGTTTCCATGGAAATCTCACTTCTTTTTCTGCTGGTTAATTGAGTCTATGCAACAGGAACTAGAGGTCAGCACTTTTATTAGCCAATGAGGCAAACCCTACAACTCCATGAGGCCATGCTTGCCAGGACTCCTTAGTCACAGAATGTTAGCTCTCACCTTTCTGTCTCCTGCAGATGAGTCTGTTTGATGGATGCTGGCCAAATGTCTACACCTAAGAGAACCTGGGAATGATCATTTAATAATTCTACCTAGGGAGGCCTAGATTCATGATATTGGAGAACCACCAAAGTGGACAGGGATATTCAAAAGATTTGGGGCTTCCATAAATGACAAATGTGTCCTGAGAACCATGTTCATATTTTTTATCCAACAATCTTTTCCTGATATTTTTGCAACTATTTTGATTCCATTAGTGCTTACTTCCCAAAAGGCCCACTTGCACCTGTGGAAGAACTTAAGTGTATTAAGAGGTAGCTATTTCTACTTTTACCAGTGTGGCTGACATGAAGACAGAAGTATGTTTGCCAGATCACTTATTTTCTATGTATGTCTAAGCTGATATATGTTGATTAGATTTACAATTAGAAAAGTTGCATAGTTTCTATTAGAAATGGTTCTTAAGTTCTTTGTCTCCTGTCAGTCTGTCTCCTGTCTCCTGAATCCTGTCAGTTAGATCCTCTTGTTGCTGTTGTTTTCCTAATTGGTTTTGAACAGTGCTAGAACAAATGCCACAGATGAGGTCTTTATGCTTATTTATTTCATCATGTACATAAGCCATATTGAAAGTTTAAAATGTCTTGCAAAGTTGCTTAATTTAGTCCTATATGAGAAGTTGGAGGTTTTTCTATTGTGAAATATACAAAGATATAAGGGAAGTGAGTAGCATGTGATACTTCAGTCCAGAAAATGATTATTTTCTCTGGGAGAGCAATGGGATCCTATCTTGATTTTCGTCATAATGACTTCTCTCAAGCCAGCAGTAGAGGGCTTGTGCTCTACAGATTCGATATAGTAAATGGCTAAGACAAAGCTTGGATCTTCCTCCCTGGTCTATTCAATAAATACCTGCAAGATGTAACAATGAAAGAAAATTTCTCCCTTCTTTAAAAAGAAAGCTCTTTTCAGCTAGCAATCTCATAGCACACTGAAGGGGTAGAATTATGTGGGAATGTAAAAGTACCATACCTCTCAGGTAAATGGACACTTACCCTGTGCAGCTATGAAGAGGTAATTGGAGTCTGAAGTGTAAAGTATAATGGACAGTTATTGAGGCATTTTGAAGTGGTTGGGCTGTATTTTGCACTATCTGTGTGATAACATTCTTCATGGTCTGTAATCTTTTGTGTAAGTTTGCTTTAGGAATTTAATAAGTTTAGAGTTAGAAAATTTGAACATCTCTCTCAGATATCCAAAGATGGCCTGTCTCTGACTCCCAGGGAAATCACTCCATGGAGATCATGCACAAAAATCATTTCAGTATTATTTTGTTTATTTTTAGTTACCGGATAAAAAAATAAATTTCCGATTCTGTGTCTCCCTCTCTCTCTGCCCCTCCCCCATTCATGCTCTGTCTCTCTCTGTCTCAAAAATAAATAAACGTTAAAATACATACATACATACATCATACATACATACATACATACAGTAGTCTCTGGCTTTAGTATTTTCTCACATGGTAAGATCTGAGCTTCTAAACCTGGGGGGTAGTCAGCTCTGATGAAAAGGGTCAGGGTTTCATTTCTGTATCCAAGATCTTCAACTCCTCAGTTTATGAGCTGAGTTGTATTCTCACAAGACCTTAATCATAAACATCACTTTAACAGCTACTCTGCAGGTACAGATGATTACCTTCTTCAATAGGGTTAGAGAGTGTAGTAATTAATTTGTTACTTCTCTTAAGCTTAGCAGTATTCTGAGAGGTGGAAAATTAAAGGAATTCACTATTTATAGTCTTCCTATACATTTGTACAAGTATCTAAATCAGTACCCACCCCTGTATTGTTCTCTTTTATCTCAGTGGAAGGGGATCCATGTGAATGCATGCCAAGCATTGCACAGGTCTTTGTACATGTATGATCTGTATTTGATACCAAGTTCAACATGAGCTGGATTTAACAACAATCTTCCTCTATTACAGTTGTTATATGTGATCATTAGAGAGAACTTGAAGAAAACAAGAGTTTTCTCTGAAACCCAGAACCTGCCTATGCTCTTGACCCAAATGCTCATAATTCTTGTGGAAAATGATAAATTATTCTTATTTCTAGTTTCAATTGTTTCCTTCACACTTCTGCTCCTCAGTCTACAGTAGTTCTCTAGTCTCCCAGTTTTCATCTCTTTCATGTTATTTCTGAATTTCTCCTCCTTTCCCTTCACTACGAAACTTTAGGAAATTGTGCACACTCATATTTATTTAACATTTCTGATTCATGGTTCAGTACACTAGCAACTGTTTTCAGACTTCATGAAAATAGTTCTTACAGAAGCTACTGAAGTCAATCTTACCACATAGCTCTCTTCAGTCTCCTGCTTCCTCCTTTGTGTGGTCTATGATACACTTGACCATGTAGTACTAGGATATTTCCCTTTAGATCCTTGATAGCACTGTCTTCTAGTTCATTTTCTAATTCTTACACTGTTGTTCCTTCATCTCCAAACATGAGTTCTCTTCCTAATCAAGTACCTTGTACTCTGGTATACCCTACTGATCTCTCAATTCTCTCTTTTGTCTCCGGAATCTTTCTCTAATTGATAGCTTCTACTGCCATACCTCTAATCACTAATATTCTCTATCCCTAAACTATTCTGAGAAACCTAATTAGTCACATATATGTTTAATCTTTGTGCCCAATATATAATTTATTTCAGAGATAATATTTTAAGCTACCAAATATGCACACCTAACCTTTTTTTGCCTTCTTGCTTTAAAAAGAAACATAGTGTAGGAAGCTGTATTAGCTGTGTTATAATCTCAAGAGCAAAGGCAAACATAGGAAGGATAATAGATTCAAATTATGACAAGAGTCTGCATCTCTGAAGGTGTTTCTGAGCAGCATTTATGAAAGCAAAAAAAAAAAAAAGCCCCTATAAAGTTAATATTAGTGGAAAGTCTGTGATTTGCAGCTAAATGCATTCCTATATGATACATTCATCTTCCTTTTGCCAACATTTCTTTCCACCTCTAAATCCCCTCATATTTATTTCTCAAATGACAATTATTTCATCATCCATACAGTAGCGAAAGCCTTTTAACCACTGTGATTTCATTCTTCTCCTTCAACCTGCATGACAATGGTCCCCTGATATATTTGATCTTTTCCTGCCTCCATTCCCACTGTCATTCAAAAATATGAAATGGACAATTACAAATATTATCTAGTTGATATCCCATGTTCAGTGTTCTCCCACACCCAAATCATGTTATTTTCCAGAGATTCTCAAACTACATGTCAAGATGCAACTATATCATGATCATTTTGTTACTGCTAACAAAGCTACAAAGCTTTTGAGTAATATGCATGTTTTATATAATAAAGAAGATACTAGAATAATGCTCTAATAGTGCTTTGGTTAGGCAATTTTTATTTTAATTTTTTGAGAGCTAGGGAAAAGGGTAAAATGTAGCTAGTGTATTAGTAACCATTTTAGATATTACCAGGGGATTGTTTTTTCTTTCCATGTGAACACCATCTTCTATGTGTGTCAGGGCAGAGAAAGAAAATTGAGGATCATAATATAAAAGTACATTTTCTTAGCAAGAAGAAGAAGAAAAGCCTTGAATGAGTCCTTTGCTCTCTATATACTTACTGTCCTCTTTTTCCATCACTTTACACAATCCTAGCATTCTTTCATTTTCCTTGCTTTGAATAATGTGTTGTCTGTATCTGAATTATCCTTTCCCCAACTGGTAAGCTCAGCATATCACCTCTAAAGAAACCTTCTTTCGATACTACCCAGACTGTAATGAATCTCTCTCATTTGAAAATGCTTCTATTATGGTATTCATCATGTGTTGTAACTACAACTATTCTCCATTGTCATATTTACCTAAATCAAAGTCTGTATTTTTAAATAGCATTTTTGTTAATTGTCCACTAGAAATTGTTCTGTGTTCATTTTTGTGGTGCTCAGTCAGGCATGACCACAAAAGAAGATACAGGAGAGGCTCAGGAAAAACAAAGTTTGTTATACCTGCAGGTCCTAGGGTTAAGATCTAGGGGAGAACCTCGGCCACTGTCTCTACTGGAGTTTCCGTAGGAAAGTTGAGGTAGAGTAAACCATTAAAGATTGGCTACAATGAATAATTTCTGAAGGCTCTAATCCATAGGTGTAGTGTCTAGTTGCCTGGTACCCAGTCCTTGGATGATTAAAGCAGAGGGAGGAATAATGCTTCCTGGGTTATCAGCCAGGTAAAGGAGGTAGGGTTCTGTATCCATTAGTGTGCTTACCAAAGGCACGTCTAGGCTGAGCCTTTTGCTATCTTTAAGAATTGGGTAGCACTATGAGGGGCAGCCTCTCCCCTGCCAGGAAAGTGAAAACATAAAAGTAGGAAATAGAAACTATAAACAGTACAAAAATGAATTGTCCCATGAAATAATTAGAAAAATGAAATGGAAAGTTGGTTCTAGTCAAGGAGCCTCCACAGAAAGTGAAGTGTTACATTGAGTTTTAGGAGAGAAATGTAGACATCCTGGGAAAAGTAAATGTTAGCACAGAACTGTTTGTCTCTTAGCTTTCAATTTACTAAGATACTTGTAAAAGATGCTGATGCTTTGATGCTACATTTTTAGCATCATACTGGTACCTGGTCAGAGTGGTTTGATTAATTGTGCATATTAAAATTGGCCCTTGAACAACATGGGTTTGAACTGTGCAGGTCCAGTTGAACACAGATTTTTTTTTTTCTGATAAACACCATACAGTACTGTAAATATATCTTCCCTTCCTTATGATTTTTTTTAACGTTTATTTATTTTTGAGACAGAGAGAGACAGAGCATGAACGGGGGAGGGGCAGAGAAAGAGGGAGACACAGAATCGGAAGCAGGCTCCAGGCTCTGAGCCATCAGCCCAGAGCCCGACGCGGGGCTCGAACTCATGGAGCGTGAGATCGTGACCTGAGCTGAAGTCGGACGCTTAACCGACTGAGCCACCCAGGCGCCCCTATGATTTTCTTAATAACATTTTCTCTAGGTTACTTTATTGTAAGAATATGGTATACACTATATATATACAAAATATGTGTTAATTGATCATTAATGTTATGGATAAGGCTTCTGATCAACAGTAGGCTATTTGTAGTTGTATATTTTTAACTGTGTTGGGTGGGAGTTGACACCCCTAATCCCGGCATTGTCCAAGGGTCAACTTTCTCCTTAGGCTCTCACTGAATTGTTTAGTAGGATTGTGCTTTGTCTTTTCAAGAACCAACAAGATCTCAGGGAAAAATTCTGCTAATTGGGTATTAGTGGCTTTTGAATTCAGTACAGTGTTTTTGAACACCTACTACGTGAAAGGCATTATGCTAAGGGATCATCAAATCTGAATTCTTTTATTCCAACTTCCAGATGAGGCATACTGAAAGTATATTATTAAACAAGCATTTATTAAGTACTGTATTTGTGTGTATATGGATAGAAGATAGCTATTCAGCACTATTTTAACAGGTATGATAGTAGAAAATAATAGCCCTTTTAAACTTACACATAGGCAAATATCAGAAAGCCAAAACAAATGTAAGCACATAAGAAAGTGTTTGGGGAACAAAAAGCCATGAAGGATCACTGCCAACTCGTTCAAGCAGTGCAGACTCGTTGAAGTGCACCATCTTGAATTTCATTAAACAAAATCATGTAATATCTGAGGAGAAGGGAAAAGGATTCCCCTATCAAGGAAAGGAGGCAGAAACATAATAATGGAGGAAGAGAAGCCAAGGGCCAATTTCAGAAGTAGCAAGAGATAGACTGAAGTTGTAAAGTAAAGCAACCAAAGATGGAGTAGGCCAAATTGTAACCTTGGAAAACTTTTTAAACAAGATTTTTTTAAATTAAACTTTGCCTTTTATTTGTTATTACTACAATTTTATTTTTTAATGTTTATTTATTTTTGAGAGAGAGAGAGAGAGACAGAGCATGAGTAGGGGAAGGGCAGAGAGAGGTAGACACAGAATCTGAAACAGGTTCCAGGCTCTGGGCTGTCAGCACACAGCCCACCGTGGGACTTGAACTCAGGAACAGCAAGATCGTGACCTAGCCCAAAGTCAGACACTTAACCAACCAAGCCACCCAGGTGTCCCTGTTATTACTACAATTTTAGCTGCTGATTATGTGAAGCAAGCAGAGTCCAAAGGATATATTCATTCATGTAAGGTTCATAGTAATCTTGTGAGGTATGAAATATTAACACCCTTTTACAGATGGGACCCTGGTGTCCAAAAAGAGGAACAGAGTGCAGGAGTCCAAGCAGATCTCCTAGTGTCTATGGTGAATGCTCTTAGCCACGGTGCTATAATATCAAAGGGGTACTTGGAAGTATAGGACAAAAGTAGTGTAGAAATGGCAAGCCCTATAAGGAAAAAGTTATTGCCAGTAGTTCTTGGACCTTTTAATTTATCTAGATGCAGATGAAGAAATTGGATTGAAAAATGTAACCAAGATACACTTCTTACTGTAACATTAGACACCTGTAAAGATCTTAGAGTTTTCATTCACCCTGATATTTAAGGAGGCAGGAAGCAATGCATACACAGAATTAGGTATCTCAGTATGTCAGTCATCCTTCTCTTTCCCTGCCACTGTAGGCATGCTCTCAATTGTAGCCTTTGCCTTTATTTTCTGACACATAAGAAAAAGGAATATTTGATAAAGAATATAAAATGCAAGTGATCAGACAAGGCTTTAGACAAATATTTTAGTTCCAGAATGTTTATAGCATGTGTTTTGATGTTTCTAAATTACCATATGTTTTTATTATAAACAGGGACTGCTTCATTTGTTGAATAGCAATGATACATTACGTTGACTGTTTCTGACACTGAGTTTGAAACTTAAGAGGGAAAAATTATCCTCTAACATTAACCTCTAAACAGAGAGACAGAGAATGAGTAGGGGAGGAGCAGAGAGAGGTAGACACAGAATCTGAAACAGGTTCCAGGCTCTGAGCTGTCAGCACACAGCCCAATGTGGGACTTGAACTCAGGAACAGCAAGATCATGACCTAGCCCAAAGTCAGACCTTTAACCAACTGAGCCACCCAGGTGTCCCTGTTATTACTATAATTTTAGCTGCTGATTATGTGAAGCAAGCAGAGTCCAAAGGATGTATTGGCTCATGTAAGGTTCATAGTATTCTTGTGAGGTATGAAATATTAACACCCTTTTACAGATGGGACCCTGGTGTCCAAAAAGAGGAGGAACAGAGTGCAGGAGTCCATGCAAATCTCCTAGTCTCTATGTTGAAGATGAAGTCTCTAGATGCAGATGAAGAAATGGGATTGAAAATGTAACCAAGGGATACACTTCTTATCATAACATTAGACACCTGTAAGGACCTTAGAGTTTTCATTCACCCCAATATTTAAGTAGGCAGGAAGCAATGCATACACAGAATTAGGTATCTCAGTGTGTCAGTCGTCCTTCTCTTTCCCTGCCACTGTAGGCATGCACTCATCTATAGCCTTTGCCTTTATTTTCTGACACATAAGAAAAAGGAGTATTTGATAAAGCATATAAAATGCAAGTGATCAGTCAAGGCTTTACACAATTAACCTCTAAATTAACCTCTAATATTTACTAGTAATTTTTTTTAATCTCCACACTGCTAAGTAGGTAAGAAAAATATTGCTACCATCACAATCCCCCAATTTTTATCTCAGAGTACAAACCATCTTATTTTAAAAGCTTGAAGGCAATTCTTCATGCAACCGAATCCTGGCTGGAGTTGTGTGGGATGATGCGGCAAAGGCTGTAATGAACAACTCCAACATCCCAGAACTGTGTCTGCCTGACAGAGCAATGTATACAAACCAGTTCCTAGCTTTTATTGGGCTGCACCAAGTGTATAATTCTCCAGTGAGCCCAGGAGTCAGAAACTGTCAATTACAAAGAAATGGTTGGCAGACTGAATGAATATTTGTGTGTAATTATCACAGCATCCACCAGCAGCAAAGACTCCAGAATGGTGCACACAAATGTTAGTGTCCTTTCCCTGCATAAAACACCCATTTTTACACTGTGTGATATCAATGCCTAACAGAGGTGATGAGACAGGATGCAGGCAATTTATTTTGCCAGCCACATGTAACCCAAGATGTTACTCATCACTGAACAGCTACTGCTTTTGCCAAAAGCATTATTTTCAAATATTTAAGAGTCTAAGCTTTCCTTTGGCCATCCTAGAGCACCCTTTTCCTCTATCTTTATAGTCCTAAAGGACAATGATCAGGTCATGCTTTTAAATAGTCACAAGCTCTCAAGCAATGAGCCTTTCCAGAGTCTCTTTTCCTCATATATAAAAAGGGGGTTGATGGATATTTTAACTCAGATATCTTATGATATTGTAATACCCATATTTCCTTTCCTTTCCATTTGCTTTGTATTAGTTCTTTAGATTGTTGAAAGAGAAAAAAATAAGAATTACCACCTTCCCTGAATAGAGATGAGGGTTTTTTTTATTTGAACTATATTTTCTTTTTTGTGTGGCTAAACACTCCTTTGAAAATCTAAAAATGGTCTGCATCTTCCTGTCAAAAATGTTCATAGGTATACATGCATACCTACCCATGATGACTTCATGGACATGTGATGTCTGCAGTCACACAGGGTCTGCTGCTCAGTAGTTTCTCACACTTACTTTAACATCTGCTGTCACTATCTTGAATTCTTAGTAACTTTTGATTTTGTGTTTTGTAAAAGAAGTCCAATGGGATAATGCAACATGAACAGAGAAGAATGGGAAGTAGGTGTGTCCCCTGTGCTTGCCTTTCTATTTGTATATAGAATACCCAACACCCAAGAAGCATGGGATTCCAGTGGACCCACAGCATGTGGGGTGAAGCAAGATTCAAATCGAGGACAAGGTAAATGTGTACATCTACTACAGATAAGCAGGGAAGCCAAGAAGCCAAACTTTCAAATCAAACCACAACTTGCTCCAAATACAGAAAGGTGACAATGGTGTTCTGAGAAACACAATTAACCAGGACCCCTGTGGTATCCTTTCTTGTTTCTTCTACTTACTTGTATTAACCAATAACCTACACTGAAAAAATGACATAGAAAGAAAAGATTGGGCAACCCATAGTCCCTTTTCCATTAAGTCCTTCCTGACAGGTCAGAAAGGCATAAGTAATGAGTGTAGACAGAGTGTATTTATACCAAGAAGTGAAGTAAAAACAGTTGTGTTAGTTTTGTACAGTGTTTTTGCTGCTCTGGTGAGAACAAAATACATAATTACAAACTACAAAATAAGAATTATGCAAGTTTGGTCATTTTGCATACAGGTTAAGTGCTTTTATATTTGTATTGCACGGTATACAGATGATCCTTGAACACTGTGGGAGTTAAATATGCCAACTCCCCACTACACACACAGTAAAAAACAAAAACAAAAACAAACAAACACCACATTCAACTTTTGACTCCCTAATAACTTAACTACTGATAGCCCTCTGTTGACCAGAAGCCTTACCACAACATAAACAATTGATTAACACATACAACATACAAAATATGTATTAAATGCTGTATTATTACAATAAAGTAAGCTACAAAAAAATTTTTAAGCTTTTTATTTTTTTATTTTTTTAATATATTAAATTTGTCAAATTGGTTTCCATACAACACCCAGTGCTCATCCCAAAAAATGCCCTCTTCAATACCCATCACCTACCCTCCCCTCCCTCCCACCCCCCATCAACCCTCAGTTTGTTCTCAGTAGAAAAGAAAATGTTAAAAGAAAATCCTAAGGGAGAGATCTCAGAGAATGATAGTAGAGTAAGAGGATGGTGAGCTTACCTCCTTCCATAGACACACCAAGGCAACAACTACATGTATTGCAACTGACTCTGAAAAAGATCTGAAGACTGGCCAAACAGATCTTCCACAGCTAGACACGGAGAGAAGGCTACATCAGAAAAGATAGGAAAGGCAAAGCTTTGACTGGGAATCAGCACTCTGGCATGACTACCCAGACATAGGAGGGATATCATAAGCAAGAAGGAGTAAGGAGAATAGACCCCACATCTGGTATCCCCTAAAAGGAAACTGAGTCTCCACCAATAAAGAGCCAGCATGCTAAATAACTTGGCCTAAGATACAGCCCCAAAGCAGCAATTTTCAAAGTTCCTGGGATATACATGAAGGATATTTATTAACTAATTTTGGCATAAATTCTATAGGGGCAGGATCTGCAGGATCTTTCTCTGGGAACAAAAGCACTGGTAGGTATCATTTGTTATACCTTCTCCCAGCCTAGATAACCAGGCACTTTCAGGAACCAGTGCTGACACTCTCCATCTACCTTGCTACCACCAGGAGCCTTGCCCTGACATTCCTACCTGATCCAACCCACCTCCAGCAGACAACACTCCAAAACAGCTCCTCCATGACACCTGGGGAGGATGGGAGAAAATCCTGCCCATCAGTGCACCCAGGGTTTGTGCAACTGGGCCTCTCAGCCAGCTGCACAGACAGAAATCCCTACATACCAGTATGACTTGACTCCAGCAGTCAGTCACAGCTCAGCCACAACAGAAGGGCACACATAACCACAAAGAGGACATGGATGGAGCACTCTGTTCTGGTGACGAGAGGAGATTGTTCTATAGGGCAGGAGAAGAATCCTTTTGCATAAAGCCACTGCTTAAAGATCAGGAGATAGAGATGACCTCCTAATAGGTAAAAACAAACATGGAGAGTTAGACAAAATGAGGAGAGAGAGGATTATCTCCCAAATGAAAAAAAAAAAAAGGACAAAAATCACAAGGGAAAAAGGATAAAAGAAATAGAGATAAGCAATATGCCTGACAGAGTTCCAAGTAATGGTCGTAAAAATACTCCCCAGACCTTAGAGGGTACAGAAGAATGAATCAATGATTGGGAAGAATGGGTAATAGAAAGCAACTAGGGTGAAAAGCAAAAAGAATGAGAATAACAAATGAGGACTGATTAAGGGACCCCACAATATCATCAAGAATGATATTCACATTATAGGGACCCCAGAAGGAGAACAGAGAGAAGGGAGCTGATAACCTCCCTTAACTAGAGAAAGACACCTATCCAAGTCCAGGATGCACAGTGAGCCCCAAAATGAATCCAAGGAGAACCACCAGACAGCTAATAACAAAAATAAAGGGAGAAAATGATAGTAATACAACCGTAAAAGGCAACTTTAAAACCCCACTTACATTAATGGATGGATCAACAAGACAAAAACCCAATAAGGAAATAGTGGCTTTGACTTACACATTCTTTTCAAAGGGCACATGGAACATTCTCCAGAATAGGTCAGTACATTTAAGAAAACCATAATTACATCAACTGTTTTTTCCAATCTCAATGGTACAAAACTAGAAATCAATTGAAGAAAAGAATTGTAAGAAACACAGACATGTGGAGGCTAAATAACCTGTTACTAAAAAAACCAGTCAATGTTTTATGAAATGAAAAATGAAAAAATTAAAACGAAATGAAAAAGTTAAAGAGGAAATCAAAAACTACAGAGACACAAATGAAAACAGAAACACTACAGTTCAAAATCTTTGCAATACAGCAAAAGTAGTTCTAAGAAAGAAGTTTATGGCAATACGGACCTATCTCCAGAAAAAAAGAATATCAAAAAATCTATCCTTAAACCTAAAAAAGCTAGATAAAGAATAAAGCAAGCCCAAAGTTAGTGGAAGAAAGCAAACAATAAAGACCAGAAAGGAAATAAATAAAATAGAGACTCAAAAAAGGATAGAGAAGATCAATGAGACTAGAACCTCGTTCTTTGAAAAAATAAACAAAACTTAGAAACCTTTAGTGAGACTTATCAAGAAGAATAGAGAGGACTCAAGGAAATAAAATTGGAAATTAAAGCGACACTACAGATATACAGAAAATTATATGCCAGACAATTGGACAACCAAGAAGAAATGGACAAGTTCCTAGAAACAGTCTTCCAAAAGTGAAATATGTAGAAATACGAAAATCTGAACAGACCAATTACTAATAATGAAATTGAACAGGTAATCAAAAATTCCCAACAAACAGAAGTCCAGGATGAGATGCATCACAGGTGAATTCTACCAAACTGTTAAAGAAGATTAAATACCTATCTTTCTTAAATTATTCCAAAAGGTAGAAAAGGGAGGAATGTTTCCAAATTCATTCTATGAGGCAAGCATTATCAAAACCAGAGAAAAACTTTTTAAAAAATTACAGACAAATATCCCTGATGAACATAGATGGAAGTATCCTCAGTATAATATTAGCAAACCAAATTCAACAGTACCTTAAAAGAACCATTCACCACAACCAAATGGAATTTGAGAGATGCACATATAGTTCAATGTGCACACATCAATCAACATGCTACACCACATTAACAAAACAAAGGATAAAAATTATGATGATCTCAATAGATGCAGGAAAGTCATTTCACAAAATTTAACATATATTCATGATTAAAACTCTCAACAAAATGGATTTAGAAAGCAAAATAAAGGCCATATATGACAAACCTACAGTAAATATCAACAATGAAAAGCTGTAAGCTTTTCCCTATGATCTGGAACAAGAGTAAGTATGTCTACTCTCACCACTTTTATTAGACATAGTACTGAAAATCCTACCCATTAAATTCAGATAAGAAAAAGAAATAAAAGCCACCTATATTGGTGAGGAAGAAGTAAAACTGTTACTGTTTTCAGGTGACAAGACAATATATATAGAAAATCATAAAGAGTCCACAAAAAATCTAGAACTAATAAATAAATTCAATAACGTTGCAAGATGCAAAGTCAATATACAGAAATCTGTTGCATTCCTATACACTAATAATGAAATAGCAGAAAGAGATATTAAAGCAATCCCATTTCTAACTGTATTAAAAAGACTAAAATACCTAGTAATAAATTTAACTAAAGAGGTCAAAGACCTATACTCTCAAACTATGCTGATAAAAGAAATTGAACACAACACAAACAAATGGAAAGGTATACCATGCTCATGGAAGTGGAGGGATTAACATGTCACTACTACCCAAGGCTATGTACAGATTAATCAAAATACCAACAACAATTTTTACAGAACTAGAACCAAAAACAAGAGCCTAAAATTTGTATGGAAACATTAAAAACTACAACTAGCCAAAGTAATCTTGAGAAAGAAGAACAAAGCTGGAGTCATCACAATCCCAGATTTCAAACTATACTACAAAATTAGGGTAATCAAAACAATATTATACTGGCCAAAAACCAGACATATAAATCAATAAGGCAGAATTGAGAGCCCAAAAATAAACCAATGTTTATATGGTTAACTAATCTATGACAAAGGAGGCAAAAATATACTGTGAGGAAAAGATAGTCAAGTAAATAAATGGTAATGGGAAAACTGGACTACTTGCTTACCATATACAAAAATAAACTCAAAATGGATTAAAGACCTAAATGTAACATCTGGCACCATAAAACTCCTAGAAGAAAACAAAGGAAGTCATCTTTTGGACATCAACCTTAGTAATATACTTTTGGATTTTTCTTCCCAGACAAAGGAAGCAAAAGCAAAAACAAACACTTGGTATTACATCAGACTGAAAAGCTTTTGTATGGCAAAGGAAACCACCAACAAAATGACAAGGCAACCTAGTGAGCTGAGAAGATATTGGCAAATTATGTATCTAATAAAGAACTAATATCCAAAATGTGTAAAGAATTTACACAACTCAACACCAAAAAAATAATAATAATCTGATTTAAAAATGATCTTGAATAGGACCTGAATAGGCATTTTTCCAAAGAAGACATACAGATGGCCAACAGACACATAAAAAGATACTCAACATCATTCATTGTCAGGGAAGTGCAAATACACAACAAGATATCACCTCACACCAGTCAGAATGGCTAATAACAAAGATGAGAGATAAAATGTGTTGGTGAGGACATGGAGAAAAGGGAACTCTGGTGTACTGTTGGTTGGAATGTAAATTAGTTCAACCACTATGGACAACAGTATGGAGATTAGTTAAAAAACTAAAAATAGAAATACCTATGATCCAGTAATTCTACTTCTTGCTCTTTACCTGAGAAAACCAACACTAATTTGAAAAGACACATGCACCATATATTTACGCAGCATTTTTACAATAGCCAGGATATGGAAGCAACCTAAGTGTCTATTGATAGATGAATGGATAAAGAAGACATGGCATATATATACAAAATATCACCCAGCTATAAAAAAAGAATGGGATCTTGCCACTTGTAGCAACATGGATTGACCTAGAGGGTATTATGTTAAGTGAAATAAGTCAGACAAATACCATATGACTTCACTTATATGTAGAATCTAAAAAAAACAAATGAACAACCAAGAGAAACAGACTCACAGAGAACAAACTAATTAACGGTTGCCAGCACTGAGGTAGGTAAGGCAATAGGCAAAATAGGGGAGGGGATTAAGACGTACAAACTTCCAGTTATAAATAAGTTGAAAAGTACAGCATAGGGCATATAGTTAATAATACTGTAATAACTTTATATGGTGACAGATGATAACTGCACCTACCATGGTAAGCATTTAGTGATGTATATGATTGTTAAAAATATAAACAGAGATCATAAGGAAGAGGAAATTCATTTATAGCACTGCACCATATTTATCAGGGGAAAATATGCAGTTCAAACCATGGTAGAATACATGTCAATAATTTTTTTAGGCTTCTCCAAGTAAGTATTTAAGTTCCAGTTAACACACAATGTAATATTAGTTTCAGGCATACAATTTTGAGATTCACATGCCAATAATTTAAAATTATTTCATTTTTCTTAGAAATTAAACATGGCCAGTCAAAAGACAAACCATGGGAGAAAGGGAAAAAATGTATATTTTAGTACCTTAAAGATACTACAGTTTCTAAACATGGGACCTTTTTTCCGAAAACTTTTTGAATCAAGGGCTCAACAGTTCCATTTTTACTGAAATCCCAAATTTTGTAGCCAGCCCCGTGCTTATATTTTACATAAAATTTCAAGAGATTCTGAAATCCTCACAACATAGGAAGAAGAGGACATATCACTGTATATGTAATTGTATTTAGTTTTCTTGGCCTGCCATAACACTACAGACTAGGGAATACCTAGAGAGAGTGACTATTGCTAATGTCAAAATGCAAAGACTTTGTTACTGACTTAACTCCTTTCTTGAATTCTCTAAGTACCTCTCTACCTGAAGGGTACCTTGAAATATCATATGACTTAAGATAACCCTTACTCTTTTTTTAAAAAAAGAGTTTTATGATCTAGCATAACCAATAACCAAGACAAAAAGAATTTTAAAACTTCTGTGCTAATAATAAATTGAGATTGTTCTTTAATTATCTAGAGCTCTCAAAACAATAATTGTCTGTGTTTCAATGTTCTACATTGTTTTTTAATGAATACACATCAAGAAAACATATGTATCTGGTTGATTCCATTAAGTAAATTCCATTAATGTGTCTAAATACTTCTTGGCCCTTATCTAAAATTAATCTCTAATAGAATTTGGAGGCTTTTAATTATTTCTGTTCTCATAAACCTATAAATTTCTCATCAGTCATGTTCCCAGAAATTGACCTGAGAAGAAAACATGGGATGAAATTCTGAGAAGCACACATACCAGGCAGGGTGGCCCAATCTTTTCTGGCCCCTCCATTAATTTCTGAATACCAGAAGTACAAGAGAAGGAGAAGAAATTATTTGGCCCTTGATGCTCACAAAGCCCAACACATTTAAATTCATTTTCAATGCCATGAAACAATAGCATCATTTTCATATATGGGTGGTATATATTATGTACACAAGCCCACCTGCTTCAGTGAGATGTGAATAAATATCAGAAGCCTTAGGTTTCAGTCCAATTTCCAACATTAAGTTCATGGCACATTTTAGGTTTGCCATCCCATCTCCATTTCTTCCTTTCTCAAGTTCTCAAATGCACTCATTACAAGTGCCTGTCCTCACTCCACTCCCACAGATCATGCCTGTCTCAGTAGTGAGTTTCAGTTTCCTTCCACCTCATGGAATTTTTCTGAAACCACTCACATCACCCTATGAAAACCAAGAGTCATTCCAACCTCTTAATACTAGACAACCTGCTTTCAACAGCCCCTGGTTGTTCACTCTATTACCAAGTACAAACTGCATGTGGCCCTGCATGGCATATGATGTCCAGATCCCCTGCACAGTAAATATATGATCAGTAAACTGATGGTGATCGCACCTGTCCAGGATTAGGTGTTTTGTGTTGGGCCATAGCCATAGGGTGGGAATCCTTCTTTCACTAGGGGAATAAAGCTGAGGAGATTAAAACTTAGTGACAGGGGTGGATCTGCCCACCACAGACACTCAAAAGGTCCAAATTATTAGAACAAACTTTTACCACTAGCTGATTAGACTATTTTTTGAAAATGTCACAGAAAATCAGATTCTCCCATCTGAGTGCTGGGCCAAGTGGCATGAAGCAGTTGGAGGTAGACATCCCTTCACATATTATAGGAGGTTCTCTAAATGAAATGACAAATTGCATTTGCCATTGGTGGGGCCACGCTTTCACTTTTGAGTGATTTTGACTCTGGTTGGCCATATATGTCTCGTTTAAATTTTAATTCATGTCATTCTAAAAATAGTTCATAATCTGTAATCAAGGATGAATAAGTGCCAGGAAATCACTATAGTGAAAAAAAATACATAGCAAATAATTTAACACATCATTTATAACGCATGGACATACTTCCTACAAAATGTTTTAAAGAAACCTGCTTTTGTACTTTTAATTCCATCAAAGATGAGCATATCTGTGCAGACTTTCTTTTGTTTCCCCGCCTATTTGCCATGGCCCATGGCTGCTTGAAATTGATATATTCAAGTGCCACCAGCAAGGCCTCAATGAGAAAGGCTTTGCAATTCATCCTCTGTGACCTTTTATATAAATATTACTTTGAGTTGGACAGTGGAAAAGCCCAGGGTAACACTATAATGCCAACCTGACAGACACTTTACAACCTCTGCCAATACACTATATCAGAATCTTGCTTAAGCATTAAAGAAGAATGTTTCAAAAATAATTTAAAATGATAAAGGAGTCCCCAAAGATATTTAGAGTTGATTTTTCAGCTATTAAGTATTTCTTCATCTTCTCCAATATCCCTACCAAAGATGAAAATGCAGGGAAGGGACCGTTCTCCACTGAGGTCCTCTCATTCCTCTAGGATGGCAGTGCTATGACTTGGGCTCTGGCCTCTTGAACCCTGCTCACTGGATTGGGATCTCTGCTTCACCACTTTATTACAAACCCTAAGAACTTCCACAATTTTCTCTATGTCTCTGTGTCTCAACTTTCTAAATTTTAAATCGAGATGCTCTCAAAACCTCAGTACCATAGAAGGAATCGATCTGTAAATACATACTAACTAGGCCTTCATAACCAATATTACTTGGCTTATACCACACGCTTAATAAATGTTACACACTTTTTCACCACCGTCATTTTAGATTGGTTTGCTCCCTTTCACACTAGGTAAAACTTATCTGGACCATTTTTGGCTGAGAATAGAGTAAAATTGTCCACTTATTATTGAAAGGGCCTTGAAGATGTTGATCCATCCAATTCTTCCTCCCTTCCACTTTGTGGTTGAGGAAACTGAAACACAGGTAGTGTAACTTTCCCAAAGTCATGATGCACACAGAAATAGAACTCAGGACTCTGGATTCCCAAAATTTTAAGAGCAGAAATGTCCTTTCACAAAGAATTATCAGGAGGCCTTATTCAGTTGTCTACCCCGAAATTCGCCATATGCAAGCTGCATCTTACAGGAAATCTCAAATTCACATTTTATTCCTACTTCAGTTTTCCTTATATTCAAATGGATTCTAAATTTCAATTTTTTTTAATGAGAAACATCTGAGTTGTATATATCATATACAGCTTTAAGTTTCTATACCAACTTCAGGGGCCAAACAGCAATCAAAACCAAAGCATCATTTTAAATGTAAAAAGTCTTATAAAAATAACTTACAAAAATATCTCTATCAAATCTATAGGTTGTCATATAGTTTATATGTTTGTCAAAGCTTGAACTAGGATTTACTTTTTTTCCAAACAAAAAATGTTTACGTTATTTAGACATAATCAGCATTGTTTTTAAAATATGCACAATAACTACATCTGTGCTATAAATTTCATTTGAAATTAAAGTAATATAAAAAGAGCAGACATAAGTACTAAAAAGAACAGTTTAGTTTATAACCTATAGTTAACGATTGGAGTACTTAATGACACTAAACTGATTTTACAATTTGGAGCAAAGAGAAAAGTTGATATTATGAAGAACCCATACTATTAGATCAGCATCCTAAGAAAATCTACAATTTCCCCATTTTTCTCAAACTAAAATCTGTCTGTCCTATTAAGGTGTCAGTCTAATCCCTGACACATAAGCCCTGAGTTAGCTTTAGCCAGGGTAATTAGTTGCTACACATGCTTTTTCGAAAGAACATGAAGCAGTAAGACTGGATGATGTACACCTTAGTTTTCTCATCCAGAGAATGAAATAATACAATTACTCAGCTCATTGGTTTTCTATAATGATGTAATACCTGTTAAGAGATTAGAACAGTGCTTTGCACATAAATAAGACTCAAATATTAGTGAATATTAGGATTATTATTATCCTGAGAGTACCTGAGAAGTACATCTAAAACAGCAGAGAAAATATTAATATTCTTGATAGATGTGGCTGCATTAAAGAGCATTATCAGGGTTCAAATCGTAACTGCTAGGGCCTTTCTAGCTCATATAGCCAAGCCCTACAGAGAAAATTACCTAAGAAATTGATCTTTGTCAGGAAAGACTGAATTTCTGCTCTTGGGTCATCATGACAAGAAGTTCCCAACCTAAAGCCTTGCATGAAGAAAATCATTGACAATACTGAATCTAATTTAGATCTAGTTGATATAATTGATAGGTGATTCTTCCCCTTCCTACATATATACTGTAAAATTGGAATTTTAATATTCATTCATATTTGGATCTTAGAAAACTATTTCAGATTAGAATCAGAAGCACAGAAAGAAAAAAAAGAATCAGAGGCACAGTAGTAAAGTTTGTGCTCATGTACTGCTTTTGCAGAAGGAATATGGAAGGGGAGGAAAGGGATATACTAACATGTGAAGGAATGGAAATTAAAATTTTCTGCATTCTTACATGTGCTGGTTTCCATTTTTAAAGATAAAAGTTTCTACCTAAAGGGTTAAGTTAGAATACAAAAGATTCCACAGCGTGATTCTGGTTTCATTTGATCAAAATATAATTTTATGTTTAGCCATTTGGATTTTAAATACTTGACAGTCAAGTGATCATGACATTTCCTTTACAAACATTTATTTACCAATTCTAAGTTCAATTTATTTTAGTGTGTTGGTGATAGGAAGGTGGAAAATTCATGGTCTTTGTCCTCACATATTAGATGACACTTGTCATTCATTGTAAGAAGTGCAAAGTGCTCTGGTTCTAAAAGGAAAAAAAATATTTCTATAAAATAACCTCTATAAAAAGGTGCCTATATCTTTTCTAATATTTGAAGTTAAATGATTTTGCAACTTTGTATTACAAACAATACTGTACAACTCAATACTAAAAGATATTGCCCATGTGCCCTAATTTAAATGACATCACAATCCTTATAACAAAGTTTCTGAAGGTTCACAACTTTCTCACGTCTGCTAGATCCATAACAAATGTATCTGAAATCTCCACAGATTTCTGTGCACATAATGAATTTTGATAATATGGTAAAGGTCAGAAATTCAAATAAGATGATCAGGGTGCTCATTAATTCTGAACAGAGTGAAATATGCTATTTAATATCTTTTTCTCTTCTGTATGCTCTTTGCTTAATTTCAAAGCAAATAATTAATTCTCTGATTTCTACTGACATGTTTTGACTAACAAGGATTTAATAACTTATAAGAAAATCCAGTACTTCACTGCATTATATAACTGGATAGTCAACAGAGAGGACTGAGATTTAGATTGAAACTTTTCACATAATGAAACTCATCCTTTTCTTTCTCTGCAGATCTAAACTGCAGATTAGTCTGTAGGATATTTCTCAAGTAAATATGTTAATTTCTGAGGATTAAATAATATTAATCTTATGAGAAACACCCTGGAAGCACACCTATTCTCATTTTGTAAAACACTGAGGTCATCTTTACATGGGAAAACAGAAATGAGTCCTTAGCCTCTGAAAAAAAAATAATAACAACAGTATTGAAGTAATATCTTGAGAAGAACATAGTTATTAGGGATAAAATTGTTCCCAGTATTTAAAGGCATTCACTTATTCAGTGCAATGTCACAGATTTAACACCTTTGTAACCTTTGAAAAGGGAAATCATAATGGAGATACTAAGAAAACCTTAATTTTTAAAAAATGTTTTTAATTTTTATTTAATTTTGAGAGAGACAGCATGTGAGCAGGGGAAAAGCAGAGAGAGGGAGACACAGAATGTGAAGCAGGCTCCAGGCTCTGAGCTGTCAGCACAGAGCCTGATATGGGGCTTGAACTCATAAACTGTGACATCATGACCTGAGCTGAAGTCAGACACTCAACCAATTGAGCCACCCAGGCATCCCTAAGAAAACCTTAAATAAAGCAGCATTATCTGTGTCTCTTTTTCCTTCTCCTTAAGATTATATCTTTAAGAGTTCTTTCCTTTTGAGTTCAATATACCTGTTTTTATAACATATTTTGAGCTAATACAACACTGTAAGATCAGTGGGAGTCCAAGTCTTTCAAACTTTAACAAGATACATAGAAAAGTCAAGTATTATCTTTTATTTATTATTATTAAATATGCATCTTCTTATTGATTCACATACAAGAAGGTAACATAAAAAACATATGGAAAATAGGATTGATGGAGGGACCCACAGCTGACATAGAGAAGGAAGAAAGTCACATGTGCTTAGAAAAAGCACATGCCTTCAGTCTCAGCTGAGAAAAGTAGTCAGTAGAAAGTCATATTACCCTAGTCCCTAACAACTCTGAGCCATGAGCTCTGGACCTCACTATCACCTATCCCCCTTTGAACCTTGCCCACTTCTGTTTTTCTTTACGTCTTCTCTTCCTAGAGGATGTACCTCCAATTTATTGGCTGGCCACATACTTCTAAGCCTTCAAGAAGTTGAGTCTCAATTCTACCTCCTCATCAAATGTGGCCTATCACACCTGCTAGAAGTGAGCTTTCCTCCCAGGAGCTCAGAAAGCCATTAACTCTGGCCCCTCAATCTGTCACACATTTACCTCCCAAGGAAAAGTCTTTTATTCCTGCACATACCATCTTGTTACTCCATTTCTTAATTCCTTTTGCTTCATTTCATTAGGGTAAAGGGGGGAACTTGAGAGGGGTCCTAAGTGGTGGTTGGATTATATACATTTGGTAAGGAAAGTGGAAGGGAATTCTAAGTCAAGGATTAAAGCTCCACCAGGAACTTTGACCTAGATGTGGGCAGGACTCTCACAGGGTTAAATGAGTATCCAAGACTAATTGTGGGGGGTGGTTCATGTACGGCACAGTCTTCACTCTTGTTCAGATGACAGAATGTCATAAACTGATACATACAATCTCATATACATGTATAAAATGCCCAGAATGGAAACACTTTTAAAAGAAAATATGATGAAATGAAATTATTTACAGAATGACAACCACAAACCTATATCTACAAAATATAAATCTATCCAACTAGACTCATCCTTTTCTCAACATTTCCTATTTGCTCTTTGCCCATTGATCTTGTTATGTATTAAAGCAGATTCCAAAGGTTTGTGGAGAGGGAATGGAGTATGGAAGGAAAAGATCAATTTGAAGAAAGTTTATTTATTATCTTTATTGACTTCTGAGAATTTTAGGAAGATTCCTCTTTTCTTCAATTTAGGACCTTGGTTGAGAATCACTGATTTGGGGCAATACTGGAAAGTGATATTATATACATAGGTTAAGGTCAGCTTAGTCTGGATCCAGCCACGTATATTATGTATTTACTGCTTCTCCCCTGCCTTAAGTCTCAGCAGAATTTAAGGTGCCTGAACACTGAATTCAGATATGCTGCTTTAAAATATATATTTCCTCCATTCTTCCCTGAACCATTTTTTTCTTGGCTACTTGATTGGTTTAACTGTGTAAGCATTTGGCATTCCAGCTGAATGAGAACGAGATGAAATGGCAGTTCTCCCAGCCGTCTTATTTCACAACATAGAAGTAAAACTGGCAATGCAGAGAATGTCATAATTCAGATGTGTCAGTGCTGAGATGTTTCAAAGTGGTTGGGAACAGGAATATCACAGTCCATTCTGAACCAGAGCTAAGAATAGGGATACTTTATCCTGCTGTCCAGAGTGACATCTACTGGTATCATCAAGTTCAAGGCATAACTGTAAAACATTTCTCCCCTTTGCCATAAATATAAGCAGAGATATGGTTGTGCAAAGATATGCAGGAGATTGAAAAGATAGTCAATCATAAAAGTTTATGTGGGCCTGGAGCTTCAGGAAAGTCCTTGGCCTCTGGAAGAAAAAAAAAAAGCTTAGAACAGGTTAAATGGAGAGAAATGGGAATAATGTCATACTTTTCTTTATCTTTTTGTAGAGAGAACATGTGTTCCCAAGCCAAAGTGTAGAGTTAGCAACTCCCTAATCCTACCGAAATGGAGCCAATTTTCCCATTTAAAGAGAGGTGACATTATTCAAATATCAAAACTAAATGGGCCAATTCAAGTGCACAGCTACATACCAACTTATATAGCAAGAGGCCCCCAGGTCTTAGCTGACTGCTAAGAGATCCGTGGCACTGTTTTAACATTGAGTCTATTTTAAAAGCAAACAATTAAGGAATTATACAGATAATTTCTTCCAAATATTTCCTTATATGGTGATGTTAAATGGCTATAACTCAAGCAATAATAACCTTCTATATGCCATGTATTAAATAGGCTGAGGAAGAATAGAAGTATGGGGTGAGACCTTGCCTCTTAACAACTGCTGGTCTTCTTACACTAAATCTCTCTCTCTCTCTCTCTCTCTCTCTCTCTCTCTCTCTCTCTCTCTCTCTCACACACACACACACACACACACACACACACGTAACCAACACCAGGCAATGGATTTTTAGTATCAAGTGACAGGTCATTCCCTCTGCTCCCCATTCTATAGTCTTTTATTTCTTTCTCAGGTCCCTCCATCCCCCACAAAAATAATCAAATATAAATGCTTATTAATTGATAAAGATTTTTAGCCTTTATCTTATAAATACCACCTTCTTCCCTTCACAGATAACTTCTTCATTATCCTTGTCTAGCAAGAACCACTTGGTTCATTGCAACATGCTTCTGGCTCTACCATCCCACTAAAATACACACTCTTGTTAAGGTAGAGAAAATGGCCAAAATATAAATCCAAAGGATAGTTACAATCTTGCTTAATGTTTCCTTCTTGCTTGCATTTCTGCTTTTGCTTTCCAGGTCACTAGCACTCTTGATTTCATGTCTTCATTCCTAAATTCTCTTTTTAGTCTCATAGAGTCCCCCAATAGGCAGTTGTATTGAGAGACCATGTTATACACAGGGTATACAGAGATTAAAAAAAAAATGCTTCCCCTACCACTGATTCCTCTTCCTATAATCATCTGTTTAATATCTGTGGTCCATAGGTTTTTCCTGTCCTCAGAGCTCCTCTTATGCAATAGAGTCTCTCTGAAAAGAGCTTATCCAGTATCACAGGCTACAGCCTACATATGGATGAGTCTTACATCATTGTCTCCAGGCCTCCCCTCTGTTGATCTTCAGTCCTTGTTTCCAACTGCCAACTATCCATCTCTGTCTGGATATCTCACATGCATACAAACATCAATATTCTTTATCTTCTTCCTCCAAACCTGCTATTATGCTCACATTATAAACTTATCTTCAGTTCCTTTTTTTAAAAAAATCTGTCACACCTAGCTGAATAGTATGTCCCATTCTTACCATTAAAAATTGTTTTAGGACTCCTGGGTAGCTCAGTCGGTTAAGCATCTGACTCTTGATATCAGCTCAAGTCATGATCCCAGGGTCATGGGATCGAGCCCCATGTCAGGCTCCATGCTGAGTGTGGAGTCTTCTGGGGATTCTCTCTCTTCTTCTCTCTCTGCCCCTCCCCAGCTCACACATTCTCTCTCTCTCTCTCTCAAAATAAATAAATAAGCTTTTAAAAAATTGCTTGATGTTGGTGCGCCTGGGTGGCTCAGTCGATTGGGTGTCCGATTTTGGCTGAGGTCATGATCTCATGGTTTGTGAGTTCAAACCCCACGTTGAGCTCTGGGCTGACAGCCTGGAGCCTATTTCAGATGCTGTGTCTCCCTATCTCTCTCTGCCCCTACCCCGCTCACACTCTGCCTCTCTCTGTCTCAAATATAAATAAAACATTCAAAAAAATTGTTTGATGTTAAGTTTGCTCTGCCAAAAATTTTAAGTCAATAGCCTCCAATCAGTTCTTTCTCTCTTTCCAGTGTCTCGTTGTTGTAATCATCCTGAAACTTTTCACAAAAGATTTTTTTTTTTGAAAACACAAATCTGATCATGGAGTTCTTCTACTAAAATTCTTTCCATTATTTCCACCAGATAGCACAGAATAAATTTAAAATTCATTGGCAAAGTGTTCAACATTCTTCATCATCTCCCCCTGCCCATCTACCTATCCATCCTCATGTTTCATTACTCCCTCAGACACTCCGTTAACTGCCAACATGCTGAACTGTTTACTGTTCCCCAAACATAAATGCTTATCTACACATGGATGCCTCTAAATAGGGTTTTCTGCACTGCTCTTTTCAGGGAAGCACGTCACTAAGGCTATTTGAATAACTCCAAATTCAGTCTAGAAGCCTCGGCCTTGAATAAAGTACTAGAGGAGTAGTGCATAGATAATAAAAGTTGAACCACCAACATCAGTTCCAAAAAGCCACCTACCTTACTTCTCCAAGAAATTTTTCCCAAAGGAAGAAAACTCTTGAGAAGTCAGGGTAACAACAAGCCAATGTGATGCATTAAACCAGAATAATCAGAGGTGGTGAATACACCACAGAGAAAACATCAACCAGTTCTACTTGGGATTGCCATGTTGAGTTGGTCTTTGAGGCCCAGAGAATCAAATACGGTTCTGCAATGGCCTTAAGACAGACATCAAGTCAAATTTAATAATTTTCAAGAAGAAAGCCTCTTCAGTTGTTGCTGTATTTTCAAACCCTATTTCAATTAACGTATTAAGTTCCTGAAAGAGGTTAATAATGCGATAAGGGCATTTCTCTCTTCTACTAACAAGATGAAAAATGATTTCACTTAAATTCCTAGGACATCTTTGTTTGAATGGCACAGGTTTAGTGAAATGGGTCCATTCATAGTATGGGGATCTCCAAGAAATATTAGAAATATTGAGCACTTACAACTTGCCATGCACTGTACTTTCTCAGGGCTCAGCAAGTACTCATTTGATGCTCATCATATCACTATCAGGTAGATACTGTTATGTGAGCATTTTGCATATGATGAAAATAAGGCACAGAGATGTTAAATAACTTACCCAAAATTACAAACACCCAGACCAAAAGCAGAAGCCAAGGGACACAGTTCCAGGGCCTGTGCTTTTACCAACTACATTATTTCACTGGTTTTTAATTTGTATAATCAACTTAAAAACCAAGCATAGGAAATACAATTATGGTTTCAGGTCAACATAACAATGCCAAACATGCTGATGATGTAAAATTAATGGAATAGGGGAGAAGATGGAAGGAAAATAATGAGTAGAACTTCTAGTTCTTCAGAAAACTAGATGTATCTTTGAAGAGCTCCAAAGTGTCAAAACCTCTTCAAATGAAAGGAAAATCACATTCATGTAACACTCCTACTACTATGTAATATTCAGTTATCATTCCAGCCCTATACATTCCAAATTTTCAGGACAAGGCAACTTTTAACATTCAACCCTCTTGTTAAAATATAAAGCTCATCTGGCTTAAATGTAGGTTTTCAAAACTACCAAAATAAAGTCCTTTCCAAGGTAGTCATTCTTAGGTCACCCAGGGTGGATCACATGATCTGTTTGAACTACGTGACACCTCTCTTTCATGAACCTCGATAATGAGATCATTTAAACAGTAGACTCTTAAGAAAATCCAGTGACACAATGTCAAATTTCCAGGGAGAGATAATGGATTTTATGGTAGCTGAAGAGCTTGATAGATCATTCAGTGCAATCTTTTCCCCTCAGGCAGATAAAATGCCATTATTGTATTACAAACAAATCAACTGAGACCCAGCAAGGGTTACTGACTTATGCAAGTCATACAGCTAATGGGTGAGATGTCTGCTTTTCCATGTAAGAGCTTCTTTCCACAACACACTGGCTCACTGGGTAATGATGAGAGATGTGCCAGGGTCATGAATTTGGATACATTGTTCTTGCTGGTTTTGTCTGCAAGAGTGTTAACAGCATGGTCCATGCATAGCTCATCATCACCTCAATTTCCACTAGTTTCTTTCAAAACTTCAGAGTCCCCAGTTCTAGGTGCAACTTCTCCAGATGTTTTCTCCCTAAGTGGTCTTCTACATTCAAGATCACTCCTTTCTGTTAAAGACCAGGGTCATCTCTGCTTCAGAAACTTTTATCAGGAAACCCTGAACTCTCCATACCTTTTCCAAAGGTCACGTTCGTTTGTTCATGTTGGTGTATTAGGTTACACTTGTGAATATGTTCTCTCATTTCCTCGGTTGTGAAGTCTTATCATTCCTGTTGTTTGCCAATCTCAAGAAATTCTCAGTTCTCTCACTCAACTCCAAAGAAGACAGCTAGTCACCTCTCTTTCCTTAAACTTGTCTTTTTCTTTATCCTTTGGTCCTATGTAAACACTTACATAATCAGTACATCCATGAACAGTTCCAATCTATGCTCCTGTTGGGATATCAACTTGCATACCATGGTATAATACTTGAGGACAGTATGAATTGTGATATATGTGTATGAAAATACCACTCACTTTTGTTCATTCAGTTAATAAATATCTTTTAGGGGCGCCTGGGTGGCGCAGTCGGTTAAGCGTCCGACTTCAGCCAGGTCACGATCTCGCGGTCCGTGAGTTCGAGCCCCGCGTCAGGCTCTGGGCTGATGGCTCAGAGCCTGGAGCCTGTTTCCGATTCTGTGTCTCCCTCTCTCTCTGCCCCTCCCCCGTTCATGCTCTGTCTCTCTCTGTCCCAAAAATAAATAAAAACGTTGAAAAAAAATTTAAAAAAAAAAAGTTAATAAATATCTTTTGACTACTGTGTATCAACCCCCTGGCTAAATGTTGAGGATCTGGGAATGAATAAAATAAATGACCTGTTCATTAACCTTAAACATCTCGCAGTCTTGGACAGGGTCAGGGGAGAGTTGGGAGTGCTGAGCTGTTAGGTACCTGTACATGTACATGTTGTCACTCTTCCATGCACTGACTGCAGTAGTCCTATGATCAGTGGGTGTGAAAACGGCTATGACCACAGAGAAGAATCCGTATTCATTCCCTATGACATTTGAGCCAGGTTTCAAAGAATTAGTATAAAATCACCAGGATAGAGGGCAAGAACCTTCTAAAGAGAAGGAACTGAAGATAAGCCAGATGAGAAGGAGTATTATTATTATTAAAATTATTATTTTATTCACTTTGCAAAGATAGCACACGACATGTACTCTAAGGCAGCAGAGAAATGCTGTTGTCTGCAGTGGAGACACAGCCCGGAGTTAAAGCTGAGTAAACTTGGCTCCCTATGAGAACTGTCACCCTTGAATAAACCAACACTGCCTGGCTCCCGTGGCATCCTTTCTGGGCACAGAATTTCATTTTAAAAGACATTGGGAAGCCAATCATGAAGAGGCAGAAACAAAAGCTGTCTACATTTCCCTGCTGCAAAAACTCTCCTGTAGAGGAGATGTTGAGGCTAAGAAAACAAATAAAAGTTGTTCTGAAAGGAGAGGCAATTAAATTTTTGCCAAACATGACAGGAAGCTGAGAACTGAAGCAGACAGAGTAATGTCTATCTTTGGCACACCAGACAGGGAGGAGAAGAGTGTGTCTTTGATGGCAGACTTTATTTTAAAGGTGCTAACTGACATTTTGAAAGGACATAAAAACAGAGAGGAGAGAGCTCTTCAAGCCCTGCTGTCTGGGCAGCAGCAGCTCCCAACTGCCCCCGGGGTTTTCATTTACCCAGTCTAAGGCTAACCTGAGATAAAGTGCAGGAAAGAAAAGAAGCAAAATAAAACAAGTCCCTATCTTAAAGCAGCCACATGAATCTGCACAATGCATTTAAGTTGGAAGTATAAAGAGAAAGACATTTCCTGGCTCCTGAAGGAGTCTTGCAGAAGGGATCCTTGGTGGTCACAGAAGGGCAGAGTTATGTCCATCATCCAAACAGTTGGCTAAGTGCATACATGTTTTTATAGGGAACCCTGTGCCAATGGAAGGTTTGTGCATAGGCACAAAAGCTAATTTCTAAGGCCTTCGGTTACTCAAATGTGGAATCACTCTCCCCTATGGCCTTCCTACAGGCAGGCAGAACTGAGTACCTCCCTCCAGTTAGGAACCCAGGAACACCAGCATTGAGGCATCTCAACCTTCAGCACATTTCTTACCTCTCTCCTTGGTTCCCTGACCCTTCAGACCTGTGCACTGAAGGCTGGATTTGTGTTTATTGCCTTGTGATCCTCCCAAACCATTCTGTCCCAAAGAAGTTTAGATTTGAATGTTCCATACACCTTCATTTCGCTCTGAAATTCTCATGGTCCATATTTCTCCCTCTACCCCAGGATCATGCAGACATTTCACTGTATCTTTAAAATAAGGAGAATGAGAATCTCCTCCACTAGTATTCTGATAAGGGGATTGAAGGGTAGAAACCGGAAAAGCATGGTAGCCACGGCAAGTATGATTCAGAGACATGGTCTATTTCCAGTCCTACACTGACCAACACTCACTTAAGCACAATGTGAATACACACTGAAGAGGAAGAGGAGAGGAAATGTACAAGAAAATAACCCAGGTACCACTCCATCCTTCTTGGTTTTCTCACACTAGGATTCCTTACAAATCTCAACAATCCAGCACACTACACTCACTCTAACCAACTCACTCTGTGCTACAGTCAGCAATATAAGTCCGCGGATATTTACCCAAGTCCCCACTCTGCACAAGATTCTATGTTGGAAAATATGGAAAGGAAAAGGACACAGCATCAGACTACAACAACATCGCTGTCTTAGCAAAACCTTCTAGAAAGCACAAGGGTAGAGTTAGCAGAAGGAGTCTGGAGAACAAGTTCAGTTAGAGAAGCCATCTGACAGAGCAACACAGAGCCCCAAGATCTCTGACTCTACTCAGGGAATCAGAAAAAACAGTCCTAGCAGGGGGAGGAGAGTGATTTGAGGGCAAACCCCAGGACAACTGTTGTCTCCTCTCTAAGCCATCTTAGACTTCTTCCTGTCTGTAAAAACCCAGGACCTGGGGAAATAAATGTATCCAGAAAGGGGCTCAAGGTCTCCAGGAAACCCTGCTGCTATGAGAGTCATGGAACACTCTATTAGATACTCCATAACCTTACACACATGTGCTGTTCTTTAAATGGTGTATTTACCAAAATGCTAAAATAGCTCACCATGGCCCTGGCAGGTTTCAAAAGGACAATTGGAGAGGAGAGGGGAGAGCAAGGAGGGGGGAGGGGAGATGGGAGTGGAGGAAGAGAAAATTAAGTTTCTTTAATGACTAATTATAAACAAAAGTTCGAGGAAAATAAAAGTTTCTGCATAAATTACAAAAAGCCTTCTCAATTGCTTTCAGAAATGCAATTTAACCACGAAGAAAATCTCTCTAATTTTCTGAGATGATGAAAGAAAAGGCCAGTTTCGTAATTGCCTGATTGCTAAACACATTAGGAAATGGATGGAATTTCAAGATTGAGACTCTGGCCTAATATTATCTTTTGTTTCCACTTTGTTCCAACAACAACAACAATAAAAAAAAAATAGAAGGACTTGGGAAAATATGGAGCTATTTGTTATGAAGCAGAGTCTAATATAAATTACAGCTGAGAGAAATAATGAATCATAAAAGAAAACAGATAAGGAGGACTAGTTAGAAACCCAAATACCTCGAGATGGTGCTCCAAAACTACATGGATATAAAATTAAAACACACATTTTCAATGGTATTATTGGGGAATTGCTACAGGGAGCAGAAAGGAAATACTCTGTCTTTCCATTATTTTGCAAAGCACACAGAGTAGTTTTCCAGACAATTTCAGCTCTTTACAAAATGCCCAGAAGCAGCAGATCTCTGCAGAAGAGGTCACACACTCATAGGTTTAAGATATAAAGCAGACAGATTCAAGTCAATAGGAACATCAAATTAGTTTGCCGGTTATTGAGTGGAGAGGGCACTGGTATGCCCTGGTCCCTGAACTACCACCTCAGCCACACGGCTCAAGTCTGATATCAATCTAGATGAAATTTCAATTTGGTCAAAGAAAGAAAAAATTATAATGATCCAGATTGGCCATCTGTGTGTTTTAATTTTCTGAAGGTTAAAAACAAGTAAGTGGAAGAAGGGCCCAGTGTTTTTCAAGTGTAAGCCAAACCTTCATATGATGCAATGATCTTTTAGTTTGTTAGATTTGCAACTTTCTTTTTATTCCCTCAGTTATTGATAGGCCAAAAAGTATTCCTGTTTATAAATGAGAAGGGACACAGAGAAGGAAGTGACCAAATGACATGTTTGGGTCCTACTAGTTCTGAAATTATATAATTTAATGGCATTCATAACCATTGTTTGAAATGATCTAGCTTCACAAATTACAAAAATATTAAACATTCTGCAATTTTTCCAAAGATACATATTAGGTCCTCAAATGATTGTTGAATGAATAAATGCTTCTTTGCAAAATTTTTTTAACATATATTTATTTTTGAAAGACAGAGAGAGACAGAGCACTAGTGGGGGAAGGACCGAGAGAGAGAGAGGGAGACACAGAATCTGAAGCAGGCTCCAGGCTCTGAGCTGTCAGCACAGAGTCCAGTGCGGGGCTCAAACCCACAGACTTTGAGATCATGACCTGAGCTTAACCTACTGAGCCACCCAGGCATAATTTTTTTTTTTACAACAGGAAACTTTCCTCTAAAATAATAGGTTTCCCTAGAAATATATGTAAATATAGGAAATATATACATGAATATATATTATTAATATTTGTGTATATTTTAAATACTATCATTCATTCTGTATATATTAGCTAACATTCTTCTGCAGAGAAAGCTTTTACTCATGAATTGGACTATTTAGTATTCCAGAACTGTATTTCCCACTGAAAAGCCAGGATAAATGTATAATAATTTTTCTTTCATTATGAACTTTCAGAAGGAGTGAACTTAACAGTCACTTCCAATAGTATCAACTCTTTTTTTTTCCTGAGAGAACAAGATTTATTATGAGGAATTGGCATATGTATTATGGAGGCTAAGAAGTCCCAGGATCTGCAGTCAGAAAGTTGGAGGCCTGGGAGAGCCATTGGGAGAGCCATTGGTACAGTTGCAGTTTGAGTCTGAAGGCCTGAGAGTTGGGAAATCCTGTGGTTTAAGTTCTGTCCAAAAGCCAGCAGGCTGGAGACCCAAGAAAGTATCATGTTTCAGACCATATCAATTCAAGGCAGTTAGGCAGAAGGAGTTCCCTTTACTCCAGAGTCAGCCTTTCCCTTCTAGTTAAGTCTTCAACTAATTAGATGTGGCCCACCCACATGGGGGGAGAGCAATCAGCTTTATTCAATCTACTGATTCAAATTCAACTCATTTTTTAAAGCTGTCTCTTCTTTTATATCTTTATGGCCTCTTAGATACTTATGTTCACCATTGGTTTCAACAAACATAGTCGATAATCTTTTAGATGAACAAAATGTTCCAAATTTGGCCAATGAGAACTTCTTAAATATTGCCCTCATGACCCTTTGACCCATCCTATTAGTCTGTGTTTCCCTGCTTTCTAGCACAACATGGTATCCTAAAGTTTACTTTGTATTTTCCTGGCCTCCAGCCTGCAGTCTGCCATTTCTCCAAAGAAACCTGATTCCTTTCTGTGATGAATGTTTTTTAGAAAACAAAATTTGGACAGTAAAATGGTAATTTCTGAAAAAGCACCATTGCTCCAATGCCCTGTCACTGGACAGAAATAGAAAATACATCCTATTATCATGAATGAAACTAAAGCTAAAAATGATATTACTAAAATGAATATAACATTAAAACTTTTCATGTAATTTCTTTGACTCAATACTTCTTTTTCATACACTGAAAAACTCAGTTAATTATTGGATTATTTTGCAATATATAAGAAAACACAAAATAACAATATCAATATTACTAGTAATAACAACATTACCAAATGATGTTTAAGATTTCTTGGCTGTTCCTTTCATCTTCAGCCTTATGCCAATAAGTTTTGTTTTCTGTTCTTTTAGTATCAAGGAAGTTTGTTTTGTTCTGCTGATTGCCTTTTTATTAGTATTTTTGGTAATGCCTGAACCCCCCTTTCGAAAGAAGAAAGTTTGACCACTATGATAATGTTTTACCACTATGATACCTTTTTCACTCTTTTTCTTCTCCACCATGCCTTTTAGTCAGTACTCATTTTTCCTGGTGCTTAATCTCTGTCCTCTTAAATATGCTTAAGCTTTTGTGATTTGTCAGCTTTAAATAATATACAAAGTTATCATTTAATCTTCCTTTCTCCCACCTTCCCCCATGTTTTAGTTGTGGTACTCTAACTTTGGTATTGCATTTAACACTAGCAAACTTCAGCCCTTGTCCTCAACTTTGAGATCGTCAGTCTATAGTTAGATATATAAAATAGCCACCACCAATCTCTTTGTCAAATTCTTCCCTACATGTTTTTGTAAAGTTCATCTTCTAGTAGTTTCCTTAGGAAGAGCTTCTGGGGAAAATATCCCCTGAGTTCTTGCATGTTTCATACTTTTCCTACAGCCGTCAGACTCAGAGGACCACTTGAATGGAGTAACATCCTTTGTCTCCTTTCTTGAGTATCATAAAGATATTACTCTTTTCTTTACCTATTGTTTTGAATATTTGTTAAGAAGTTTTATGTCAACCTACTTAGGTTCTTTTATTAATGGTTCTGTCTTCTTTCTTTGCTATGTTTTGGAGATGATCATCCTGGGTCCATTTTTACAGGTACAAAATGACCTTTGTAATATATAGATTCAAACTTCATTTATTTGAGTAAAAATTTTTTTTAGTTTCCATACTTTATTTTTTAATATGTAAGTATTTGAAAGCTGTACCTTTCCCTGCAAGTAATGTTTTCACTGTTTCTTGTTGTAAAGCAACAAGAAAATGTTGTATTTTATTTATGATATTTTGTTTGCTTTATTTTTTATATTAAATATAATTTATTGTCAAATTGGCTTCCATACAACACCCAGTGCTCATTCCAACAAGTGCCCTCCTCCATGCCCATCACTCACTTTCCCCTCTCCCCCACCCCCATCAACCCTCAGTTTGTTCTCAGTATTTAAGAGTCATTTATGGTTTGCCTCCCTCCCTCTCTGTAACTTTTCTTGAATATCCTTTTTGATGTTCATTCTGTCTGACCTTTGGCTTTCTTCTTCGGGGTAACCAAATATGCTCAAGAACCAAATTCTTCAACAATGAATACAGTTAAATTCCATGAAAAATGAGAGCCACCTCTCTGAATCAAGTCATCTAGCTGCCTGAGCTGTGGATGTGTGTGTGTGTGTGTGTGTGTGTGTGTGTGTGCGTGCATATATATATATATATATATATATATATATATATCTTGCCTTTAGTTTCTGACCCCATTATTCCTCCTTAATAGTATCAAGACCACATATTATACTCTATCACATGTTGTTATTCTTTTCCTCATTTGGATTTTTAAAAATTTTTTTAATGTTTACTTATTTTTTAGAGAGACAGACAGAGCATGAGTCTGGAGAGACAGAGAAAGAGAAGGAGACACAGAATCCGAAGCAGGCTCCAGGCTGTGAGCCATCAGCCCAGAACCTAACGTGGGACTTGAACCCACAAACTGCGAGATTATGACCTGAGCTGAGGTTGGACACTTACCCCCTTGAGCCACCCAGGCACCCCATCCTCTTTTGGATTTAAACCACATATTTTATTTGTATCACATTTCAGTAAGTTTTTCAAGATTTCCATTGACTGGCAAAAGCTATTTTTATGGTCTTTCTGTTTCGCATCCTGAAATTCTTGCTGATATGGATGGGCCAATAGCTACCACATACCATCTTCTGTTGTCTCACCATGAAACATATGAAAATCACTATAGTTAGTCTCCACAGTAAATAATTTACGTTGAGGATCCCTTAACTTCTGATTTTCGTAATTCTATACCTTTGGCCACAGATTAATACAGATAAGCCTCACACCAAATCCTAAATTAGGAATGATTACTACATATCTACTACATGAAATAAAGTACTAAAAGAAGTGGTACAATGAAGATTCACCATTATTTCCTTTAGTAAATTAGGTCACAGAAACTGTATAAGTGTGTGTTTGTATATATATGCATACACATAACATATTCATGTACATATATACTAGGATAGAAAGCACTATGCCATCATAATGTCAAAGTATATTGGGAGTTTAAGCAAAAGTAGATCCTGGGAAGACTTTATAAAAAAATGGCCTTTCAGTCTTAAGTTATAAAAAGGTTTTAGGTGTAAGGAGATCAGAAAAGGTGTATTTTAAGAAAATGGAAAGTACAATTAAAGAAAGAGATTAGAAATAGTTTGTAGAGGATGTGGCAAATAGAAATAGTTTCGTTTGATTGAAACAGAACTAATACTGCTCATAAGTAATATTTTTATTTTTTTTTTAATTTTTTTAACGTTTATTTATTTTTGAGACAGAGAGAGACAGAGCATGAACAGGGGAGGGTCAGAGACAGAGGGATACACAGAATCTGAAACAGGCTCCAGGCTCTGAGCAGTCAGCACAGAGCCCGACGCGGAGCTTGAACTCACAGACCGCGAGATCATGACCTGAGCCGAAGTCGGACGCCTAACCAACTGAGCCACCCAGGTGCCCCCATAAGTAATATTTTTAAAATATTTTAGAACCACAGGATAAAATGTTTGAACCTTGTGATATAAATAACATGGGGTCATTCAGCATTATGAGTATAAAACAGAGGAGTTTCACAAAGATTAATCCAATACCAGAATGAAAAACTTAATGGAACAGGGGGAAATTGGAGGTGGTAAACCTACTTCAAAGGCAATTCCAATTGTGCAGACAAAGAAAAAAACCTATCTCTGTACACAAACAAAAACCAGAACAACCGATCCTTTTACAAGACTATACATCTTTTTCATAGAAAAAAAAAAAAAAAGTTTGATCAGAAGGCTTAATGGGGTAGATGTTATTCAGTCATCTACAAGAAAGGAAATGTATTTCTGATTTAGTCATAAAATCTGAGACCATTCCCCTGTTCAGTCATCTATAGAATAAATGATGTGCTCTGCACCATCACAAAGCAGTCTGACATACTATTTTCACATTTAGAAATCTGAATTTAGTATCTGCAATAAAGAAACTAAAAATACAATCTACTCTAAAACTCACTTTCCCTCCTGTCCTCTCTTGCTTATTCCAGCTAATTGTATCTCTTTCCCCTCTAAAACAAAATTCAAGACATCAACATTGCCCTGCAATTATATTTTATCTTACGTAAGGATGGTCACTGACAATCGAAGCTAATCCAGGATTTTGTTAAATAAAAAGTCCATATAGGGTCACTTAGGTTGAGTAGAGTGATTTTATCCTTTTATCAAATCAAATATGAGGGATTCACTTCTGCTAAAATTACCTCTATGGGTCTTTGCCTATAGTGTGATGAAGGTCACTGAGTTGATTAAAGAGTTCGTGGCAATAATGGGGTCTGCTGCAGATGCGATCTGAAATGATCAAAAAAAATTGAGAGCAAAAGGGACTCAAATGGTTCAGTGGAGATAATATACCTGAAAAAAATCTATCCTCTGTGAATGATTACTCCTCCAAGCAGAAAGAAGTCTGAGAATAGAGGGACTACATATTCTCCCTCTGAAACTATGAGAGAATGTGAGAAACAAGTTTAAAAATGAAAGGTGAATAAAAACAGGGAAGCAAGGAAGAACTCTTAGTGTGGAAATCTAACTTCCTGGAAGAATTAAGAGGCTCTGTGGAGTGTATGAGGGAGACATCCATTCATCTGGAACACAGAGGAAGAAACAAGATGGGAAGTACTCATCTGTCAGCGTACTGGGCCTTACCTTGCTGGTTACCAAGTTGTATGTGTATATCTTGCCTCTGCTCTGTTAAGTTCCCTGGAGGCAAAAGTACTCTATCAATTTTCTTTGTATCTCTAGAACCATGCATGGGGCCATGTCATCACAGTGCTTAATACAGTATACATAATTTATCTAATGGCCTTAGAAGTTTATCATCTTATGATAACTGAATCTCTTGAGGGCAACAACTATTTCTTGTTTATCACTGTAAACCTCAGCAACTAATGCATAACGGACCCATAGTAGGCTGTTATTATGTCCTACTGGCATGCATACTTGCACAGCTGAAACTTAAAAATGAATGAAAAGAAACTGACAACATGCGTAGTCAACTAAGCCCCACCTGTGTATTGAACATTTTCTAGATACGTAGCACTATGCTAGCTGAGCCTTTTGAAGAACACTACTGCTAGAAATAACTGCCACCTTATTTCATTCCAGGTAACTAGAAAAGCCACACTTTGCATATTTAAGATGATGCCATATCAAAGACATTCTTCCCCTAGGGTTGGTCATGTAAAAAATATCTCAAAAGTTAAAATAAATCAGTGTCAGCCTCTAAAATCTTAATTACTTTAAGGGTATTTGTACTTTTAAGTATTCTTTTTTTTTGTCTCTAACAATTAAAGTCCCAGGATAGAAATGGAGGATTAGACAGTTCTAGAAACAATGAGACAAAGGAAGGGAAAACCAAGTAAATAGGCACTATTCAGGTACACGCATGCATGTGCACATGCGCGCGCACACACACACACACACACACACACACACAACTCTTCGCTCAGACAAGGCAAATAGCCTTCCATGAATCACAGCATAAATGCTCTTCTAATATAATGATTTTTATCTCACAAAATCCTGACAATTTTTTAGTAGGCAGAAAGCAGTCTCTGAAAATGTCCTCTATGACTACACATTGTAGAAACCATCTCTATAATGCACTGCGCATGTAAGAGAGAGGAAGAAGCTTGTTGCACTAATAAAGGCTTACTTCATACACATTTAACCTGCTCACCAAACTAAAATGTTACAAATCCCAACCCCAATGTCTATGGAACCATGAAATTAGGTGTACAAAAGAGTAAAAATTCAGATGCACAATTACAAAGTTTAGGGGGTGTTTTGCCTTAAGTAGAATAGCTTCTAGGATGCATTGTGCTTGAAACAGGTCTTTCCCGAAATGCAGGTGTACACGTTCATTCACCCACAAATGTCTCTTGAGGAGCTGAGCAGGCTAGAGCTGAATGATGCTCAGAGAATCAAACACAAACTGCAGCCAAATCCAAAGCAATAGCTTGGAGTTGTTCCACTATCTGTCCACTTCAAGAGAGGTGGAAAACATGAAGCAAAACAAAAACCTTAGAAGAAAATCTTGTGAAAAGAAATGGGGACTTCCATTATAGAGACTTCATTATAGAGATTTTATGAGATTGTCAATGTCTTCTGAAATTCAGTGCCATGCCCAAGTTTATCACTTTTAAAGAGGAGGAATGACAGAAAAAAGGAAATGGTTGTTTGGCTACTCTCTCCCACATTCCCTAGCTACATCTTATGAGATAGTTTAAAATAGTTCTCTAATGACCACCAGTGTACTGGGTGGAACTGGGAAGTGAGATGTTATAAATAAACACTCTGTCTGGAAAAGATATGTGGGTTTAGTGCTGGGTCTTCACAGATATTATTTTGGTTCATTCAACTTAACAAGCATTTTGGCGACCATTTCATTTCTCCATTACACTGTGAGATGGTTAAGCCACATTGTTTCTAGGGTCATTTCCATCTTTAACATTAATTTCTAAGTCACCATTTATCTAAGCCAAACATACACCAGGTCGTGTGCAAGAAACATTCAAACCTGGAGCACACTCCATTGACTCAAAACCTCCTGGGATGATCTTACGCTGCTTTAGTTTCCGCCTCCAATTCAGCAAAAAACAGAGTAAAGAAAGTCCCAATCTCTATTCACATGCTCATAAGGTATGTTACTTTTTCAGTAACCTTCACTTTAAAAATCAAGTTATTTGCCTTCTTCATACTCCAGGCTTTCACTTAAGAATCATCTCTTCAGACAAACAGAGGGTTACTGGAGGGGTTGTGAGAGGGGGGATGGACTAAATGCATAAGGGGCATTAAGGAATCTACTCCTGAAATCATTGTTGCACTATATGCTAACTAACTTGGATGTAAATTAAAAAAATAAATTAAATAAAAATTTAAAAAAAAAGAATCATCTCTTCAGGGGCACCTGGATGGCTCAATTGGTTAAGCGTCCAACTCTTGATTTTGGCTCAGATCCATGATCTCATGGTTCATGAGTTCGAGCCCCCCATCAGGCTCTGAGCTGACAGTGCAGGGCCTGCTTAGGCTTCTTTCTCTCCCTCTCTCTCTGACCCTCCCTTGCTCGTTCTCTCTCTCTCTCTCTCTCTCTCTCTCTCTCTCTCTCTTTAAAACTAAATAAACTAAATTTTTTTCAATAATAAAAAGGAATCATCTCTTCAATGAACACTACCCTAGCCCATCATATTTTCAGTCTCTAAACCAATACTTCTATCCTCTTTCCCCTTCAACTTCTTTGTCCTTAGCTCTTATCACTCTGCATTTTATTTATTAATCTGGTTTATTGTTGAGGATAATGAGTTCAATGAGGACAAAGATTTTTGACACCTTTTATTCACTACTGTATCCTCAGTACCTAAAATAGTGCTTGGCACACATTAGGTATTCAATAAACATTTGTTAATTAACAAATGAATCTGTGTTTTGCTCCTTAGGATAACTGTGAACTAAATTTTCAGTTAATACTGCTAAGATTTCATCCTGTCTTCTTTCCTTTCATACATGTTCAGTGTTCTACCTGCTTTACAGATTATAAAAGAACTTGTGAAACTCTGATTTTAAATCTAATTTGCAACATAATACACAGTCCCAAGCATACTAGACATCAGCAAATACAACACCTATGGCTCCTTCAAAATATATCTTAAGAAGCGAATCCAAGTTAAAAATTCAAAAATGTAAAAAAAATTTCAACATAAATATAGAACTAAGATGAAATGAGATTTATTACAGACTTTCCTCTATAAGAATCTCAGTTGAAGTGCAGTTCAGGAGCCCTAAAAACAGCTTGTACAGCAGTCAATTAGAAACATTTCAAAACCATGACCACATTAAAACAGTGGTTTAACTTGAAAGGTGAAAGGAGTTTAATGTAGGAGGAAATTGAGGCAGTCAAATGGTTTCAAAGATGGTTTAAAATCTCCCCAAGTAAAGAGAAAGCAGGGTTACCTAAGGGATGATGGGTGGATGAAAGCTGAAGATGTGTGTGGAAGGGTTGGAACAGCAAATGGGAAACTCCCTAGGGAATTAGATGAACGACAGTAACTTTAGGGCCATGATAAGAACTTGACAATGCACCAACTCAGAATTATTTTACTACCCCCACATTTACAACCTTTAGGAGTTTTTATGTCCCATCAAGTCATCTTGCTCAAAAACAGGCAGCAAAAATTAAAGAAAATAGATTAATATTTCCATGTCAAGATTGAGAATCAAAGTTCTAAGGATCCATTTATAATTTGAACATGAGGGTAGAACATTCTAGATATACACCTGTTTTACTTTAATAACAAAAATGCAGACTCACACACTTTATTTCTGCATATGGAGAGGAAATCTACTGAATGATACATGAGAATGTTAAAAAAAGAAAAAGAAAAAGAAAAAAGATTCCCAGAAAAACTTCCCAGTGTATTACCTCTGATTTGGGTTTTAGGGATCAGATAAATTATCTTTTTTAAAGTCCATCTGGAAAAGTTTCTTTGCTTTGCAAAATTAATGTTTGGATGATAAAAAGTCAACCAACTAAATTCTGTCCTTTTGACAAGAACGAAATGAAAGCAGATACCCTCATCTTTGGCATTTGTGAAAATGAAGAGATTGCGATCTTAAATTTATAATGTAGAATGTGTAAAGGTTCTACCTATTCTCATGTTTTGTGGATTGACTATATATAGCAATTATTTTTAAGAACAGCAGGGAGCAAAAAGAGGAGAGAAGCCAGGTTCTGCATTTTGAGCAGCTTTTTGAGACAAGAGAAAATCTTACACAGCCTGTGAACATAAAGAGACTCAATGAGGAAAGCAGACCACAACACGGAAAGAGCAGAGAGAATTTTAAATGTCATTGCAAATGAGAGCGGTCTCTGGGGTTCCAAGGGCATCAGTGGGGTAAACAGGACCTCTCTACATCCCAGCCTTCCCTGCTTACATTAATTAAGATCGATCCAGCCTGAAGTAGTAAGAAGATGCTGCCTTGCTTTTCCCAAGGCCCTCAGATGGGGCAATCTCAAACAAAAACCCTCAGTCCTTGTACTAAAACTTATTTAACAGTCTTAATCCAAGAAAAATGCTTTTCAACTTCCTTATCCCAATATGCCCAAATCAAAATGGCTGCTGGAATGATGAAAACACAAACTTTTAGAAGCAATGATTGGAATGGAGAGAGGCGGTTCTGGTGTGGTTGGTGTGTTCATAATTATAAAAAAAAGTCATTATAGAGCAGAGACAGTATTTTTGGCACTTGGATGTTGTCTACTCTGATCTTGGCCCTTTAAGTAAATACGGCTGGACAACCTCTGTCACACTCAATTTAGGGACCCTTCCTAAGCCCAAATGTAACAGCAACCTCCTGTATCCATGCTCTAACCTTTCTATCTCCAAGCAGCCTTCTAGTTACCTGACTCCCACACTCTCCTCTGCTCCCCTCATCCTGGTCCTTCAATCTCTTGGCTGTATGCCTCATACCTTGTCCCAGCACTGCCTCATTATGATGAACCAAACATACACATTTTTCGAGTTGACTGATTCAGCTCACCCAATCAACTATCAATTTTGTATACACTTTGGTTTTCAAAGTCCCTGAAGCTCCAGATAAAGGATAATCCCACTGGACCAATGCAAACCCTCCCCTTCCCCTCAGTGAAGAGATCTTAGACAAGAGCACCCATCTCCCAAGTGGTGAAGGGTTTATGTTCATGTAAATATTGTTGCAGTCATCTACAGAACCCCTAGATCATGTCCTCTATTCCATGTGCAATTTAACATTTGATTCACTGTAATGCTCTCCAATACCCCTGCTGCCATAATTTTTTGGTGATTTCAGTAATCACTACATAACTATCCATAATTCCCCATGTCCTTATTCCATGAACTTCTCTGGCTCAATGATCTTGTCCTTGACCTAAATCAGCACTTACTCCCATGGCCAAATCATGGCATCACCACTACCTGGGCCTCTCCACTAATCTCAATTTTAATCATCCCATTTATCCATACTTCTATCTAAGCCCAAGTCTTCACTTTCATACTAGACCCCATGTTCCACACTTAATCACGAATTCCTCTCAGAGTGTTTCCCTTGATTCCCTGAAGCTTTCATTTTTCCTTCTTTTACATCATCCCTGTCTGTATTCACATGGTGCAATATCTCTCATTCTAAAAGGAAGCTTCTCAACCTCCCAATCCCTACCAGTCTTATAAGAAGGCAATAAAACCTCTCTCTCCCCTGTCACACCCTATTCCATCTATCCTCCTTTATTTTTTTATAGTGTTTCTTACACTATGGAGAAAGAATCTGTGTATTTCTTTATCATCTGTATATCCTCACTGGTATGTAAATTTCACAGTGGGAGACTCTGTGTGTTTTGTTCCATTAAATATATCTAGTGCCTAGAACATGGAAGGCATGCAATTAACAAATGTGGTTAACAATGAACAACATGAATGAATGAAATAGTGAATAAGTAAACTAGTTAATCTTTCATGCAAGGCTCAAGGCATCTTCATGAGTTTCTCCCTAATAGCAACCAATAGGCAGCAACACTGTGCCCTCTTATATATCCAGTTTGACACCATCTTGAGATGTCTTGAACCAAATCATTTATTATATTCCTTTTAGCTGCCTCTGTAGCGTGTCAGACTCAACAACCAAACCTGTTCCTAGACCACTAATTTTTTAAAGCATAATCCACAATAAATTTCCTTTTAGTTCATACTAACCCTGAAATCCATTTCCCATTATGACTGTTTATGCTTCAATCATACTGACATTGTAACATACCTATAAACAATATCAGAAATCATACCCAACCTACACTACTCAACAGTGGAAAATTAACATCTCCAAGTATGGGAGGCAGTGAAGAGAGTGCTGTGATTCACAAGCTATTTGAGTATTACAGTATTTCCATTTCTGTCTGTAAGGATAGTTACTTCAAGATAGTTTATATACCTATTAACTCTAACATCTAGATGAGTCTTCTGATTACCACATCTTATATGACAAACTACCTGTATTCTAGATTGCCAGGGGGCTAGGTGGGTTGATGAGTAGAATAGAGAATATTGATATAGGACTTTAGAGACATCTAACTTGTACAGGGTAAAAATCCATGTAATCTACCTAAACTATACTGACCGGTTTCTGAAACATCCTGCAACCGTCTTATTCAATTACAAATAATTGTGGTTAAGGAGTTAATATAAAACCTTAGGCAGTGTTTTATAGCAACTTGTCTTCATTACCAAGCAAACACATAAAGCTAGTTTGTTACTCCATAATGGTATAACCAATTACTGATGATAACCCATACTACTCTTTATTTCTGCTACTTCTTTGAGAAGTGTAATAGAAATCATATTCTCCTTACTAATGGTGTTTATTCAAGCACTTCTGTTATAGAGTTAATCCCATTTCCATTGATAAAGGCTTTAATTTGAAAGAGGAAAGTGACACTTAAATATATAAACTGTGATTATTCATATACAATTCCTATCATCTTTAGAAGCATTTCTGTGAGAGAAAACAGCAAGAAGGGCCATGGTGGGAGCTTCAAGATGGCAATATCCAATACTCAATGTTATATTAAATTTAATGTCAAATACAAATCATTTGGAAACAGGATTAAAACCATAAATAGAAAGCAACATCAAGTATTTGAGATAATCCCTTTAATACTATTTTATAGCCTTTGAAATGAAAAGGTGGCTAATAAGAAAAATGCAATCTTGTGAGGATGACTTATCAAAACCAAAACAAACTACTTAACCTCATTTCTTCACAAAAGCTGTTAACCTCCTAAAACAGAGTACTGCTAATTTGCTTAAATTAGAATTGCGTAAATTTGCTAATGATGAAATGTCACTCTGCATCTCCCTCAGACTCTGAAAATTTACAAGATTTTGTGTATTTTTCACTTTGGCAGGACACCAAATATTATGTAATCAATATATTTCTCCGAAATATATAAGCACAAAAAAAATCATGACATAGACCCACGTACTCCTCCACTGGCACATGTTCTTGTGCAGCTGAATAATGGGGTAATAATGCCTATCTACAAACAACATGTCTTTAGGATAGGAACTCTTCTCTAAGGTTAAAATATAAGAACTGAAATAATTCTCTACTGTGCCTTTTTTTTCTAGAGTTTGAGGAATGATATTGACCAAAGGCCACAGTAAAAAACTTTAAGGATTCAAGTGAACCACAGTTAAAAAGGGATAGATCGAAATCAACACCTTTCACCATAAGCCCAAATCCAATTATGCTGTCCCCTTCCTCCACTATGTAGTATTGATTATTTACAATTCCAAATATCTGTCTTCTGATGTTTTATTGATAATATTTAGGACAAACCCCTCTGCATCCCAAACAGGAACTTTGCACTCTTCTGCTCCACACTTTGGTTCATGTGATTCCCAGCTTGTGAAATGTCCTACACCAAGTACTCTTAACAAAATTCTAAATTCCTCAAGGTTTTATTTAGTTCATGTTTCTTGTGTGACTGTGAAACTACAAAATGTACAGCAATAAATAAATACAATGATTCTGAAAATCATTTGTGACTGAACTCCTTTTTTACTCATAAAGACTCAGGAGTTCCAGAAAGTTTGTGTGAGTTGCTCAAGTGTAAGAGGCAGGTATAGCCTGACCCCAGGCCCACATCTCCCTAATTCCTAGTCCATAACACCCTGTGATTTCTCCAGCTCAGCTGTGACCTCCTCTTGTCCTGATCTCCCCTGGCCTTAAGTGTCCATTGCATTTGCTTGACAATCACCATGCACTGCCAGTCCCCTCCCATCCTTTCATCATATATGTGACCAATACCACCATCTAGATCAGAAGATCAGAGCACAAATGGACCCTCAATAGTATTTTTTACAATTTACAACAGTATTTGCAACAACCAATGCTCTGTCTGATAGACAGTAGAAGCCATGAACTCAAACTGCACGTCAGCAACTGTAAGATCAAACTTACACGTTTTCTCTTAGTCCTAAAGCTCTAAAATGTATGACTTGTTTTGTTGTTGTTGTTGTCATTTGTTTATCTGGCATAAAAGGTCCCTGTACACAGTCTATCTTTTGAGCCAAAAATTTAGGAATTCTTTATTATCATTCTTTCTTCGAGTTGTCCAGCACTGTTTGTTGTAAGAATCCATATCTCCCGTTCAACAGGCAACCCTAAAATGTTCATGCCTTTCACACACTTCAATGACAGCAGCCACTAAATATTCCCAAGACATGTCTTCAGTGGACACTATACATGACCATAGCATATTTTGACTGCAACAAAAAAATTCCTTGAAAAATATACCCAGACCTATAGAGATATAAATATGTATAAAAATATGAAAGTCAATTATAAATATGAGTATGTATTTTATATGTATACTCATTTATATAAATAAACTACCTTTCTCTGTTCCAGACTTGGGGTCAATAAACTTATTTTGAAAAGGAACAGATAGTATTTTAGGCTTTCTAGGTCATATGATCTTTCTGTCAACTACACAAAAGCGACTCTAACCAATAAATAAATGAGTGGGCATGGCTGTGTTCCAATAAATCTTTATAAAAAGAGTCAGTATACTTGGCCATAATTTGCTGTCCTTTGTTCTTGACCATTGTTTTTTTTTTGACGCAAACTTGTGCAATGTTATAAAGTAAGTTTTGTGAGTTACAAAAGGGATTGTCAAAAGCAAATTAGAATAGGTGAGGACAAGAAAATCATGGTATATGGCACATTGTTGGTATTGTCTTAGTAAACATTTCAGTTTTTTATATGTACAGTTTTGTGTATGGGGTCGTGACCCATAATGAATTTCTTCCCACAAGTCACGGTCATCAAAAAAAAAGTTTGAAAACCACTAGGCTACTCACACAGTTCTGTTCTACTCTAGTACCTGTTCTTGGAGATTAAAACCTTTGGTTTAGTCAGTGACTTAACCACGAAGTTTTAAGTTCATGACTTAAATATTTGCAAATATTATCCTCATTACACCTTTCGGTGCATGGAACCAAGATCCTATGGAGGTTCCAACAGAGTAAACACCAGAGCTACGAAATCAAATCCAAAGGGACAAAAAAAGGGGGGTCACCCAGGTCATTAAGTGAAGAATCAAGTGATGCGCTGATCTGTGGAGAGAATATGGGCTGTAGATCAGGCAATTCATCACAATTTCTTGGGAAGTTCCCCTGACTTCTAGTGTCCTGATGTTGAGAAATATGACAAGTTTGACCCTTCAATTCTCCCCTTCTCTGAGTCAGATGGTAGGACAGAGATTACTGAGGTATTTCATATCTGTTCTTGTACTTCTTACATGGCTATTACTGCCATCCCTAACTCGCCATCCCTTGAAAGCACAGAGAATCTTCTCACCAAAGTAACAGATGTCACCCTTGCTGCCACAGCTAACACATGTGCCTCAGATAACTTCAAACACACAAAGCCCTCGAGCAAGGAGAATGATTAAGACCTTGTATGGCAAATGGACAGATACACCTGATCTTGCCTTTGCTGATCCCTGCCAGTCATAACCAACTCAGGGAACTTTCTACCAGAGTACTTTCCCATACTCCTGTGCCAGACACTTGAAATTCTCATGGATAGATTTCTGTCCATTCCCACCTCCAACTCTGCCCCACACCCAAAGTTTCAGGAATCCTTATATCCCAGGTGCACTAAGCCCATCCCATCCTCCCATCCCAACCTCCCTGTGCACTAAGCCAAGGCTATTTTCTCATTAATCAACTTCCCCCATCTTCCCAACACATCAGATCTGTCCCCTTCTTTTTGACAACTTATGTCTTGGTAAGTTTTGCAGCCTTTATTTTTGTGTGTTAGAACAAAACTTTCATCATATTACTATTTTCCAAAAGGTTCTTGGTCCTAGGCTCTGTTTAAAATTCCTTTTTTTTAAAATAAACTTTTTATTTTTAAAATAAGTTTGGGATTTACAGGAAAAAAATGTGAAGATAGTCCAGAGGGTCCCCGTGTACCCCCCCACTCAGTCTCTCCTATTATTAACAGCTTACATTAGTATGATACATTTACCATAACTAATGAGCCAATATTGATACATTATTACTAACAAAAGTCCATGCAGTCATATTTCTCTCACTTAAAATTCCTTTTAAGGTAAGAGCCTTCCTCAAAGGTACAGCTAAGGAGCTTTGGCTTTTCTCTGGGAAGAGCTTTTGTGCAAGGTGTATGTTGTTGGCCTTGCTTCCTCCTCTAGAAGTGACCACATGGTGTTGCAGCCTTGCCTCTATCCCACATTTTGAGACTGTTTCTGCACGTGTATCCTCTGACACTCTAAAGCTCTGCAGGATATTTATCCTGTACCTCTCCAGCAAGAATAACTTCCCGTCTGGCCTTTAAGCTAGAAACCAGTTATTTGATTTCATGGAAAGATGCTAAGACACTTCCAGGTTTATAGTCCAACCAATCGCATCAAACTCCAAATCACATCAATTATGCTAATACTGAAGACAAATGTATATAGAGTCACCACTACCATGACTGTCCTCAAACAGCATTTGTTATACAACTACCTGCTTATGATACAGCACAAAACAATTCACCACCACAGATGTTATCCTCTTGAAAATTACAACCCAAGACCCAGATAAACCATAAAATGCATTTGAGGAACAAAAAGGAATGTGTCAGCCAACATATAATAGTTGAATAGAATTCATATTAGGTAGGGTGAATATTTTATAATTTGTTTGTACTATAACTGTGCATGGACAAAAAGCAAAAGACCATGTATTTTTTAAGTCAATAACCACTAGGATTTACTTCACAACTTGTGACCAGAAGCTGAGCTCTCTCCAACTCATTGCTGCCTGATATGAAATATAGACATAAGCTAGGATATTTGAAGGTTTATACAAAGAGTGTCATTTCTTTAGTCCTGAACCACCCAAAGGTGCTAGTGGTACAAATGGGCAGAATTAAACATTCTTGGAAATGTGCCACCACGTGCAAAATGGGCTTCCCCTCCCAGATAAATAGGCAATGGATCCAGATTCAAAGCTTCACTAAAACTACATCATTTAGAAGTGTCTAGACTATGCTAAGTCTTACAGATGGCTGGCCTTATCTCCAGTTGAGGCACAGCAGTAACTGTTATTTTTAGCTGGTAACTAGGAGCCTATAGGCAGACCCGAAGATGATGGAAGAGGCCACACTGGGACCTGTAATAAATCAGCACTCTTTGGATATGTTTTATGAATACAAGTCTTTATGGCTGTTTAAGGGTGGCGTTAGGTCAGTAATATGAAAATACTCCTAAAACTAGGCAGGTTCTGAATCATAACATTAGAATGGCCTGTATGCAAGCAGACTGGGGAGAAAGAAGAGCAAAATCAGGGCAGTATCTGCAACTTCTTTACTTGTACAAGCAACCTCCCACTTAACTCTGTTTACATTCTCTGAAAGTATGTTATTAATGCTGCCTTTAAATGATGATCAGTCAGCCGCATCTGTCATAACCCAGGCTGTCCAGCCAACCATTATCTGGAGCAGACCGTCTAGACACAGCTAGTAAATCATGGCTTCTGACACGTTCACCATAGAAGTGTTTTCTTTGCAATTAATTTTCCCTTAATATCTGACCAGTGTTCGTGGTAGAATCTGGCACATATTAATGGTCCTCTATTCACCCACAACTTCATTAATAGTAGAGAAAAGTTAGGAGATAGAACTTCTTTCACCTCCCAAATGAGAACTGTTTTCATTTTAAAAAGGAACAAAAACACAATATACAATTGGGTGGGTAGCAAATGTGGGGGCAAGTAGAGATATTAGGCACCAAACAAATAGATAAGGTGTCCAGGATACCAAACGATACACCGTGTACTTTTAGAGAAAGTTGGACTTTACTGAAAGACATTGGTGAAGACGATTTAAAAATAGAGGGAAGTATCATCTGTACGGGTAGGAAGGTTCACTGTTACTAAGGTATCAATTCTCTCTAAATTATCAGAGCAATAGAATCAATGTAATTCTAACAAAATATCAACACGTTTTAATTCTCAGAAGCTACTTTTAAAATTTACTTGAGGGGCGCCTGGGTGGCGCAGTCGGTTAAGCATCCGACTTCAGCCAGGTCACGATCTCGCGGTCCGTGAGTTCGAGCCCCGCGTCGGGCTCTGGGCTGATGGCTCAGAGCCTGGAGCCTGTTTCCGATTCTGTGTCTCCCTCTCTCTCTGCCCCTCCCCCGTTCATGCTCTGTCTCTCTCTGTCCCAAAAATAAATAAACGTTGAAAAAAAAATTAAAAAAAAAAATTTACTTGAAAAAAGAACGACCAGAAATAAACAAAATATCACTAAAAATGATCATGGTAGAGAGAAATGCTCACACAATATCAAGATCTATTATAAAACAGTTGTAATTAGGATAGCACGTTTTTGGTCTAATGATAAAGAGATCTAAAAGCAGAATAGAGAGTCTGTATGTTTTTAATTTATATAAATAGTATGAAGTTACATGTAACATTGGACTAATTTTATTCTTATTAAACATAGTTTTTATATTTACCAATGTTGATACATTATTCAGACCTAGTAATTTTATTTTATCTATGTATTCAATGATGTGAATAGACTTTAATATTTCCACTCCTCTATTTATGTTTATTTAGGTTAATTTTTAGTTTTCCAGGTATACAATAGTGCAATGAACACTTTGTGCACCTGCATGAAGGCATATTTAGAATAATATTGTTGTTCGTACATAAGATACAGTCATCTTCAAAGTTATACATTATCAAGTTGTTTTACAAAGGAATTAGAGGGGTGCCTGGGTCGCTCAGTCAGTTAAGCATCTGACTTCAACTCAGATTATGATCTCGTGGACCATGAGTTCAAGCCCCGTGTCTGGCTCTGTGCTGACAACTCAGCTATAATTTCTTAATTTTCCTCTAAAAACATTTAGACTGTTGTTGTTTTTCACCATTGTAAGCAACTTAGCAATGAACGCTCCTGTTCGTATTTCCTTGTGCAGTATACAGCCAGCAAAGGCAATCTTCTGGTTTACTAGATAGTGCCAAATTTCCCTGCAAAGCTGGTTTCTAGCCCTTCAACACTGAATGAGATCCCTATTTCCCTGTGTCCTCAATTGTACTTTATGTTCGTACAAATGCACAGATATCAACTTAACATTGTTATGTTTATTTTGCAATTACATTAGTGTAAAGTTGTATTTCATGTTTTGATTTGCATTTCCTGATTACTACAACAGTTGAACATCATTGCAAACCTCTGGAGACCATTTAAGTTTCCTCCTCTGTGAATCTTCTATTCCTCTTTTCCACATCCATCCATTGGGTTTCACTGAACTTTATATGTTCTTGGGCTACTAATTCTTTGACAGTTATTTGTCCTCCAAATATCTTCTTCCAGATTGACTTTTATTTTAATGTTATTTGTGTATTACTATAAAAAAGATTTTAAATTTTGATTTAGTGAGATTTAGCTATTTCTTTAATGGCTTGTGTTTTTTGTGAATCATTTTAAATGTTCCTCTCTACTCTGAGATTATAAAATACTCTCCCATCTACCTTAGTTAAGTTTTTTGACATGTTGCTGTTTGATATTTTGACATTCTACCAGGAATAGACTTTTGTTTTATTTATTTTTGAAAAAGCAAAACTTGGGGAGGGGCAGAGAGAGGGGGACAGAGGGTCTGAAGCCAACTCTGTGCTGACAGCAAGCCCGATGTGGGACTTGAACTCATGAACCTCAAGATTATGACCTGAACCCAAGTCAGATGCTCAACCAACTGAGCCACCCAGGTGCTCCTCATCTCCACTGGTTTATGATATGCTTGTCATTTATCAAATTTTCACATACGTGGGTGTGTATCTCTAAGTTCCTATTCTGTTCTACTGGGGACAGAGGAAACCTCATACATTGTAACCCTTTCTTCTCCACCAGAGTTCAAAACCATTTAAGAGATATCCATACGTGAGGAGTGTGGAGACAAAAATATCTTTGTTATTTGACAGAGACTGCTTAGCTTCGGCGTCCCTCTTTATGCTATTATTTGTTTGGGTTATGTGTTTTAAGTATTTCTTTTTTCCAGAATTTATCAGTGTTCCGGGTAAGATCAAGGTATCTACCAGCTCAGTGTACCAGATTGATACAACCTAAAATCAACATGATGCAACTTGACAATATTTACATGCTATTTGGCACTATTTGTTGTGAATTTGCAGTTATTTCTGCCATCTTATTTCATAGTCTCTGCTTATCATTTATTTCACTGCTTCTTCTGTTCTCCTTATCCTGCCTTTGATTAGACTGATAAAAAAATTTTTTTTCTCCTTCTTTTTATATCTTTGTTGGAATGCTAAAGGTTGGAATTTTTTCTTAATACTCTCTTTAAGTGTTAAGATATACTCTCACCTGTGAATTTTTCCTGAAATCTAAAATTCTTCAAGTTTATATACTCCTTCTGAAAATAGGATTTCATCACCCTTGAACTTTACAATGTATCTTGCTATAATCTTAAAATTTAGTTTTACCTTATTTGTACTGGGGAAAAGCACCATGAATGGTTTAATTTTATGACTTTTTTTTTTAGTTTCTGCCCACTGTATTTATAACTTAGACCTTTCCTCTGGGTTTACTTTTCTTCTTGATAGAGTAATCTATTTCCTTTATAAAGCACTGTGCACTGTGGATAAACTCTCCCAGTCTTTGTCTCATCCTTTTCATTTTGCCCTCATTCTTGGAAGAAGTATTTGGTTAGGTATGAAATTCTAGGCTGACTGTTATTTTCTCTTAGCTCCTTGAAGTGACCTCGGAGTGCTTCCCAGTGATGAAGAGATTGTGAGACCAAGGGACAGAGGTTAACAGGTTCCTGCCTCCAAGCAGGAAATGGAGATTTGCTAGCCTCCTGACTGCTGTCCTTTTCGGAAAGCTTGTTATTTTTTGGCCAGCTGTACACCTGTTCGACTGCATGCATATCCATCCCTTTCTCTCCCACACCAACATGCATTGCTCTGGGCCAGGCTCTGAGCTAATTATTTCCCACACAGTCTTACAATTGCCTGACAATCTTATAATAACCCCAGTACAAGGGCACTTGGATGGCTCAGTTGGTTCAGGTTCTGACTGTAGATCAGGTCATAATCTCACAGTTCATGAGTTGGAGCCCCGCAGTGGGCTTGCTGCTGCCAGCCTGGCATTGCAGACCCTGCCTCAGATCCTCTGTCCCCCTCTCTCTGCCCCTCCCCAGCTTGCACTCTCTGAAAAATAAATAAATATTTTTTAAAATAAATAACCCCAGTACAACCAAAACTACTAGGGAAAATTAATTCTTAAAATCTTAACTGCAGACTTTAGAGTATGTCAGAGTCTGGCAGACCGAGTTAACAGAACCTTGGTCATACCAAAAACATGAATAAATGCTGGGAAAAATTAACATATACTTAAATGCATGGCCTAAACAAGGAATAGCATCAAGAGAGACCCCGAAGTACTGGGCAGGCTGAACAAGTGTGTCCATTGTAAGACGTTCCCGCAACAATCTCCAGAAAGCTGATTCTATGAGGCCAGTTCTGCCAGGGGCCTCTTTTTCCTCAGGTTATCCAAGGCCTGCAATGCACAACTCCATGTCACCACAAATTTGGGCATCTTCTCAGGCCAGGCTGCCCCAGAGCTGTGTTCAGGGCATGCACATGGCCACAGCCTGCCCAGCTCTATGCCATCAAGCCTGGGCAACGAATCAGGGCCAGCCTCCAGGCTATTCTTTGCTACTCTGGACATTGGGCACAGCAGGCAGGGATACTGCCACATTCCCCTGTGACTACTTAAAAAAAAATGAAATCTAGGTTTGTCTTCATCTCACAGGCACAATATAGAAAACAAAATTATTTATCTTGGAAAATATAAAGAAGTTGGATTACTTTGTCAGGATTTTTATTTCCAAACTGCCAGATTGATTCTTTATACATGTCTACATCTAGGTGTAAATTTTAGCAATCTTATTTGGAAAGAAATGATATTTAGAGAGGGGGGAAAAAAAAGCTCTGCGTCTGAAATTGGCACAGGAATGAAGCCGTACTTCATTTTAACCCCACTACGATTGCAACTCACTGATTTCCAGCTCAAAAATTCTGTGCATATTTTGGTTAGAATTCTTTCAGTTGCAAGTGACAGCAAACCCAATTCAAACTGGCAGAAATGGAAAGGGAAACTTCTTGGAATAAATAACTAAAAAAAAATCTAGATCTTTTTTTCAGAGGTTCAAAAAGTCACTGAAACTTGGCCCTTCCCCCTGATATTTATTCTACTTTTCTCTATGTTCACTTTATTCTCAAGGTCCTTTTAATAACAAAATAGCTGTGCCCATATACTCATCCCTGAGCCAACCACTGTGGCTGTAGGAATATCATGCTCTGACTGGCCAGATCTGGGCCACATACTTACTGCACCCCCACAGAAAGAATAGGTGACAGAGGGTTTCCCAGAGAAAAAATAGGGTGATTTCATCCAAAAAATGGTGAGTAGATGCTACATAACCAAAACAAAAGATGCCCACTGCAACCCTCAATTAAATTAAACAATAAAAGAAATTAACATAACCTTGCGTTTCATATCCAAATTCAGGGATACCCAAATCATTTTCTATTCTAAGCGTTTATTTAACTCGCATTAAAGATAAAAGAAAAACCAATATTGACAGAAAGCTTTCAAGACAGCTCCCATTCGTTTTCAAATAAGTAGGACAAAGGAATGCAATCTCACAGGCCTGAAGAACAATTTGCAGCTAATATTATTTTAGGGAAGATGAAGAGAGGAGGCACTAAAAATCAAATACACAAATTCGGCTTGATCCCAGAATTCTGGTCTTGAGAAATAAAACTTGGGGAGGCAATATCAAGTGTAATATTCCATCTCTGGTGTTTGTTGTTTTTATTTTTTTACGTTAAAAATTTATGAGTGGTTCCTAAGAGAGCTAAAGTAATTAGAGATGAAAAATCTTTAATTCTCAATGATTCATACTCCCTCCCATCTCTGTAGAATTTCATAGGAAACTGCTTTGACATATCATCAGCTGTAAATTACTTTAATGACTTCTCTACCACATTTAACTCCTACCTCTGAAAATGATTTAGCTCTTTAATTTGCTCAACACCTGAACACATAAACATCAATACCATTCAACCATCTAGAAGAATGTCATTTGCTATAGTACTTAAAACAAATTAAATTTGTCTCCAAAAAATATTAGTCATTTTAACATTCATCTCCATGAAATCAAATAGTTTCAATTAGATTAATAGCACTGAATTCTTTGCAGACATTTTCATAGATAAGATTTTTATTAAATGTGAAAAAGGTATTGCTAAAATAATAGTATTTCAAGTACATTGATTTCTAATATATCTGAAAATTAAGGCTAACACTTGCTGAGTACCCTTGTGTATGGAGAGTATTATATTCTCTAAATTATATTCAGTGCATTTGAATGCACTGACAATATGAATTGATTCTGAAAACACTAACTGATAAGGATTTTATTTTAAATTCTAAGTCTATTCAAAATGGATATGCCCCTCAAAGTAAGTAACAAGGAAACTGTTATTTGCCACATTGGATACATTACCTCTATCGATTCAAATTTCAAAGTGATAGGTTCATGACCTTGGAAAGTTTAGGCTAAATTTAAAAGAAAAAAGGTCACAGGCAAAAATACATTAAAAGAAATGATAGCACAAATTTGTCAAGTGAAGAGATTGAGCATTTTTCTTACGAATCATGCTGCCAGTCACTGCCATATTGCTACTTCCATACCCTGTTTCTTTTAATATCTCACAAAAGATTCAGGGAGTTAGGAATTTTTTTTTTACTTCAGTCTCACATTTGCATAATGGTAAGATACATATATGTAAACAAGCACACATGCTCACACATAAATTCCACAAGCTTGTTGCTCTAAGGCAGTATAGCAGACTGAAATAACACTATTCAAAGTAGACAATAAGAAAGAGCATTTAGTACCAAATTTCATATGAAACTATACAGTGTATAAAATAGAGAATGCTCAATAAAAGGTGATTGACAGAAAGTAGAACTCTTTTGGAAATACTATGAAATAAATCAAGATGGGGGCGTCTGGTTAGCTCATTCAGTTAGGCATCCAACTTTGGCTCAGATCATGATGTCAAGGTTCATGAGTTTGAGCCCCACATCAGGCTACATGCTGACAGCTCAGAGTCTGGAGCCTGCTTCGGATTCTGTGTCTCCCTCTGTCTCTCTGCCCCTCCCCTGTGTGTTTGCTCTCTCGCTCTCTCTCTCTCTCTCCCTCTCACTCTCTCAAAAATAAACATTTTTTAAAAAATCAAGACAAAGAACAAAAAAACTTGGCCTTGAACATATATCTAATAAAAAGAATAAATTTTATTTCTAATTAAAAATCTGTATTTATTAGGGAAATCATGGAGTTACTAAATCTACATTGGGAGACTAGCTAGTTAGAAATAAAGAGGCTCAAAAGTGACAATTACTCCTTAGACTTAAAGTATTCTTTGATATCAAGAACAAAGACTTTAAAAGGCAAATTATAGTTTTAGAAAAGAACTTTTAAGAACTAAGTTGAATATATGATGGAAAACAATACGAGCATTCTAGAAAGCCTCTTTCTCCATAATCTTAATCCTACGCACCCACCCTCACCATAAGCACCCTTGCTTTTTTTTTTTAAAACATTTATTTATTTTTGAGAGAAAGAGGGAGGAGGGGCACAAAGTGATGAGGCAGAGATCTGAAGCAGGCTCTGTGTTGACAGCAGAGAGCCTAATGTGGGACTTGAACTCACAAACCATGAGAGCATGACCTGAGCTGAAACCAAGAGTCAGATGCTTAACCAGCTGAGCCATCCAGACCCCCCCAGCACCCATGCTTTTAAGGGCCATCTGTGTTTCTTTGAACATCCTTCCCACCCCAACCCACCTTAACTCAGATGGTACATTTTCTCTATTAGCTTTCCAGAATCTTTCTAGCCATTTTTCATAGTTGCCCATCTCTGTGCTACCATTTTGTTCATGCTGTGTTTTTAATAATAATAAAATTACTTGTAACAATTAACATTTATTCAGGATTTATGGGCATTCTGCTTAGTCTTTTGAGACCTATGGTTGTGCCACGACCGGCCATGGTCATAAGGCTAACATGTAATGCCACCAAGTTTATACCTGGAGATCTCACATTAGATTCTTCCCTGTTATGCAGCTTCCACTGGCAATACTGACTCTGAGCATACTGGGTTGCATGTGGTCTGTCTCCTGGGCTGAAAGACAGGCTTTTGAGGAGAGATGACTTCTCATTCATATTTTCACATCAGAGATTAACAAAGACCCTAGCCCCTTTTCAACACTCAAGTGTTACTGCTGAATGAGTAAATGAGCAGATGAAAAAAACAAATCAAATAATGTTTGCTAAACCACTTATTAATTAAAAGTTTTTGGTAAAAACAAGACAAAGTTTATTAAGCTCTATACAAAACCTAGGTGACCTGGCACTCTGTGCTCTTTCTTACTACATTGTGTGTTGTGTGCTGTTTGTGTGTGTGCACATGTGTACTTATTAAAAAAATAAATGGAAATTTATCCAATTCACCACATTAATTTTATAAGTTTTTTATTAGTCCTCCAACTTTCATCCATAAGCCTCTTTTTTAAGTACCTTTCTATTCAACTTTTTTCAAAAGGACTTGCTTTTAATGGGAAGTCTGCATTTCATCATAAAGATGAAACACAATGTGCTCAACTTATTCTGCTTCTAGAAAGTTCTTTTTTATCATGAATACTGAGTCAGTAGAAAAGATAGATTCCAAAAGAAAATATATTTCAGGCATGAGAGACCAGAGCTCTACTAGACCGAAAAGAATGAAAAATGAAATCTCCATCTCCAATGTACTGAAAGACATAATTTGCAAATGCTCCATTATCACTGAACTTCTGTTCCAGAGTCCACAAGAGCATAACAAGTAAAGGACTTGCATATCTGAAAAAAAAAAATCAGTCAGCTCGGAGTTTAAGTGAAAGTTTGCACCATGAGGCATTCCACACAGTCTTGATTATTTGGATAACATGACTTTTTTACTCCAGTAACATTTTGTGTGTCCAACAGTGAACTATTTCTAATACATCATTTCCAGAATTGCATTTGCAAAACCCCAGTAGTTAATAGTTCAGTAGTTAATAATTCAGGGTTTTATTAACAGTTCAGTTATGGAATCTGTGTGCAAATACTGCTGATAACATCCATGGCAGGGATTCCTGACAGTGTGGAAACTCAAGTCCTTTTGAGCATCTGATAGAATCTATGGCTCTTCTTCCTTAAAAAAACACATATGCAAAGGGCACCTGGGTGGCTCAGTTGGTTAAGTGCTCGACTTCAGCTTGGGTCATGATCTCACAGTTCATGGGTTTGAGTCCTACATCAGGCTCTGTGCTGACAGCTCAGAACCTGAGGCCTGGAGCCTGCTTTGGACTCTGTGTCTCCCTCTCTCTCTGCCCTTCCCCTGCTCTCTCCCTCTATCTCTCAATAAATAAAAACATTTAAAAATTTTTTTAAATGCATACATGGATAAATACCCCAAGTTTACATGATATCTCAGGGGAGTTACACATGTCCCAAAGTCCACTCATGGGCCCCACCTAGTTCATGGTTCTTTTAGATACCCCTACTGTGAGAACTCAAATCTTTCTCCCTCTGCAGTTCTTTCCTAAGAAGGAACCACTCTGAAAGACAAGAATACAATGGAGGCCTCAAGAAGACATACAAACCCCACATCACTAAGTGGTAGAACTTTTAGCAGAAACAGAAAACTGTTATTAATAGATTTAGATTTGGGAAAATATTCACTTCTGTCTCTTGAACTCTCTTCCACAAGACTCACTCTTTCCTTTAATGCACATAAACTAAGCTCCTACTCTAGGCATCTACTTCCTGCCATCCCTCAAAACCTAGGCATGAGGAGTGGAGTGGTAGCACCTGACTGCATCTGAATGAAATGGTCCTTGTGACCATCACATGGGCCGGGGCATCTTGCCAGGAAGAGCAACCAAAGAGGCTGTAAATGCCACTACTCTACGAACAACAGTGTGCATGCATCTAGATGGTCATGGTTCAGCAAACTCAATGCATTTAGTATGGAAGCAGACAAGAAAGTCCCTCAGTTAGAGCATATCCTAACCAAATCAATGATGACAGTAATGAGCTTGGCAAATTTTCAATTCAACACATTACACTTCCAAATTGTGTTTATTCATAAATGATGGAATCCCTGGAGTTATTTAATACCTATCTGGTCAACATTCATGAGGAAATATATTCTATATTGTTGTGGGTGTTTTAGAATAATATTTCTTTAAATATTTTTGAAAGATATCCAACTTACGGAGCAACAAAAATTAAAGGTGGCTCATTAGGTTTGCATAATGATTAAAGTTAAAATTATCTAATTGGGAATTACGTGTATGTTATTTAGGAGTACTTCCTTCTTTTAAGATAATAAATGAATGTTTAGTATGCACAAAGCAGAACAGTAGAACACTCCTTTCATTGGGGAGAAATGAGATAGTCCACAGAGGCAACCTTTAGAAGACTAATAAGGTTTCCCAGTTGCTCATTTGCCTTGGCTCATGTAGAAATTAATGTTAGGAAAATCTGAAAGGTGCAACACAGATGGAATCTGGCAGTTTAATTGTTCTGCACAAGAGACCAGTGATCCTGCAGGATCCTATGTGTGCACCAAGCAAGGGGCAAAGCCCTTGCAAAGCTCCATGCCCTTGACTGCCAGTTGATTCTCAACCAATGTGACTAAGGCAGAGGGGTATGGATTTTGTTGAATAGAAATCTATTTTTAGACTTATTCATTTGCTTCTCTTTAGGTTCATTATAATTTTAACTCATACACCAGAACACTGTTTCCAAGGAAGCCCTGATTAATGTCTTCCATGGACAAAAAGAACAGAAACAAGGCAAATTCCTGACAGAGATTAACTTTACTTTTCACCATGCTCATGATGGAAGTAGCACCTGTTTATACACTGCAGCCCTGTGAAAAATGTATGCCCCTTTAGACACACTTCAGGAGAAGTGCTACAAAGATAGATGGAGCAAATTCAGGCAGACTCAAATAAAAGTGATTTTGGGGTGTCTGTTTCATTTATACAGGATGGCTGACTCTCAAACATATTCTGAATATTGTGAGTACCATGTGACAATATGATAATGCTGTATTGTCCAAGATAAAGAGGAACCATTCAGTTTTAGCAGAAATGTTATTTTGAGAAAAAAAAAATATATATATATATATATATAAAATAGTAATAGAACTGCATGGACTTGTCCAAATTGTTTCATGCTGTTTAAAACCTATAATCACTATTTCAGAGAATTAATGACCCCCCATTTAAGAAATTCCACAGGACCTCTTTACGTCATCCATCTTTAATGTATGAAAGCCATTCCTTGCAAACATAGGAAATGTATTTGAATTCAATTTAGTGACTGTTTAATGAAAAAAAAGAAAACCTAGAATGAAGGTGAGAAAGAGAGGGTCTACTCATGAATGCTTCTATTTGGTGAACTTCGGGAAAATCAAAGATCCTTTTAGTACTTTCCCACTTTTTAAATTTAGGGTACTATCATCTGAGTATTTGAGATGATGCAAGTAAAATTTTTTTTACCATGCTGTACAAAAGAAGTTGTATTCTGAAATAAAACATTAGTAAAATATTAAAGAGTTTTAACCTAAATAGAACATTAATATGGACACTGGGCTCCAGTTGTCTCAAGGGAGTTTCCTCCTTGGCTCTTGTATGTCAAAAAAAGAGGAAGTGAAACTGATTCTGTTCCTTGATTCTTTGAAGCATCTCACGGCAAAATTAAAGGCAGAAGGTCTGGCTCCTGAAAGGTGTTCTCTGTTCATTATCCTAAATACTATAGGAGAAAAATAAAACCTGGGGAGAGAAAAAGCTAACTTTAGGACAGAAGCAGATCCTGCCTTAATCCTTAGTTTACTTGAGGAGATGCCTCTCTCATTCTCTAAAAGAAGGTGGGAGAGAAAAGGGAGCTGTATAGATGATAATTAACAATGACCATTACTTCAAGATTTGTTGGAGGAAATTCTCTCCACATTAAGCACTGGGAGCAATCTCATCTCTTCAATCACCACTCCAAGATCCTATCAAATGGCTTTCAACATTAGTAGAGAATCTAATTTCCTTCACTGTGCCAGGTGATAAGTATATTTATTAAGGCAGAAAAGAGCAAAGAAACTGAAATAGAAAGAAAAGCCAGGTATCTTTCAATGTTTAAGAAAACAATGATTTTATCTTCTTTGATATTTGGGAGAATAGATTTCTATTCATTCTATCTCATTTTTGTATTTGTTATTTAGTTCTTGCAACAAATCACCACAAAACAGCAAACTGAAACAACAATCATTCATTATCCCCAATAGATTCTGAAAGTCAAGAATCTGGGAGGAGCTTAGCTGGGTGGTTCTGGCTCAAGTTTTCTCACTAGGTTGCAATCAAACTTTTAGCAACAACTATAGTCCTTTCAAGATGAGGCAAGAGAATCTGCCTCCAATCTCACCTGTGTGGTTGTTAAGAGGTCTTACATTCTCACCAACAGCTGGCCCCTACTACAACATGGCATCCTACTTCCTCGAGATCAAGAGATCCAAGCAAGAGTCAGCACCCAAAATGGAAGGCGAAGTCTTTTATAATCTAATCTCAGGAGCACCTGGGTGGCCTAGTTGGTTGAGTGTCTGACTTCAGCTCTGGTCATGACCTCACAGTTTGTGAATTCAAGCCCCACATCAGGCTCGCTGCTGTCCGTGCAGAGCCCACTTCTGATCCTCTGTCCTCCTTTCTCTGCCCCTACCCTGCTTGCACTCTCTCAGAAAAGGAAAAAAAAAACTTATAATCCAATCTCAGAGTGAATTACCATCGTTTCTGCCGTATGCTGTTGTTCACATAGACTAAACCTGGTACTATGTTAGAGAGGACTATACAAAAGTATGACTACCATAGGCAGTGAATGCTGGGGGCCATGCTGGAGGCTGGCCACCACATTACCTAACTTATAATACATCTGCAAGAAAACAGTACAGGGTGGCCACAAAAAGGCTGGAGGCTCAGGTGATGGGATCTGGGCACAAGGTAAATGAATTGTAAATACACCATCTTTCACCCAGGTTTGTCTCTCTTATCTTTAAGGTAAATCTGTGTCCTCTCTCTACAGAAGTGAAGTCTGCATAACTGCATTTTCTAAGCCAGTTAGTCTTTTCCAATTTCCAATGTACATTCACCAAACATGCAGTGTGGTGAAAAAGCCAAGACACAATTTCTTTAAAAAGTGGTTGCCTTTCAAAGTACATTCCCTCTCTAGCCCTCTGCCGTTCTTTAGACAGTATGACACTGTCTTCCTATGAAAATGAGGGGGAGGGGACAAATAAGGAAAATAACATCTTGTTAGGATAATTCAATCAGTGTTTTTCCCAAAAGAAAAGAGAGACTGTCCATAGCAGGCTTATATCTGGCTTCTCTCAAGCCAAGAAGATACCTGGTTCAACACAAGAACTACTCTTCAGTTCACCATTTGAAACTTGAACTGTAGTAAGGTAACCTGATACTCTGAGAAGAAGGGGCCCTCCCTTTGCTTAAATATTTACACTAGATAAATATAAAACACTTTATGAGAATACGAAGAGAAGAAAGAGCTATGATAATATTGCAGTGAAGTACTACATTACTATTTAAGTATCTGTCTCTACCAGTGCTAATAGAGGTGTTCTGATGAGCCTCGTGTGGGGTCTCTATCCATACCTCCTAAGATGAGAATCACTATCAAATTATTATAAGACAAATTGTTTTAAGATGCCAAGTATCTTACCTCTCAAAGGATTTAAGAGAATCTTTGTGATAATGATTTGTGACATACGTCTAAACAAATAAATGTGCTTACCTATTTACTTATGTCTCATCTTGTTCCAAAAAAAGAAAAAAGATTTTCTGTGATGTATCAGGATTCATGAAATACAACAAAAATAACATGAATTCACTGTGAAAGAAAAAATAAAACTAATGCTATGGGGCATGAAACTAATCAAGGAGTGTAGTTGTTACAGATGAGCAAGAATTTTGGCCCTTAACTTTCTAGTGGCCTGCCAACTTGAAAAAGGAAATCTGGTCTCTCTCCATGAGAAAACTAACCATTTCCTAGGAGAGGAACAACTATTCTTTAACTAAGTTCAGGCTTAGCACTGCACTGGGATTCACATGAAGAATACACTAATCAATAGCATTTTTACAATAAAAATAAGATAATGTGGCCTTGACCTGTTTCTTGTATTGACTTGATCAGAGCCCTGTAAAAATGAGTCTACAGGACCATATGTAACAGAGAGTGCCACAACCTCATTCCCTCTTCCTGTAAACACAGAAACTCTGTTTCAGAACCATAAGAAATTAAGTTGGGGCCATGTGTCAGGGTTCTGGCCAGGGCCCAGCAGTGCATCTCCCATCTAAACCTTGCTTTGTTCTTTCAGTGACTGTGAAGGCTTGTGTTGAAAATGGCCGTGCCACACAACACAAGCAACCTACATCCTTAGCTCAGACGAGAATCTCCAAGGAAAGCCATTCAACCTGAATTAGACCATGACATTAACAAGCAACAAAACCTTAATGTGTTAATTTCCCTGGCTAAAACAACAAGCACCATCAATACAGGGTGTACAATTCCAGCTCTCTGTAGATGTGATTTGATCAATGGGGCAGAATATAGAATATCTCAAAAAATGGACAGACTTTCAATCCTTCACATAGTCCTTTCTCAATATTGTTTTGCTCAATTTAGATAATTGTAAATATAATGTAATTATACTTATAATATTATAATTAATAATTAATAAATCCTGGAGGTTAATGATGATTGGGATGATTTAACAATAACATTAACAATAAGAATAGCTAACCCTTGGATATCGCCTGCTATGTGACAGGAGTTATTTATTCTAAGCCCTTTCAATATATCAACACATTTAATCCTTACAATACATTAAATCATTTAATCCTTACCATTATCACTAATTTTCAGAGGAGGATACTGTGGAAGAGAGAAGCTAAGAAATTCATCAAACTCACTCAGTTAGGGTGGCACCAGAATTAGATTCAGAAAGTCTAATGCCAGGGTTTGTACTACAAACTTCTATGTTATACTTCATTTCAGATGATGATAGTAAGATTGAAAAGCTACTAAATGCTTCCAATTGTCTAAAGGTTCAGAGACCTCCAAATAGACCAGCTGATGTATGGCTGGCATCTTCATGGCTCAGGTGAGGAGCTGAACAAATCACTCATCTCAATAGATGTCTACCCCATCTCAAAATAATTAGCCTACTTGGAGCCATGATTGTTTTTTGAAAGGAGATTCCAACATAATTTAGTGGCATTCAGTTGCCCTAATTTAACGTTACAATGAAACACAACAAACAACTTGTCTCAATGCAGATAAAAAATAAAATTGGTATTTTTTGGTGACACTAATTCCATTATATACATTCTTATGTGATCCAGACATTGTCCACATATGGCGTCCTAGAAGAAAATCAATGTAATATACCAGGGCCCCCAAATGAGTTCTCCTACTGTAATTAATCTTTCGGAAGCCAAATTTAACCTTTCTATTAACTCAAATATCACTTTTGTTAGCTTCCTGCAGTTTTTTGGTAAATTGCCTAAGAGTAAATATTCTAGATATACAGGAATGATGAAACTATACACTGAGCAAGCAACTTTTAATATCACCTAATCCAATTCCTTTTTCCACAGAGGAAAAGACTGAGGCCCACACAGGTGAAATGACGTGTGCCAGGTCTCATGCTAATTTAGTGGCAGAGTTGGACTCAAAACCCAGAGTCCCAGCTTTGCCCTCCAAGCCCTTGCACACCATCACACTGAGTCACATGTGGTTCCCATGGGCACATTGAAACCCTGAAACTGCAAAAGATGTTTGGCCAACAGGGAGGGGTAAAGCATGGGCCCAATTTTTTAAGTATTTATCTAAAATCATGTCAATTGAGATAAGAAGTGCTTTCTTCTGAAATAAAGACAATAATTTACTTCTGTGGGTGAAAAAGCAGCTCTAAATTCTCTTCTGAAATGGCCTTTCCTATCAAATACCACCATTGAATTTTCAAACACTGTCCTTGTCCCCTGGAGACATCAACGTACTCCTCATGGATCACTCAGACATTCTGGATGTGCCAGCAACAAGCTTGGAAAACAGCTCTCATTTGGAGCAAACTTGTCTGTCACTAGGTAGCCCGAGGCGCCACTCTCCCAAATGCCAACCAGGCCTCTGGGGGACTTTATCCACCTCCCTAGTCACCCCCAAACATTTCAATAATTCAGCTGTTGAGAGTGCTATTTTGACATACTACAGACTGAAAAACAGCTTTTTAATGAAAACATAGACAAGCAGTATCCAATAAAGCTCTTGCATCTGATTTTAGGAAATTTTGCCTGAAGAAAATTAAAATCTGTGTGAGGGTACAGCAAAAATTTTAACAATAGCAAAAAGCCTGCCCAAAATGTTAATGGTTAAAAAAGACTTAAGGGTTAAAAAGAGACATATGTTCATTATGTCATGTGTTCTGCTCAACTTAGACAAGTATGTATCTCACAACTTTTTAGGTCAGAGAAAAGAGGTTTGGTGATTTAAAAAGACAAATGGGTTTTCACATAGGTTTAGCAAATACATACAATATTTTTTTTTAAGTATAAAACCACTTAAAGCCTTTTGAGTAGGTATAAATCAAACAAGGTTCTGATTTAACAGGATAATATAAAAACAAAAGGAACAGAGATTATTCTAATGGAAAAAGTCTTCCAGGATCATAAGGTATTATGGACTAAATATTTGTGTCCCCCCAAAATTCACATAGTGAAACCCTAACCCCAAATATGATGGCAAATGGAGGTGGCCCTTTTGGGTGATAATTAGGTTTAGATAACGTTGTGATGCGATTCGTGTCCTTATGAGACCAAAGAGCTGATGTTCTCTCTTGCTTCCCCTCCCCCTTGCCCACCTCCTCTCCCTACTATGTGAGGACACAGCAAGAAGGTGACCATCTGCAACCCAGGAGGAAAAGTGTCAACAGAATACAACCTTGCCAGAACCCAGATATTGGACCTCCCAGACTCCAAAACTGTGAGGAATAAATGTCTGTTATTTAAGCCACCCAGTCTATGGTATTTTGTTATGGCAGCCCAAGCTAAGACACAGGGTTTCCTATATCAGGCATCAATTCAACATTAAAAGGGTCCAGGGCAGGCAGAGTGAGGAACATGGAGGTGATTCCCTTTCCAGAGGGGATTTACAGGGTTGACTGTTTTTCAAAATTTTTGTTGACTTCATTTAAACCTATAACATGAGCAGCAAATGCAAGTCCTCTTGACTATAACCAAGTCCATATTCAAATGACTGTCCTGTAGCCATAAAGAAGAAACCCTTGTACAGACTGAAAAGAAAAAGCTGGACCTCCTTTCTAGATCCAGAGACTCACGAATATTTAAGACTTTCTTATTCTAACTCTACTGAGTAACTTGAAAAAAGTTTTGTATTATCAGTCCTTAAAAGGTTTACTTTGTGTATGCATAGCATTTGCTTCTCTCAGAATGTTTTTATATCAGAAGGAGAAATACTTCAACTTTCTATCCTTTCTCTGCAAACTTTCCTGATTCTGAAATTCCTTCTATCTCTCCTTTCTCAGTACAAGTGCCTTTTCTTCTATGCAAATGGCTCTTCTACCTGCTTCCAGGACCATCCTCCCCATGTCAACCATCTTTTTATCTCTTTCCTCTTGCCTACTGATAAACTTCTAAACATGGTCATACCTTTCCCACTAAAAATCACAACAAAACAACCCCAAATCTCTGGTCATCATGGTTCCAAGTGTTCTAGAAAGCAGTTTACACCCCACACCTCTATTCTGTTCTCTCTGGTCCCCACTCAGCTCACTAACTTCTGTCTTCCACTCTTCCATGTTCACTAGTATTGCCTCAGCCATCAGAAACATTTAGGCATGTTGCTTCCCTTGAAATCTCCATAGCATTCAATCCTTGCTCCACTAAGTTTTCTTTGAAATTCCTTTCTCCCTTTGTTTCTGGTGCACCCCCTCCCCCCTTCCAAGTTTCCTTTCATGTCTGAGTCACACCTTCCTGGTTGTTTTTATGGCTCACTCCCTAAATGTAGTAATTCAGCCTGCTGATTCTGGAATCACATCACTTGAGTTTGAATCCCTAGGCTACCACTTAACCAGCTCCATGACCTTGGGCAAGCTACCTCTCTGAGGTTCTGTTTTCCCTCTATAAAACAAGTATGTTAGCAGAATTTGTCTTGTAGGATATAGTTGAAATTCAGTAAAATAATGCATGTAAATCCTTTACACAATGCCTGGTTCATGGTAGGTACCCCACAAAAGTCAGCTGTTATATATGATTAAATATGTTCCTCATGGCTTCACCCTTGGCCTTTTGCTCTTATCCTACTCTCTAGATAACCTAAACAAAATCCAGAACTTCATTTATTTCTTAGATGATAAGGACTCTAACAGCTCTGTTTCTTGCTCAGAACTGGGGTCTAGGAGCAAGTCCTATAAAGCCTGTTGTTCATTGAACTTTTCTTCTTATATGATGAAAACACAATAGCAAACTCTATCTAGACAACAGTGAACACATTATCTTTCCCTCAAAATCTTCCCTTTCTTAAATTCCATCCTCAGTACACAGAAGCACTGCCTCTCATCCACCCCCACTTACAACAAAGATCTCTGAGTCAATCAGAGCCCAAATCCTGGTGATATTACTTCCTAAATATCTCTCAACTGTTTCTCTTTCTCTCTCTATCCCCACTGCTACCACATTATTTTCTTTGTATTACCTCAACAAACTTTTACCTAGTAATTTTCCCCCTCCAAACTACCCTCCATAGTTACCATAGTGGTATTTCTAAAAAGGAAACATTTATTCTGTATCTCTTCATATTTAAAATCCTTTGATGCTTATAATTTGATTTTAAAAAGGTCTAATTCCTTGACTTAATAGACAAGAGACTAATAATGTCTTCTCCCTTCCCCTCCAATCATACCCACTGCCACTACCCCCAAGCACTTACTGATTTCCCTGTTTTATACCTTCTTCCATCATTCTCACTATGGTCTCTGCCTAGACATACCTCTCAGGTATTCAATGCACCTCATCTCCTCCAGGAATTATTTGATAGCTTCCTTCTCAATGTTGGGTGAGTTGAGCTTCCTTTGTGAGCCAAAGCCTGCTATGTTTAATGATCACACAGTATATAAGAAAATATCAGGTTTGATTTCCTAAAGCCTAGCACAAGCTTAGCACAAGAAAGATGTCCAATAAACGTATGCTAATTAACAAATCCATGATTTTTACAATTCTCTTATGGAGTACACAGGACAAGTATAATTAATCCCATTTCACAGACTAAGTAAAAGACAAGAAGTTAAAGTCAACCGTTCGGTCATGGCAGCCCAAGAACTCAGTGACTTAGAAAAAACTATTTTTTATTCTTACTACATGTTCAACTAAGTTTAACAGATGAATCTGGTCACATTAGTCTTTTATTCCTGAGGTCTTTTGTCCAATTGAAAAGATTTACTTGGTGCCATACCTTTGTTGGACATCAGATAATTTTATCCATTCAGAGGACTTAACAACAAATGCAATGGCTTGAGTTAAATCAGCCTTTCTTGATTAAAAGACTTTTTTTCAAAAATTTTGTTTAATGTTTATTTTTGACAAAAAGACAGAGCATGAGAGAGGGAGGGGCAGAGAGAATGGGAGACACAAAATCCGAAGTAGGCTCCATACTCTGAGCTGTCAGCACAGAGCCCAATGCAGGGCTCGAACTGATGGACAGTGAGATCATGACCTGAGATGAAGTCAGATGCTTAAGTGATTGAGCCACTCAGGTGCCCCAAAAGCCTTTTTAAGTATATTTTTTACTCTTTGATATTGGGAGAAAGTTGCCTCTTCCAATCCTACAATTCCTTGAATTTATGGACTTTCTCTATTCTTCTTGCTTGCAAATTGGTCAGTTCTTATCTGAATTCATCTTTTTTGAAGTATCTTGATACAGCAAACAGTAAACAGCAACCAACACACATTACTTACATTCTATTTTCTACCTCTTCTTCTAGAAATACAAACTAGTAGCTATATTAACTTCCTTTCAAATTATCACAGAAGACAGTTTACCATTTGTCTAGCCTCTAGTAATAGTTTTCTGCCAACGAGCACCCAACCAAAAGGTCAAAGCCACATCTGATAGGCTTTGACGCAGAAATCCCCATTTCAATGTCTAATATTTGTTTCTGTCAGTATGGGCTATGTTATGCAGCAATAACAAACAGCCTTTATATTGCTGCTTTAAATTTTCTCACCCACACTACATGTTCAGTGTGGATCTGAAGAGTTACCTCTATTCCTCACAGTCATTCAGAGACTTAGGATATCCAAGATTCTGTCTTAACACATTTCCAAGATCATTATAGCAGGGGTAGAGACATAACAAATGGAACTTTGGCTTTGAAAGTTTCCAGTCATCTTTTATTAACAAACCAAGTCATCAGTCTTTTGGGTTGGGAAGTGCTAACCCATCACAGACCTGGAAAAAGCAGAACCAGTATGTTTGTGAACAGTCCCAATTAATGACTACCATAGTCACTTAGTTATATAGTCACAGAGGTAATATTGAAATTCAGGTCTATGATTTTTAGTTTTTTCATTTGCTTTAATTATTCATACAAAAAACTATAATGAAACTAGTGCCAACATTTAACCCCAAAGTGGCAGGTGTATGTATATATATATGTATGAATATGTATGTATACACGCAAACACACACACACACACACACACACACACACACACTTTCCTAGGGGCTTAAGTTGAAGACAGAACCTGAAAAATTAATCATTTCGAACCCTGAACAGAGTAAAGTATACAATTAAAATCTTGAAAGCCTTTTTGTCTGAATGAGACTTTATCCTGTTTTTTCTGCTCCCTCCTTCATCAGAACAGATGGTCATACTGATACTCTTGGTGTCTGCACACCATGTCTGCTCACAATGCCTTCCCAGATAAGGTCACTAGAAAAGCAAAGAAAAATACAAGATACCCAGTTAAATTTAAATTTATATAAGCAAATAAGCTTTTAGTAGAAGTATGTTCCAAATATTGCACAGGGCATACTTATACTGAAAACTTATTTGTTCTTCATCTGATATTCAAATTTAACTGGGCATCCTGTACTTTATTGGGCAACTCTATTCCCACAACCAACTAATCAAAGAAGCTGACCTAAATTAACTTCATGTAACATTTCTGAAGCTATTTCAAAGTTTATTTTCTCCCTTATCCTAAACTAGGCCCTGTTTTTTAGCCCAAGTAAGCCACGTTTAAGTAAAAACATTTCGTCAACTAACTTGTTAAGAACCATGGAAAAAGCATTATTCCAAGTATCTTTGGCAAGATAGATAACTAATTATTTCAGAATGTAATTTAATAATTGAATTACTCTTACCATATCAGTACAATGACAAACCTAGCCATTGAGTAGAGTACATTAAGTGTCAATTTGGGCATAAGGGCAGCCATGTTGACTATGAAGTCCTCGAAAGGCAATCCTAGTGATGGTAAATTTCAGAAGCGTTTGTTGCCTATTTTTGAAATCATAACAAGTCACTAAAAAGAAAGACCTGGGTAACAACACTCAATGAAGATATATCAACACAGGAATCAGCTTAAAAATTAATTTAAGTACAGAAAAAAAAGGTGGTCAGATACAAGGTCAGCAAGCAGAACTCCAGTTTTCCTATATACCACCCATAACCAGTTAGAAAATATAATAGGAAAAATGCCACTTACTATAACAACTACTATGAAATACCTAGATAAAAGTAACACTACACAAATACATACATGATCTTCATTTATAAAGTTATAATATTTAAATTTGTTTATATTAGTATATTTATTTTATGTTACGTATTTAACATTATATTATTTATATTTATTTCCAAATGTTAAAAAATACCTGAGTAGGGGGAGCCTGGGTGGCTCAGTCAGTTAAGCATCCAGCTCTTAGACTGACTACACTCAGGGCTGACTACATAATTTGGGAGACTTAATGCAAATTGAAATCCAAATTTTGGGTCAGGTCATGATCTCATGGTTCCTGAATTCAAGCCCCACATCAGGCTCTGCAGTAACAGCATGGAGCCTGCCTGGGATTCTCTCTCTCCCTCTTTCTCTGTCCCTCCTCCACTCTCTCTGTCTCTCAAAAATAAATAAACTTAAAAAATAAATAAATAAAATAAAAAATACCTAAGTAAATACAGCAACATACAATGCTCATAAAAATAAAGATGTTAGGGCACCTGGATGGCTCAGTCAGTTGACCATCCTACTCTTGACTTTGGCTCAAGTCATGATCTCAGGGTTCATGAGACTGAGCCCCACATCAATCTTCCTTCAAGGGCAGATCCTGCTTGGGATTCTCTTTCTCCCTCTCTCTCTGCCCCCCCACTTGTGCCCTCTCTCAAAATAAATAAATAAATATTTAAATAAATAAATAAGTTAATAGTCCCCAAGTAACATGTTAATTTCAAAGCAATTCACCTAGAATTCACAACTGAACTTTTCACCAAAACTGGTAAACTGATATTAAATTTCATAGAGAAAACCAAATGAACAATATGCAAGGCAATTTTGAAAAAGAAAAATAAAACGCAAATATTTGACAGATATCCAAATATATCCTAAGCTACAAATAACTCACAGTGCAAAACTAAAAAAGAAAGAAAAGAAAGATCTCCCAAACAAAAGAAAAAAATATGTGAATCTGGAATATGAAATGGACATCATTTACATCAATGGGTAAAAAAATAGACTATTCAAAAATTATGATCTATTAGAACAAATGACTTCATTTTTTAAAAAAGTAAAAATTTTTACACAAAAATTTAAGAAAAATTTAATATCTCAATAAAAAAGCAGAATTTTATAGCTATGCTTAAAATCAAAGAGTAAATGTACATGACTTCACGTTTGGAAATCCTTTTAAACAACACATGAAATACCAAAAGACATTTAAAACATTTGATAAATTTTATAAGATCAAAATTTCAAATTTTCAAGTGAGACAGAAGACACTATAAATAAGAGTAAAATACGAACAAAAAACAGGGAGGGGGCGCCTGGGTGGCGCAGTCAGTTAAGCGTCCGACTTCAGCCAGGTCACGATCTCACGGTCCGTGAGTTCGAGCCCCGCGTCAGGCTCTGGGCTGATGGCTCAGAGCCTGGAGCCTGTTTCCGATTCTGTGTCTCCCTCTCTCTCTGCCCCTCCCCCGTTCATGCTCTGTCTCTCTCTTTCCCAAAAATAAATAAATGTTGAAAAAAATAATTAAAAAAAAAAAAAACAGGGAGAAAACATTTACAATGGATATAATAGATAGATACAATATTCTATCTATTAATAGATAGATATAATAATAGATATAATAGCTGTATCAGCTCATTCTCATTACTTAGCCTCTCAGTACAGATTACTGAGTAACAGTAACATTACTTTTTAATCTGTTAAGTAAGGATACTAAAAATAACTACTTTATAAGGTGATTGCAATGATGAAATGAATATATGTAAACTTAAAATACTGTCTGGTAAATATTAGCTATGTATACAAATATACATAAAAATATATACACACACAACTACACAGGCCACAAAGGAAAAGATAAAGGATTGAACACAAAATATTAACAGAATGGTTGATTAATATGTTAAAAGGTAGTTAAGTTCACTAATAAACAAGGTAATGTAAAATAATAGGAGACAATTTTTCAAGCATAGGAATGGCAAATTTTTTTTTCAGTAGTAATGTTAACTGAGGTGAAAATGTGGGAAAATTCCAGTAAGAGTTACCAGTTTGGAGAGCCTAGAAAAGGTATATACGTGAGTTTTAAAGACACACAATGACATGTGATTCCATTTCGCATTATCTCATTATCTCCACTCAGAGCTGACTACATAATTTGGGAGACTTAATGCAAACAAATTTAAATCCAGGGGCAGGAAATGTCCAGGAAGAACTGGTGACCCCAAAAATTGTAATGTCCATGCTAAGATATGCTAGATTCCTAGGTGGTATGTGGGTGAGAAGTCCCCCAGCTCACTTTGCTGAATTGTCAGTCCCCCCCCCACACCCCCCACACCCCCACGGAGTGGCCCAGGCAGGCATGACAGAGCTATAGGACTTTTTTAGCTATAACCCCAATCCTCCCCACATCTATGCACAGGACCTCTCTGGGGGTAGTAGTCAACAGAGAAAGACACCCATTTCTTCTAACCCCTTCAATGCATACTGCACATACATACAACCCAAGGGTCAACAGACCATGATGAGGTGGATAAAGCCAGGGGTCCATAGGACATTTACTTAGACTCTGAAAACCTGTCCTGGGGAGGAGGTGGGACCCCTTAAACTGTGGCTATAAGCCTCTACATATGCATCATTGCCCCCATTGAACTTGACTTAAAAAACACAACTTCAAAGATAAAAATATTAATCATTTCAAGACAGGAAACACAAAACATTAAACCAAAGGTGGGACCCTTCTGAGCCAGGGGTCCTCTGAAGCCATCCCTGCAAACCCACCAACTTTACTGCACACAGAACACCCAGTCATCTGTCTCCTCATGAAATGTCCACAAAGAAAAGATATGCACCTTCTAGAATTTAGAGTTCTCAGAACAACTGTTCTAAAGCAGAGCTCTCCAGTGGACAAGTGCTGCCCACCTACACAGAGTTCCCCAAACAGCTTTTTATATCCTCATCTTAAAATAATGAAGAGAGACCTTACCATTATGATCACCTAACATTGGAAGAAAATCTCCAAAGAGAAGACATAGATAAAGATTTAAAAAGAAAAGAAAAATGATGCCACAGGGAAAGAACAATTTAGGAGAATTAAACAAAATTCTAAAAACCTCTAATTATTATTCTCAGAAATCTCAATGTGATATTTTATCCATAAACAATAAGAAATTACTTTAAAAAGTCAGTGAATAACCAAAAAATTCTGATGTGTAGAAAATATATTAAATTAAAAAAGAAAAAACAATGTGAAGTTTAGGAATAAAGTCAAAGAAATATCCCCAAAAAGAGAATATAAAGCAAAGAAATGAAAAAATGTGTGAATGAAGAATTAATTCATATGACCTAAGCAGCAGACATTCCAATTTAATAGGAAATCTAGAAAGAGACAGAGATAACAGAGGAAACAGAGAAAGAGAAAAAATACCTAAGAAATAACACAAGAAAATTTCCTGTAGGTGAAGGTCATGAGACTCCAAATTTAAAAACCCACTCTAAATGAAAAAGACCCACACTCAGGCAAAAATCTGTACCGTGTTACATTATTCAGAATAAAGATGCTAAAAGCAAGGAAGGGGGTGGCTTGATGGGCTGAATGGGTGAAGGGCAGTAGGAGACACAGGCTGCCAGTTATGGAATGAAGAAGTCACAGGAATAAAATGCACAACACAGGGAATACAGACAATGATATTGTAATAGTGTTATATGGTGACTGATGGCAGCTACACTTGTAGTTGAGCACAGCGTAACATTTAAAGAAGTTGAATCATTATGTTGTATACTTGAAACTAATATAACATTGTGTTTTGACTCAAATTTAATTTTCTTTTTAAAAAAAGCACTGTCACTGACACTGGAATAATAAACTGATTGCCTTCAGAGTGCTTACAATAATACTAGATGCCTTCATTATTTTAAGGAGAAATAATTTTAAAACTTGAACTCTTATGCAACCAAATGATCAATCACGTTTGACAGTACAAAAAAATATCTATTTTCAGGTATGTTCAGAAAATTTACCCTTTACATGCCATTTCTTAGTATGTTCCCTGAGAATATCCTGGAGCAAAAAGATGTGGGAATAAGAAATGAGAGGAACATTCCAGAGAAGCAGTGAGGAGATGTCCCAAGTTAAAGCTGGTCCACAAGCCTAGAGAACGATAGTCGCCATTAGAACAATAGAATGGATGGATGGCCTTGAGAGAAAATCTCTGGGAAGAAAGAATCCATACATCCTTTAATTGAAAAGAGTTTTGTGGGGTTTTTTTAGGGATATGAAAAAGGCAAATAATGAAAGAAAATAAAATGCTATCAAAAAAAAGTGAACGTTATATAAAAAGAAAATCATACTGTACTCTTGGTGCATGGTATATTTGCATAGTTACAGTAATATAAATGGCACACCGTTGGTTGTCAACTTTTAAATTCAGCTTATAAACAAAGCACATAACTGAAATTAACACTGTAAAGGACAGGATTGTAAAGTAAGGTGAAAGAGTGGAAAGGAAAAAACTGAAGGAAGAGACAGCATCATCATTATACAGTCAGGAATCCAGATGTAATATATGTAATTATAAGATAAGAAATAAAGGCCTAAGTATTTTAATTATACAGATAACCAATAGAGAAACGAAATGTAATGCTAGAACTGTATTGGGGAAAGACAGGGATAGAAGGTAGCAATAGCCTAAGGGTAATCATATTCCATCAGCAGGAAATCAGTATAGTTTCTGAAACTGGTAACTGATTATTGATATGGGCATAGATTATTTAGACATCGGGAGTTAATAACCATAGGCAACTGCTCAGAGAGGTTGCCTCTGATGAGTGGGTGTTCATGGGGCCGATTGTTGCATCTTATTATCTGCCTTCCTTGTCCCTTTTCCTTTTTTAATCAAAGGCATTTATTGCTTTGATGCAAATATATTCAGAAGAAAAGGAAATGAAAGGGGAGAAATATTGAGGTAGATTTGTATGTACTGTTATCAAAAATCTCTAAGGCATATTATTGAATGACAAATGCATTTTAGGAAAAGATATGTATAGAATGATCCCATTTATGTCAGACAACAAAGCACAATTTGTCAACAAAAAAAAATCCACAATATAACATTGTAAAACATGTATGGGTAAATATATGTAAATGTATTTAAAATTCATTAGAAACCATCTGAAGTGTCAATACCAAACCTATTGGTGTTACCTGTGAAGAAGAGATGGATGTTTGGGAATGATTAGAAATAACGTAATGTTTTACAAAGGAAATAAATTCATGTATTACCTTGTAATTAAATGTTAAACATTACACTGGCAGATCATGATCTATTGGCTGGTAAATCCTGATTAGCATGTAAAGTTTAGGTAGGTTTGATTCAATTTCCTTTTTAATTCCTACAGTATTACAAAGAGTTTGGCCTGTAAATAAATACTACCCATTAATACTGAAGACAGTTTCTTATCTTAAAAAAAATCAATAGCTCCTTCAATAGCTCTGCTATATCCTTGAATAATTAGAGCTGCCCTTTCTGATAATGTGTATGCTGCTTAGGGAGGCATGCACACAATTTGCTCTGCTTTAATTTGTTTATCTATTGAATGTGGTTTAATTTTAATTATCCAGCGACCATTAGCATGTGCTTTTACATAGAGAGGAAAGGCAAGCTTAAATATGCACTATCTGAATATCACTGTTTATTACATTTACCAGTGGGTAAAATAACTTTAAAACCTTTGCAGGAATTTAGAGATGCAAATAAAACATTCAAGCTTCCTTTGTGGTCGGGCTTGTGCATAGAGGTGAGCACTTTAAGCATTTCAGAAAAACTCAAGTCAGTGGAGCAAAGTATTCTAAAGCCATTCTTAGAAGGAAGTGAAGCAGGTGGTTGCCTTTAGGGCCACCTTTCCCTGGGCATCTCAGTATGACATCAATTTCAAATGTTCTATCCTGTTGTCTCTATGGGCCATTAAAGCACTCACAGAAACTCCAACAACATGGGCTGCAAACAACATCACATTTAATACCCACGCTTTCAGAAGCACTAGTGAAGGAGATACTGTTTGCCCAAATCTAGGCACTAGGAATGATGCACCTGGGTCTAAAATGGGTTCTCTGGTAAGGTACCAAGAGTCTCGGTGGCCCCGGAAAGGCAGCAAGATTAATTCACATCACACATGGGAAACGTTAAGTTTTGGAGAAAAGCCAGACATGCGGGATAATGATTCCAGAAATTTGGTCATGTGAGGCAAGGAAGCAGCAAAAAGGCATGAGTGCTGCCATCCCACCCCCTGATCTCCTCTACCTGACATCTGGAAAGACAGTCTGGGGACCATAGAATGTGAAAGCCTGGAATTTCTAGCCTGATGCTTGTAAATGAGAGTGACCATATTTCTTCCTCTCAGCCTCCCAGAAGCTACTCAGAAAGATTATAAAGAAAGTAAGGCTGGAGCACCTGGGTGACTCAGTTAATTGAGTGTCCGACTTCAGCTTAGGTCATGATCTTGCAGTTCATAAATTCAAGCCCCTGGTCAGGCTCACTGCTGTCAGTGCAGAGCCTACCTCAGATATACTCAGTCCTCTCTCTTCCCTTCCTCAGCTTGCAATCTCTCAAAAAGAAACAAAGAAAGAAAGGAAACAGGAAGAAAGAAAGGCTAACTTGCAACCAGCAGATAGTTGAAGATCTAATGGACAGTATAGGGATACAAACAACATTGTATCAATATGTTTCAAACTTGCCAAGAGATTAGATCTTAATTATTCCCACTACAAAAAGAGAGATGCTAATTATATGGGGTGATGGAAGTACTAGCTAATGCTACAATGGCTGTCATATTGCACTGCATAAATGAATCAAATCAACATGTGGGACATCTTCAACTCACACAATATTATATGTCAAATATATTTCAATTAAAAAAATATAAAGCCAAATTGGATTTTAAAAAAGAAAAAAGAACACAAAGGAAAGCTAATGGAATGGTTCCTCATTGATTCCCTCCCCCACTGGAATTTGATTTCAAACGTTCACAGTGCCAACTCCACCTTTTCCCCCTGAGGTCTCAGAAAATGGCACGATGGTTAAGTCCAGTAAGTGGGAAAAGAAGCTGGCAAGGAAGAGCTACAGCAGCTACCTCTCCCTCCTTCCCCATCTGGAGGAGGCCTCTGCTACGCAAACCCACGTGCATCTGCTTGTTCTCTCTCACACTTCTTCACTGGGAAGAGAAATCACTTCTTCTGAGCAAATTTGGTGCTTTCACTTATGCTCTGGAGTCTCTCTCCCTTCATCCCCCTCAGGGACCTTACTTCAGACATTTTTCCTTTTGTGTCTCATCTCCAGACATCAGCCGTCTACTAGCCTCTCCATTTATTATACATACTTGCTGCCCTTCTCCCTTCCCATTCCCCTCTAGGTATCATCTGCTCTCCTGTTTCCTCTCAACAACCAGAGAGAGATTTAGATCTCTGAGCACTACTGATATGTTAAGTCAAATAATTCTTTCTTCGGGGGGGGGGGGTGTCCTGCACACTGTAGTATGATTAGCAGCATCCCTGGCCTCTACCCACTAGGCACCATTAACACCCCCTCCCTCCTTCCAGTTGTAACAACCAAAAATATCTCTAGATATTACCTAACGTCTCTCCCTGGATGGGTCGGGGAGGGTGTGGAGTTGTGTGAAATCTCTCCCAGCTGAAAATCACTGATTAGTTATGCTTCTAGCAAGAAACATGGTAGAATGAGGATTTAGAGGTCAGTGTATGATCAGAGAGCAAAGTGAAGCCTTATTCTCTCCCATACCACTACTAAATAGTATTGCTGTCCAAAAATATTAAGAAAAATAGGAAAATAGAATATTTCCTAAGAACTTTCTCTTTTACTTCTTTTTTGTTACTTTACATTAAAAAGCACCCTTCTTCAAAGAATAATAAAGGCAAATTACTGGAGTCCATATAACGTGATTCGATTTGTGAGTATTCCTGGAAGAATATGCATCTTAGTTCTGTTTTGCTATATAGCAATATTGTCACAAGCTTAGCAGTTTTAAACCACACATATATTAACTCACAGTTTTTGTGGGTCAGGAATCTTGGCGTGGCTTATCTGAGTCCTTGGCTTCCATGTCTTTTACAAAGCTACAATCAGCTTGTCAGTCAAGGCTGCAATCTTACCTGAAGCTCACTGGGGTAGGATCTGTTTCCAAGTTCATATGGCTGTTGCCAGGACCCAGCTCCTTGTTGACTGTTGGCGATAGTCACCCTTAATTCCTTCCACACGAGACTCTCCATACAACAGCTTACTTCATCAAAGCCAGCAAGGGAGAAAATCTATTGAGTCTGCAAGCAAGACAGAAGTTTCCATCTTAAGTCTCACAAAAGTATGCCATATTGTGTTGTTCAGAAGCTAGTCACAGATGCTGCGCACATTCAATAGGTGGAGAATACAGAAGGACTTCCAGGAGGTGGAGATCGCTGGGGGGCCATCTTAGAGTCCAACATAACAAAAAATTATTAATGGGGCATACTTTTGGGTGGAGAACAACAGATTCTGAGGAGAAAGCTTTTTCCGTTTAATTTGCATCTCTCTGGCTAATTTGCATGTTGATCCCTTGTGTGCAATACTTTTTATTTTTAATGTATATTTTGATGTTTTTCCCTCTTGGACAGAAGCAGATGCAATGAACACTTTTCCACAGACACAAGATACCACTTCTTTTGGCATTAGGTGAAGACATATACAAAGTACTTGTTTGTTGACCATCAAAACTATGTGCTAATGACTTAGGGGGTGGGTTGTTTGTTTGAACTCAGATATTTGAATAATACTTAAATTCTTTGGGATATTCTGATTATAAAAGCTAATCTAATGGGAACTGAAAAGAGCCTGGTAATTTGAAACAATTATTTTGTGATTAGACATAATTCATACACTTTTGTTAATTCATTCCACAATTATTTTGAACATTTATTACATGCCTGACATTGCTTCACTCCCCATCAGTTAAATACCATTTAAAGACAAGTAGAGTTTAATTTCCCAATTCAGTCTTTGATAAGAATATTAACATGAATTTTTTCAATGTTTATTTATTTTTGAGAGAGAGAGAGACAGAGAGAGAGAGAGAGAGCACAGGCAAGGGAGGGGCAGAGAGAGAGAGAGAGAGACACAGGATCCGAAGCAGGCTCCAGGCTTGGAGCTGTCAGCACAGAGTCCAATGCGGGGCTCGAATTCATGAACCACAAGATCATGACCTGAGCCAAAGTCAGACACTTAATCACCTGAGCCACCTGGGTGCCCTAAGATGAATTTTCTAATCTCACAAGAAAACAATGATGCTTAAAAGGTTAATAAGAGGGGCGCCTGGGTGGCGCAGTCGGTTAAGCGTCCGACTTCAGCCAGGTCACGATCTCGCGGTCCGTGAGTTCGAGCCCCGGGTAGGGCTCTGGGCTGATGGCTCAGAGCCTGGAGCCTGTTTCCGATTCTGTGTCTCCCTCTCTCTCTGCCCCTCCCCTGTTCATGCTCTGTCTCTCTCTGTCCCAAAAATAAATAAACGTTGAAAAAAAAAATTAAAAAAAAAAAAAGGTTAATAAGAAACCAAGACTCCAAACTATCTTTCCTCCATAAGATATTTTGATCCCAATCTATCACCATATTGTTGGTATAGATCAAAGGATCCCAAACTTGCTTGAGCTCTTTTCCTGTTTCAGGAATTTTATGGCACCACTAGACCCAAAGAAGTATCTAACCATTCCATTTATTTAGGTTAGGTCCAGATGACAACAAACATTTATGTTCTAACAACTCAGTAGACATTTTAAAAATTAATACACCTAACTCAAAATTTATAAAATAGTACTGCCACACTTACCAATGTGTGGTGTACATTTCATGGGCAATTATGTAGTTGCTCAAACTTGGAAGTCAGATCAGACTCTGCCACCCTCATTTGTGGCTTGTTGGTTCACAAATTGGCCCTCTTGCATGGAGGGCAAGGCAAGACCAAAGAAAGAGGCAGGCCACTCCGGGTGGGTAGGTGACAAGTCTAATAAGCAAGGGAATTTAAGGAGGCTTATCTTGAACAGCCACGAGACAAGTGGATATCTGTGGCCACCCACCAGTATCTTCACATTTTATGTAGAGACCTTAACTGAATTTAGTCATGTATACTGCCCAGATGGTCTCAATAACACTTCACTCTCTCTCTCTCGGGGCTCCTTTCTTAAAACAGCTCCTAGTATGGGAATGGTGGATGGAATGTACGTTTCAAGGACAGGGGATGGGATGAGGAGCCTCCAAGTGCCTGGGTCCAGCTCATGGCTCAACCAGTAGTCAGGATTTCTCAATGACCTCCTTTGACACTGCCCCACAGTGATTTTCCCCAAGGTGCTTATTTTTTATCATAGGAACCACTTGTTTATAAATATATGACATAATTATTTAAAATGAGTACAAGCTAAAGTTGAAACTGTGAACTTCATGCAGCAGCTCATGCAGTATCCAAGAGATGTTGAGTATTGCTGTTTCCTTCAAGAATCTAAAATATGCTGAGGCACTCTTGTGAATTTACTACAGTGTATCAGGGCTCATATGTACCCAGTTTGGGAATCTGAGGCAGAGGTGTGATAAATATTTAGGAAAAAAATGCACAATCAAAATTAACATATCTATTTGATATTTCTACAGGAATCTTTCTACCAAAGTAAAAATTCAACTAAATCCAGTTTGATCCCTGACATATTAAGACCCCAAATCAAAGTGAAATGGGAAAATAAACAGAGAAATTACAGTCTAGAAATTCCAAGAAACTTTTCATTATTGGAAGACATCAGTGTTGAGTGATTATACATATATATATATATATATATATATATATATATATACATACATATACATATATATACATATATATATACATATACATATATATATATACACATATATATATATATATATATATATATGAAAATGCCTGTACCCCTAAAAATTCTGTTGCATTAACAAAGCAATTTATTCTCGTGGTTTCAAACTTTTATTATTTGGAATAAAACTAAACCTACGAGTATTCTGGGTAGGTGGGTTCTAAGTTAATCAATCAATACTTGAGGGGAATTTGAGTGACTGACTTGCAAATCACTCTTTATTAAAGACTACGCATAATGTCAGAATTCTTATTCCAGATATCCACAAGAGGACAGAGGCCCTGCTTACCCTCTTATCTTGCTATGCACTCAGTGACAGAATTTGTTCTGCACAAAAGCAAGCGCATAGTCATTAATCTCTTCTGAACATAACTGACCATTGTCCTTTTGACCTTCGTCCTCAGTCTAGGGATGAAAATTTCTCCTGCCAGACATTTTGGTGAAGCTACAAAACTACCTCTACCAGAATTCCCTCTCTGTGGAGAATGAAATTAGGTATGGCCTGTAGAGTAAGAAACAAATTGAATTCATTTAACCGAATTGCTATCTGACCAATAAGGCTCATCTCAAAGCACAAGCAGAAGTTTCAAGGCAGGACTAGCATCAACAAGATGAATTGCACTTTCAGTCTGCCTGGCAGAGCTAGATGCTGACCGTGCGATTACCGGAAGGTGAACCCATGAGTCAACTTCTTTTTTGGAACTATCTTAGTTTCTGTCTCACATTAAAAAAAAATAGCGTGTCTATGTCTAAACAGTTCTATCCATCTATGCAGAAGATATTTTATTGTGCAATTGTAAGATTAGAATAATAAACCTTTTGGTGGATGGAAAAACTGCGAAGAGTTTTTCACAGTGACATCTTCAAAGCATTGGTGTCTGCATTATCTGTCAAGTCTAAAGTCACTTTACAGAAGTGAGTTAGGAAGTATTAGGGCGAACTAGACAAACTGGGCGACATTTTCTAGAATTAAACAATCTGGGTGTCAGACTGTCACATTATGGTATCTGTCTCTGCCTCAGCATAGAGTAGGCATTGACTCATGAACCACGGCCTGCTTGGCAGATGTGCCAGTCTCTAAGGATCTTCTTCACACAAACTCATGCTTTTATTTAACAATACTTTTGGTGGTGAACACACACTCAGGTCATTCTAGTCTCCAAAGAGGAAGCCTGCTTTATTTTGATAATATGCATTATTACCTCCCTCCTGAGCGTTTGCTGTTCCAATTTACATACCTCCTCACTTTATATATACAACCTACATGAAAATACACACATGCTTTGAACTCAGTTCAATCTGGATTTGATCGCAATCCTGCTACTTTCTAGCTGTGAAACCATTTAGAGAACACTTAACCACTCTGAGCGTCAGTCTCCTCTTCTATAAAATCTTTTCTTCACCATGTTATTTGTAGAAGTAAATGCATACGGTGTGCCCAATAAACAACATCTATTTTTTTTTTCAACGTTTATTTATTTTTTGGGACAGAGAGAGACAGAGCATGAATGGGGGAGGGGCAGAGAGAGAGGGAGACACAGAATCGGAAACAGGCTCCAGGCTCTGAGCCATCAGCCCAGAGCCTGACGCGGGGCTCGAACTCACGGACCATGAGATCGTGACCTGGCTGAAGTCGGACGCTTAACCGACTGCGCCACCCAGGCGCCCCGAAACAACATCTATTAATGCTATATTCTCAAGTAAGTCTTATCTATCTTGTATACAAGTTTAAAGACCATAGAAGCATAAGAAATTTTCCGGACCCAATCCTGACCTTGAGGACTCCTTCTTCTTCCAGACATCTTTCAAGATTACAAAAACTAGTCATCTCAACTGAAGGATCCACACCTACTTTATTCAAGGCAAGGTTTGGGGATATGAAATATGCCCCGAGTTGACAACTATAAGGTACTCAGGTTGTACTAAGGACAGAGGCTCAGAAGTGCAGGTAAACTCAAAGACTTTAAAGAACGGACAGGAAAAAGAATGGTTTATTCTATATTTCAACAAATGCATTTTCCTCTAAACAATTTTCCATTTTCACTATTAATTTGATGCATTTGTTACTTATTGATACTTTCTTAAGCTGAATGTCTTCAATATTTCCTCAGTTTCCATATATTTCAGAAACATTTTAGCTGAAACATTGTGGTAGCTAATCTACATTGAGTTATGCACCTTCTTCTAGAAATCCTACCATTTGTAAGGAATATTACTAACAAACTGTTAAACAATTAGAAGGTAAATGTCATGTGGAAATTAAATTCATTTCAGTCGGTCACTACCCTAGGATTATCTAGAAAGTTGTCATGAGATATCTAACCACGACTGTGTAGAATCACGTAGAGCTGATTTTAAAAATTGGATTTTGCCTCATGTTAGCTCCACTCTTATTTAGTAAAAGACCTGGCTAAATCTGGTAACAGGAGAATACTTCTTGTGCAGTTTTTAGGAATTAATAAGTGACCCCAAAGGAAAAAAAAGAACCCAAATAATCAATTTTTAAAAATGGCAGAAGAAATGAACAAACATTTCTCCAAAGAAGATGGCCAAGATCCAGATGGCCAACAGGCATATGAAAAGATGCTCAACATCACTCATCATCAGGGAAATGTAAATCAAAACTGTGAGATATCACCTCACATGGGTCAGAATGACTAAAATCCAAAACACAACAAACAACAGATGTTGACAAGGATGTGGAGAAAAAGAAACCCTCTTGTACTGTTGATGAGAATGCAAACTGGTGTACCCACTGTGGAAAACAATATGGAGGTTCCTCAAAAAGTTAAAAGTACCCTACAATTCAGCCATAACACTACTGGGTATTTACACAAAGAATACAAAAATGCTAATTCAAAGGGATATATGCAGGGGCCACTGGGTGTCTCAGTCAGTCAAGTGTCTGACTCTTTAGTTCAGCTCAGGTCATGGTCTCATGGTTTGTGAGTTCAAGCCCTGTGTTGGGCTATGCACTGTCAGCCGAGCCTGCTTGGAATTCTCTCTCTTCCTCTCTCTGACCCTCCTCTACTTGTGTTCTTTTTCTAAAAAAAATAAATAAATTTTAAAAACAACACCCACAAAGGGATACATGCACCCCTATGTTTATTGTAGCTGTTATTTACAACAGCCAAATTATGGAAGCAGCCCAAGTGTCTATCAATAGATAAATGGATAAAGAAGATGTGGTATATATACATACAATGGAATGTTAGTCATAAAAAAGAATGAAATCTTGCTATTTGCAATGACATGGATGGAGCTAAACAAGTATTTTGCTAAGTAAAATAAGTCATAGAAAGATAAATATCATATGAATTCACTCATATGTGGAATTTAAGAAAACACATGCACAAAGGGAAAAAAGAAAGAGAGAGACAAATCAAGAAACAGACTCTTAACTATACAGAACTGTTGGTTACCAGAGGGAAGGTGGATAGGGGGAATCATTGAAATAGGTGATGGAGATTAAAGAGAACCCTTGTGATGAGCACTGGGTGATGTATGAAATTTCTGAATCACTACATTGTATGCCTGAACCTAATATAGGACTGAATGTTAACTATATTGGAATTAAAATTTTTGAAGAGAATTCATAAATGGCATCACCATAAATTTACTCAAATGATATAATATGTATCAGATGACAACTATGAAAATAAAAATGTATATGATTATTTATGTTACTACAGAAAAAGGATTTACAGACATGAGATATGCTTGACCATGTTCATTTCCTCCATTCTCTTTATATCTTTAATGGCAAAAAATAGAATCTTCATCCTTATGAAGCTTTGTGATAATTTCCTCAATCAGTAGAATCCAAGAAAATGATAAAAACTAATTAGACTACCATAATGAATGCTGTGTGTGAACAAAGTGCTCTTCAGAACTAAGAAATTCCAGTATTAATAAGACTAATGTATAGGATTGTTTACACTGAATAGAAGTTAGTGAGCATGTCCTTTTAAATAAAGCCTAAAAGACCTATTAAGACAGAATAAATATGTTAACTCTATCCATTGCCCCAATACCTTCTCCTGTGATATTACTACCACTATAGACTTCCCTATATGCTACTTTCAAAGGATTTAGCTCAAGCCTGCATAGTCAGACATATGGGCACACAGTCCATCTTCTCTATATATCTCACCTTTTCGAGATATTCTGTTTCACTTTAGATTACATCAAAACCAAAGACACCAGTAAATAGCGAGCCCTCTTTTTTGACACCTTGAAGCATAATGGAGTTGTCATAGATTCTAACCTCATATTAACACCATCTACTTCTTCCCTAATCAAATTCCTCGCTGACTCGTTTAATGTCATTTCCATCTTAGAAATTTAAAGAACATCTATGCTACAAATACAAATAGTGACAGATTTCTAAATTAAATAAGACTGCTCTTCACAATATGATCTAATTTTCCAACAAAAAATATTTATCTATATCCATAAAATTTTGGAAGATAATACTACAAAATTTTAATAACTATTATTTATCTGGAAGGGAAATAATTTCTTACTTTGGTCTTTCTCTGTTTCTTGCTTTTACTACAATGGACATATATTAGTAACTATTTTAAAACCTTTCAGAAAAAAATAAGATTGCTGTTCAGATTAATGTAGCTTACACAGTATATTTATTTTATTTTATTTTTTTTTTTAATTTTTTTTTTCAACGTTTATTTATTTTTGGGACAGAGAGAGACAGAGCATGAACGGGGGAGGGGCAGAGAGAGAGGGAGATACAGAATCGGAAACAGGCTCCAGGCTCCGAGCCATCAGCCCAGAGCCCGACGCGGGGCTCGAACTCACGGACCGCGAGATCGTGACCTGGCTGAAGTCGGACACTTAACCGACTGCGCCACCCAGGCGCCCCCTTACACAGTATATTTAAAAAAAAAAAAAAAGTACTCACCATCACCATTACCACAAAAAGATAAAAATGAGGTATTAATGTGAACAACATTCTAAATTTAACAAGATTAATTTCCAGATTTTTATTGTATATGCTATCAAATATCACCCAGAACTCTAAAAAGTGTTTCCTCAGGAAAAGTCCATAGGAAATGATTATGGCCTGGGAAGATGGTGGGGTAGGAGGATGCTGGGCTCACCGCGCGTCCTGCTGATCACTTAGATTCCACCTACACCTGCCTGAATAACCCAGAAAACCGCCAGAAGACTAGCAGAATGGAGTCTCCGGACCCAAGCGCAGACGAGAGGCCCACGGAAGAGGGTAGGAAGGGCGGAGAGGGGGTGCGAGCTCCACGGACTGGAGGGAGGGAGCCGGGGTGGAGGGGGGCCCGCCAGCCAAGCAGAGGCCCCGAGTCTAGCTTGCAAAAGCAGAGGGGCCTGACTGTTGCCACAGCAAGCGGGACTTGACATCTGGAAGGTTATAAGCTAACAGCTCTGCTCCGAGAACGGAGGGCTGGAGGACAACGGAGAGCTGGAGGACAACGGGAGGGAGCGTTGCTGAGCCCCGGACGACAAAGCTCAGCTCGGCGGGGAACAAAGGCACTCACCAGCGCCATCTCCCTTGCCCATCCCCCAGCCAAAATCCCAAAGGGAACCAGTTCCTTCCAGGGAACGTGATTGCACCATGCAAACACCCACCCTGTGCTTCTGTGGATCCATCCCTCCAGCGGGTCTGACTCCCTCCCGGTGCTGCAGGGCCCCACCCGAAGCGGATCTCAGAAGGAAAAGCGAGCTGAGCCTGCCCCTCCCACCCCTGTGCACCTTGCCCATCCACCCCAGCTAATACCCCAGATCCCCAGCACCACAAGCCTGGCAGTGTGCAAGTAGCCCAGAGGGGCCACGCCACCCACAGTGAATCCCGCCCCTAGGAGAGGGGAAGACAAGGCACATGCCAGTCTGACTGTGGCCCCAGCAGTGGGCTGGGGGCAGACATCAGGTCTGACTGCGGCCCCGCCCACCAATACAAGTTATTCAAGACAGCACAGGGGAAGTGCCCCACAGTCCCCACACCACTCCAGGGACTATCCAAAATGACAAAACAGAAGAATTCCCCTCAGAAAAACGTCCAGGAAATAACAACAGCTAACGAACTGATCAAAAATAATTTAAACAATATAACAGAAAGGGAATTTAGAATAATAGTCATAAAATTAATCGCTGGGCTTGAAAACAGTATAAAGGACAGCAGAGAATCTCTTGCTACAGAGATCAAGGGACTAAGGAACAGCCAGGAGGAGCTAAAAAACACTATCAATGAGCTGCAAAATAAAATGGAGAAAACTACGGTTCGGATTGAAGAGGCAGAGAAGAGAATAGGTGAACTAGAAGATAAAATTATGGAAAAAGAAGAAGCTGAGAAAAAGAGATAAAAAAAAATCCAGGAGTATGAGGGGAAAATCAGAGAACTAAGTGATGCACTAAAGAGAAATAATATATGCATAATTGGTATTCCAGAGGAGGAAGAGAGAGGGAAAGGTGCTGAAGGTGTACTTGAAGAAATAATAGCTGAGACCTTCCCGGATCTGGGGAAGGAAAAAGGCATTTCAATCCAAGAGTCACAGAGAACTCCCTTCAGACGGAACTTGAATCGATCTTCTGCACGACATATCATAGTGAAAATGGCAAAATACAAGGATAAAGAGAAAATTCTCAAAGCAGCTAGAGATAAATGTGGTCTAACATATAAAGGGAGACCTATAAGACTCGTGACCGATCTCTCTACTGAAACTTGGCAGGCCAGAAAGGATTGGCAGGAGATCTTCAATGTGATGAACAGGAAAAATATGCAGCCGAGAATCCTTTATCCAGCAAGTCTGTCATTTAGAATAGAAGGAGAGATAAAGGTCTTCCCAAACAAACAAAAACTGAAGGAACTCGTCACCACTAAACCAGCCTTACAAGAGATCCTAAGGGGGATCCTGTGAAACAAAGTACTAGAGACATCACTACAAGCATGAAACCTATGGACATCACAATGACTCTAAACCCATATCTTTCTATAATAACAGTGAATGTGAACGCACTAAATGCGCCAACAAAAAGACATAGGGTATCAGAATGGATAAAAAAAAACAAGACCCATCTATTTGCTGTCTACAAGAGACTCATTTTAGACCTGAGGACACCTTCAGATTGAGAGCGAGGGGATGGAGAACTATTTATCATGCCACTGGAAGTCAAAAGAAAGCTGGAGTAGCCATACTTATGTCAGACAAACTAGACTTTAAAGGCTGTAACAAGAGATGAAGAAGGACATTATATAATAATCACAGGGTCTATCCATCAGGAAGAGCTAACAATTATAAATATCTATGCGCCGAATACAGGAACCCCCAAATATATAAAACAATTACTCAAAAACAATTGTTTGGGAGCCCCCAAATATACGAAACAATTACTCAAAAACATAAGCAACCTTATTGATAAGAATGTGGTCATTGCAGGGGACTTTAACACTCCACTTACAGAAATGGATAGATCATCTAGACACATGGTCAATAAAGAAACAAGGGCCCTGAATGATACATTGGATCAGATGGACTTGACGGATATATTTAGAACTCTGCATCCCAAAGCAACAGAATATACTTTCTTCTCGAGGGCACATGGGACATTCTCCAAGATAGATCACATACTGGCTCACAAAACAGCCCTTCGTGAGCATACAAGAATTGAAATCATACCATGCATACTTTCAGACCACAATGCTATGAAGCTTGAAATCAACCACAGGAAAAAGTCTGGAAAACCTCCAAAAACATGGAGGTTAAAGAATACCCTACTAATGAATGAATGGGTCAACCAGGCAATTAGAGAAGAAATTAAAAAATATATGGAAACAAATGAAAATGAAAATACAACAATCCAAACGCTTTGGGATGCAGCGAAGGCAGTCCTGAGAGGAAAATACATTGCAATCCAGGCCTATCTCAAGAAACAAGAAAAATCCCAAATACAAAATCTAATAGCACAACTAAAGGAAATAGAAGCAGAAGAGCAAAGGCAGCCTAAACCCAGCAGAAGAAGAGAAATAATAAAGATCAGAGCAGAAATAAACAATATAGAATCTAAAAAAACTGTAGAGCAGATCAACGAAACCAAGAGTTGGTGGTTTTTTGAAAAAATAAACAAAATTGATAAACCTCTAGCCAGGCTTCTCAAAAAGAAAAGGGAGATGACCCAAATAGATAAAATCATGAATGAAAATGGAATTATTACAACCAATCCCTCAGAGATACAAACAATTATCAGGGAATACTATGAAAAATTATATGCCAACAAACTGGACAACCTGGAAGAAATGGACAAATTCCTAAACACCCACACGCTTCCAAAACTCAATCAGGAGGAAATAGAAAGCTTGAACAGACCCATAGCCAGCAAAGAAATTGAATCAGTCATCCAAAATCTCCCAACAAATAAGAGTCCAGGACCAGATGGCTTCCCAGGGGAGTTCTACCAGACATTTAAAGCAGAAATAATACCTATCCTTCTCAAGCTATTCCAAAAAATAGAAAGGGAAGGAAAACTTCCAGACTCATTCTATGAAGCCAGTATTACTTTGATTCCTAAACCAGACAGAGACCCAATAAAAAAGAGAACTACAGGCCAATATCCCTGATGAATATGGATGCAAAAATTCTCAATAAGATACTAGCAAATCGAATTCAACAGCTATAAAAAGAATTATTCACCATGATCAAGTGGGATTCATTCCTGGGATGCAGGGCTGGTTCAACATTCACAAATCAATCAATGAGATACATTACATTAATAAAAGAAAGATAAGAACCACATGATCCTGTCAATCGATGAAGAAAAGGCCTTTGACAAAATTCAGCAACTTTCTTAATAAAAACCCTCAAGAAAGTCGGGATAGAAGGAACATACTTAAATAACATCATAAAAGCCATTTATGAAAAGCCCACAGCTAACATCATCCTCAATGGGGAAAAACTGAGAGCTTTTTCCCTGAGATCAGGAACACGACAGGGATGCCCACTCTCACTGCCCTTGTTTAACATAGTGTTGGAAGTTCTAGCATCAGCAATCAGACAACAAAAGGAAATAAAGGCATCAAAATTGGCAAAGATGAAGTCAAGCTTTCACTTTTTGCAGATGACATGATATTATACATGGAAACTCCGATACACTCCACCAGAAGTCTGCTAGAACTGATACATGAATTCAGCAAAGTTGCAGGATATGAAATCAATGTACAGAAATCAGTTGCATTCTTATACACTAATAATGAAGCAACAGAAAGACAAATAAAGAAACTGATGCCATTCACAATTGCACCAAAAGCATAAAATACCTAGGAATAAATCTAACCAAAGATGTAAAAGATCTGTATGCTGAAAACTATAGAAAGCTTATGAAGGAAATTGAAGAAAACCCAAAGAAATGGAAAAACATTCCATGCTCATGGATTGGAAGAATAAATATTGTCAAAATGTCAATACTACCCAAAGCTATCTACACATTCAATGCAATCCCAATAAAAATTGCACCAGCATTCTTCTCAAAGCTAGAACAAGCAATCCTAAAATTCATATGGAACCACAAAAGGCTCCGAATAGCCAAAGTAATTTTGAAGAAGACCAAAGCAGGAGGCATCACAATCCCAGACTTTAGCCTCTACTACAAAGCTGTCATCATCAAGACAGCATGGTATTGGCACAAAAACAGACACATAGACCAATGGAATAGAATAGAAACCCCAGAACTAGACCCACAAACGTATGGCCAACTCATCTTTGACAAAGCAGGAAAGAATATGCAATGGAAGAAAGACAGTCTCTTTAACAAATGGTGCTGGGAGAACTGGACAGCAACATGCAGAAGGTTGAAACTAGACCACTTTCTCACACCATTCACAAAAATAAACTCAAAATGGATAAAGGACCTGAATGTGAGACAGGAAACCATCAAAACCCTAGAGGAGAAAGCAGGAAAAGACCTTTCTGACCTCAGCCGTAGCAATTTCTTACTTGACACATCCCCAAAGGCAAGGGAATTAAAAGCAAAAATGAACTACTGGGACCTTATGAAGATAAAAAAGCTTCTGCACAGCAAAGGAAACAACCAACAAAACTAAAAGGCAACCAACGGAATGGGAAAAGATATTTGCAAATGACATATCAGACAAAGGGCTAGTATCCAAAATCTATAAAGAGCTCACCAAACTCCACACATGAAAAACAAATAACCCAGTGAAGAAATGGGCAGAAAACATGAATAGACACTTCTCTAAAGAAGACATCTGGATGGCCAACAGGCACATGAAATGATGCTCAACGTCGCTCCTCATCAGGGAAATACAAATCAAAACCACACTCAGATATCACCTCATGCCAGTCAGAGTGGCCAAAATGAACAAATCAGGAGACTATAGATGCTGGCGAGGATGTGGAGAAACGGGAACCCTCTTGCACTGTTGGTGGGAATGCAAACTGGTGCAGCCACTCTGGAAAACAGTGTGGAGCTTCCTCAAAAAATTAAAAATAGACCTACCCTATGACCCAGCAGTAGCACTGCTAGGAATTTACCCAAGAGATACAGGAGTACTGATGCATAGGGGCACTTCTACCCCAATGTTTATAGCAGCACTCTCAACAATAGCCAAATGCTGGAAAGAGCCTAAATGTCCATCAACTGATGAATGGATAAAGAAATTGTGGTTTATATACACAATGGAGTACTACGTGGCAATGAGAAAGAATGAAATATGGACCTTTGTAGCAACATGGATGGAACTGGAGAGTGTTATGCTAAGTGAAATAAGCCATACAGAGAAAGGCAGATACCATATGGTTTCACTCTTATGTGGATCCTAAGAAACTTAACAAAAACCCATGGGGGAAGGAAAAAAAAAGAGGTTAGAGTGGGAGAGAGCCAAAACATAAGAGACTCTTAAAAACTGAGAACAAACTGAGGGTTGATGGAGGGTGGGAGGGAGGGGAGGGTGGGTGATGGGTATCGAGGAGGCCACTTTTTGGGATGAGCACTGGGTATTGCATGGAAACCAATTTGACAATAAACTTCATATATTGAAAAAAAAAAAAAAGAAAGAAATGATTATGTAATTTGTAGGTATCTATTATTGAGGGGGAAAAAAAACAAAGGAAAGCTGTTTTTATGAAACTAATGCAAGATTTCTTTTTACCCAGACTGTTGAAAAGTCAGAAGAGTCAAATGCACTTATACCTAGAAATGGACCAGATGTGATATCTAATTGGAAAGATCAGGCGGCCAAAATTCATAATATAACAGCTTTTAAATATTGATGAGTGTCTGTAGAAACTGCAACAACATGAGAAATGATGGACTTTGCAGGAAAAGTTTTGAAGAGTGAGATTATACTTGAAAATTGAATGAAGCTTAATAGAATGGCTTTTAATGGGCAGTTGAGAAAGGATACATGAAATGGAAAAATTAAAATTGTTTCCTATAAAACTGCAAATACAAAAGATATGCATTCTGACTAGTATAACGTGGAGGACCCATAAATATTGAATTGTGCTACTTATTAATAATACATTTAAAACATCTTAAGATCCATAAAAGAAACCTGTAGAGAAGAAAATCCAACTTATCCAGAGACACTAGAGTATCCTCTAAAGAAATCACAAGGTAGAATCATGACCACAAGAAAGAAAAAAAAAAAACACATAGTGCGAAACTATGTGTATTACTGTTTTCTCTCAATTCACATACTTTTTAATCAACTGGGTGTAAGGTTAAGAGATGTTTAACTTTGCACACAAGAAAGTGAATGAAAGCATTAGCAAAATACATGACAATTCCAAATTAGGTATAACTTATAAAAATGGCTCCTCCCATCTCCACTTAAACCTATTAAAGATTGACAGTGAGTATTGGAATTTAAATTTCTATGGGTTCCAAAAAGTGTGGGCAGCTTAAACTTTTAGTAAACTGTAAGGAATGAGTAAAATATGGAAGAATACCAGGGCTCTAGAACCCCAATTAACATTCTTGCACAATGTTTCAAAATAAAAAATAAATAAAGAAACAAACATACAAACAAACATTTTGTTAGAAACATGAAAACAGCTATGTAATAATACATGGCTCTATTCTTTAAAGAAAATAGACACAAAGAATAAAAAAAAATATTTGAAAACTAAAGAATAGTTTTTTTAAAAAAAGAAAAAGTAAATAGAAACAAGGAAAGATTGAGTGCCACCTTATTAAGAAATCCAAATACTGTAATTCCATTACCTGAGGCCCACCTTCCCCCTACACACAGCTATTTTTCCACCATGATGCTATGCTCCTCACATGATCTAAAATATGACACATATCCCAATGCATTATAGTATCTTCCCCACAATGCATTTTTTAAAATTTTTTGCTTTGTTATACTAGAAATTGGATGAGAATGAACATTTAGGAAGCTCCTGGCGTTGTGCTCAGTACATTATCTTCTGTTTTTTAATTTAATAATATAAGCTTCCACTACAGACACACATTGGAGTTATCAAACATCTTTTTAAAACACAAACTCCGGGGCGCCTGGGTGGCGCAGTCGGTTAAGCGTCCGACTTCAGCCAGGTCACGATCTCGCGGTCCGTGAGTTCGAGCCCCGCGTCAGGCTCTGGGCTGATGGCTCAGAGCCTGGAGCCTGTTTCCGATTCTGTGTCTCCCTCTCTCTCTGCCCCTCCCCCGTTCATGCTCTGTCTCTCTCTGTCCCAAAAAAATAAATAAACGTTAAAAAAAAAAAAATTTAAAAACACAAACTCCTCTGAGAGAATAGAGCCCTTATTGTCCACCCATTATATCCTGCAAACATAATTAAGTTTTGTGAAGGGTGGAAGAAGGGGAATAGAAAACGAGGAAGCCAATTCAGGACTCCTACTTATTGCTATTTCTGGGGCAGCGAAGCATCCCTCAATAGAATGTCCCCATAGGGAACATAAGGCAACACAGTGGATGAGATCCAGGTGCACGAGATGAGGAATACCAGGAGATGGGAGAGGAATACAGAAGGAAGGTGGGAAGGTATCTGAAAGAATTTCTGTTTCAAAGTTTCCTAGTGGCATGTGACAAAATAAAGGGGGAGGGAGGACATGTTTCTCTTCTTTCTTCTGATTCCAAAAAAGAAAAAAACTTACACTATTTGCTTAGTGGGTGTTGAATGAGCATTTTAGGGCTGTTTTGATTTGCTATCTTATTTATAGCTATGCTTTTTTTTTTTATTTCAGAGAGAGAGCCCCAAAGCAGGGGAGAGAGGCAAGAGGAGCAGAAAGAGAGAGAGAGATGGAGGGAGGAATGGAGGGAGAGAGAGAGGAGGGAGAAAGAGAGAGAGAGAGAGAGAGAGAGAACCTTAAGTAGGCTCCTCACTCAGCATGAAGCCCCACATGGAGGCTCTGGAGGCTCCATCCCACAACCCTGGGATCATGATCTGAGCCAAAATCAAGAGTCTAATGTTCAACCGACTAAGCCATCCAGGTGCCCCTAGTTATGTTTAATTCCAAACATCTATCTGGATTTTAGCCGACTTTTTAGACTATGAACCATTTTTAATTTTGTGACTGCTTTGACAGAGTATATAGAATAATTACTTATTCACAAACTTGAGGGTTAGGGTCATGATAATTCCTACAGTAGAAAATTGGCAGTTGAAAGATGAAATGTGTTTTGGGGGAAATAGAGATAGGCAACAAGATCCCAAATGAAATTATAACAGTCCTAATACACATTTTTCTACTCTCTAAAGTAAAGCAACATCGCCATTTGGTCAAATAACTCTATACATCTTAAAATAGAAATGATGGGAACTGCACAAAAAACTTGCATTTGTTATGCTTTGTATTTCCACAAATGACCAGGATTTTTTGCTCACATTTCAATTACATGTTTGCAATTAATTTAGTTTCATTGACTATAATATCCCCTTTCTTACTACTCCTACTTTATAATACTCTTCTCCAACCTCAGGTTTCCTGTTATTGACCTTTTAATACACATGCCTTTATTTCTAAACATGTTTGGGCAGTTCTAAGAATCTTGGTTTTAATATGCACTAATGATAATTTTTTAAAAGGGGAGATATTGAGGTTTAAAAGAGAAAAATGAAGTGTCTGAAAGAGCAAGGTAAGGTTTCTGTAAAAAAGTCATAGAAGAGAGGCCATGTACTGAATCGAAATGAATGTCAAAAAGAGAGGCCATGTATTGAATCATCACATGATAAAAAGAGCATGAATCTCTAAAGTACAATTTGATATAAAGCCTCCCCCTGACAACTATATTGGCCTATGGAGTGAGGGAACAATGACCTTTTATTGTATTAAGCCACAGATTTGAGGGCTACTTGTTATAATAGTTAGCCTGTCCTAATACACTTTTGTTATTGTCCTACATTCCATCCCTAAGAGCAAGATTATCCAAGCAGAAAAGATGAAGTAATATGGTATCTCTGAAAACAAGCTGTACAACATATATAAAAATGTCCAGTGGGAAATTAGAAAGTTATATAGAAAAGGAGTTGTTTTTGTTATGGGAGACCATCTCTCACATCGTAGTATTTCTATCATCCTTGAACCCACACCCTAAATGCTAGTAGTAATTCCCATTATTGTGACAACCAATACATCCCCACAAATTTCCCAAACACCTTGGTAAGAACCACTGACCTAGTTAATGCCTATCATCATCAGATGGAGTGTTACTACTTCTTTAAGGATAGATTCTATAGAGGCACCTGGGTGACTCATTTGGTTGAGCATCGGACTTCGGCTCAGGTCATGATCTCACGTTTCTTGAGTTTAAGCCCCTCATTAGGCTCTCTGCTATCAATGCGAAGCTTGCTTCAGATCCTCTGTCTCACTATGCCTCCCTCTCTCTCTCTCTCAAAAATAAACATTTAAAAAATTTAAATAAGAAGAAAGGATAGATTCTCTAGACTGGCTTAGATTCTGCCCCATCTTCATCCCTCAAAGGGATGATCCTTTGACAAAGTTAAGATCCTTTGGCATCCAGTCTTGCTAACTCACAATACTTACCTTAATTATAATTGGTTTTTGGAAGACTTATTCCCAATTATAATGGAAGGTTCATGAGAAAAGGGACTAACTCTGTCTTGTGCCATATCAAATGCCTAGCTCTGTATGTGTTTCATAAAGTTTCTTCAATTAAATTCAGCTTTTTGAGTTCAGTGGTACAGTTGGATTCCTTCTAACTTCACTATTTGATATAGAGCAAATTTAGACTAATTAAAATAAATGAGTATTTTAAATAATGCCAAAATAAGGCAAAATGTAAAAAAGAATAAGATTTATTGGCTGGAAAAAAATCTGACATGGAACATCTAGATAGCTAGTGTCAGTCTGTTTAGGCTCTTAGAATGCCATAGCCTGGGTGGTTTATAAACAACAGAAACTTATTTCCTCTAGTTCTGGATAGTGAGAAGCTCAAGATCAAGATACCGGCATATTTGGTGTCTGATGAGAGATCACTTCCTGGTTCATAGACTACTGACATTTCTCTGTGCCCTCACAGGGTGGAATGGGTGAGGGAGCTCTCTGGGATCCCTTTTATAAAGGCACTAATCTCATTCATGAGGGCAGAGCCCTCCCAAAGTCTTTACCACCTTGAAATATCATCACATTGGGATTAAATTTCAATATAGGAATTTGGGGATAGGGTGAAAACAAACATTCAGTCTGTGTTTAATTTGCAAAGGTATGTAACATAACTGCAAAGAAAACATAGAGTAAGAAAGTTACCAATACGTTCAGGTTTTGGAGCACCTGGATAGCTCAGTCAGTTGAGTATCCTACTTCCTCAAGCCATGATCTCCTGGTTTGTGAGTTTAAGCCCCACTTGGGGCTTTCTACTGTCAGTGCAAAGCCTTCGGATCCTCTGTCTCCCTCTCTCTGCCCCTTCCATGTTTATGCTCTCTCTCAAAATTTGCCAAATTAAAATTTTACAAAACATCAAGAAGATCATTATAATTTATTTTAGATTATCTAGAACCAAAGAGAACAAAGATTCGTCTTTTTAAAACTTGAAAAAATCCAAAGAAAATATAAGATACTTTAAGAAAAAAATTACAAAAGGCCATACTTCAGTTAAAAGTTATTAGTTCAAGGGGCAACTGGGTGACTCAGTCAGTTGAGCATCTGACTGCCATTCAGGTCATAATCTCCCAGTTCATGAGTTTGAGCCCTGTACCACACTCTGTGCCAACAGCTCAGAGCCTGGATCCTGCTTTGGATTCTTTGTCTCCCTTTCTCTCTTCTCCTCTCCCACTTGTGCGTGCTCTCTCTCTCTCAAAAATAAATAAACAGTAAAAAAAAATGTTTTTAAGTTCTCAGTTCAAGTATGCAAGCTACATTCTCCAAATGGCCACCAGTTTTAACTCTGTAATATGACTGGGTGGTAGTGACCTGGCTCTGATACAGTATTATTAATTAATTCGATATATTATCATTAGCTAAAGTCCCTAATTTATTCAGAGTTCCTTAGTTTTTGCCTAATATCCCTTTTCTGCTCCAGGATACCATGGTACACTTAGTCATCATATCTCTTTAAGCTCCTCTACACTAAAATAATTTCTTAAACTTTGTCTTTTATGAACTTGACAGTTCTGAAGAGTGATGTTGAGTACTTTGTAGAGTATCGTTCTATTTGTATTTGTATGATGTTTTTCTCATAATTATAGTAGGGTTATGGATTTGGGGGAGGAAGGTCACCCAGATAAAATGCCATTTATAGTACATCCTATCAAGAGTACATACTATCAACATGACTTAATGTTAATGTTGATCTTGAGCACCTGGATAAGGTAGTGTTTGTCATGTTTCTCTACTGTAAAGTTACTCTCCCCCCTACTTCTTTACTGTACCCTTGGGGAGGAAGTCAGTAAGCACAGCCCATGCGTATAGCCTGTGAGGTTATACTCCACGTCTTAAAGCAGAGTTATCTACATATTTGCTCGGAATTCTTGTACAGAGGAGATTTGTCAATTCTTCTTTATTTATTTATTCATTCATTCATTCACTCAATCTTTATTGATATTAGTATAGGCACAGGGATATTTATTTATACTTTGGGATAGAATCCACTACTATTTAGTTGCTCAATTTTTTTTTAGCTTTGGCCTTTGCAAGCTCTTTCAGTTAGCTCCTATGACTCTAACATACCTCCATCAGTGTCGTTTTGGTTTTTTGTTTGTTCATTTCTTTTCCTTTGTTTTTTGGGCATTCCTTACTTTCCGGAACTGTAAGATGATCCTGGCTCATCTTGTATATCCCTTTTCCAGTTCTAGAATCATCTATATCTCCAAAAGAGCTCTGATTCCTTTTACTGGAGAATGGTAATTGAAGGTCTGGGCACTGAGTGTGCTCATTATTGATGGGCTGTCATTGCTTCTAAGGCCTTCCTGACAATGAGGATACAAATGTGTATATACTAAACTGTGTATGTACACTTATCTATAATATCTGTCCATAAGTATCTACTAAACAAAAAGAGAAGTACATTGTGACCTCTCCAACTCTCATCTTTTACCACCTGCATCATTCCAGCCTTGTTCCCATTGCTTATCTGCAGTCCTCTACTCTAACAGAGAGCAAGAATCCACCAGCCACTTACTTAATTCTTCAGTTGCAGTATATATGCATAGTTGTTCCAAAATTATTAACCTGTACCTAAGATATATTTTTCAAAGAGTTATAACATAGCTAAAAGCTAATAGCTAGAAGTTTAAATGACCAATAAATACATTAATTAGTATTCTATTTACACTTTGCTCTTCAACTTTCCTCATTTTATATTAAATAATACTTCTATAGTTTTTATTCAATCTTCAGTGGTCATCAATTTATATTAGTGTGCCTCAATTCCACTTGTCAGCCAGGACCTAGAATCAGTCAATATTTTCATGTAAGAATGATTGTAATCACTACACAGGATCTCATTTAAATTAACAAATTGATGTTTCCCACAATAGATGTATAGATAGCATCCTGATGCCTCAAATCACTAATTCTCCCAAGCTTAAAATAGTAACTTCAGATACTTGGAAAGAGACACAAAAAATGATGTTTTTGTGTGCTTCAAACATTTTTCCTGCCATCATAATGAAAGCATTTCAAATTTTTAAAAATAGGGGTGCCTGAATGGCTCAGTCGGTTGAGCGTCTGACTTTGACTCAGGTCATGATTTTGCGGTTTGTAAATTCAAGCCCCGCGTAGGGCTCTGTGCTGACAGCTTGGAGCCTGGAGCCTGCTTGGTATTATGTATCTCCTCCTCTCTCTGCCCCTCCCATGCTCATGCTCTGTCTCTGTCTCTCAATAATGAATAAACATTTAAAAAAATAAAATAAAAATAAACATTTGGGAAAAAATTTAATCTTTTGTACTGCTATAAATTCAATGCTACTGTGTAATCTCTTTAAGAATAGCAACATGTTTTCTTTTTTTAATGGAGAACACACTATTGGCCAGATGTTGTTCAGATGTTTTATTTAGTATGCACAATCCTGACACCAGGCCTACAAGGTAAATATACCATCCCTATTAAGAAAAAAATAAAAGAAATAAAGAAATTAAATTAGTTTTCCAGGTTGAACAGCTAGTAAAAAGCAAAACAAGTCTATGATTTCAAGGCTACACTCTTTCCACTGTGGCAGATGGAGTATTACAAAGAGTATCCTGGGACACCAATGTCCATTTGTGCATACCCAACTCCTGTTCATATAAGCAAAGAGACAAATTTAGAATGAAATAACATATTCACTCTTTCCCTAATTTCAGTTGGGACCTTGTGCAGGGAATAAGCTCAGCTCCCAGAAACAAAGTAATTCTCACAAATGACTTTGGCAAAATCAGTCAATCAGTGACTCTATCAATATTCATTTTCATCGTCTCTAATTCAAACTGGAAAATAATTCTGGCAACACAATAAAATGGTTCCCACTAAAAGCTGAGTCTACTTAAATTCATCAACACTTTCCTGAGGTTTGCTTTCTGAAAAACTCCACAAGGGAATGAGAATAGCTGAATGAGAATTTCAGCGTTAAAAAAAAAAGTACAAATATCTCAAGCAAAGAAGTTTTTTAATTACCACTTGCTTACAGTGCAAGCTAATTTTAATTTCCTTGCTTTTTTATTCCTTAACAAATGGCTTCTGTTTTGTTTGGGCCAAAATAAAATATAAAGTATATAAATGAATTAAAATGGTTTCTCTTCACACATTTAGTGTGAATAACCTCATTGTACTAAAAACTTGGGAAAAGGAAGGACAAAAACATGTCAGCTATAAAGCATGAACTCTTCTCCAAATTAATTCAAAAAGCATTATGAATTTTGTTTGCTCTTATGAACAGAGTATTCATAAACTGCCTTTAACATTACAACCAAATCTTTTTCTTTACATAAGAAAGAAAAATAAAGGAGATGCAATCTTGGGCAAAGTAGATAATAGCTGTCTACCTGGATACACTGAGAGTGCCAGGGTCTAGTTAGAAGCGCAGTGTTGTTTCATCTATAATTAAGAAGAAAATCTCAAATAAACTCACATTCTTGGATCCTTTTTGACTATGCCAATTATGAGTCTAATCTTCCATTTAAAATGACTAATCCAGGGTGAAGAAAATGTTTTTTTATACTTGCATAAATAAGCTACATTTCAAACTGGGTAACTGTGAAAGGCCACATGAAAAGAACCCTATAATAGAGGATTAGAATAGACCCCATGAACTCAGTTTCTGGATGCCCGTGCTATTTAAAGAGCTTAGTCTCTTCTGTAGTTGTGCTTGACTCTTCGGGGGTGGGGCACAGAATTTGAAAGGTACTCACTGTAGACATACGCTTAAGGGAACAGTCTGGTTAGATAAAAGAGAAAAATGGTAACAAGCATATGGAGACATAGTATAAATTGGGGAAATTAAACAAAAATTTGCCAGATCTAAAAATAATTAATCACAGATGTAAAGATCTACAGCATCAATGGAAGCAGCTTACATTTTTTTTTAATTAAAAACAAACAAAAAACCCCAGCTCACTGTCAGTGAATGGCAATTCATTATTTAAAGCTATTTAAAATAGCTTTATTATTTGATGCCTTTTTATTTGATGTAAAAGGAAAGTTTTAATTGTTGAGTGTAGCCTAGAATATCCTTGTCCAATAGAACTTTCTGCAGTAATGGGAATGTCTGGTAACAGCTATGCTACACTGAGCCCTTAAAACATACCTTTTGTGGGGCACCTGGGTGGCTCAGTCGTTGGGAGTCTGAATTCTGCTCAGGTCATGATCTCACATCTCATGGGTTCGAGCCCCACGTGGGGCTCTGTGCTGACAGGTGGGAGCCCAGAGCCTGCTTCAGATTCTATGTCTCCCTCTCTTTCTGCCCCTTCCCTGCTCACGCTCTGTCTCTCTCTCTCAAAAATAAATAAACATTTTAAAAAAGTAAAAAAAAAAACAACAAACATGTAGCTGTTGTGACCGAGAATCTGAATTTTAAATTTCAATTAGTTTAAATTAAAATACCAACATATGGCTAGTGGCTATCATTTTGGATAGTGGCAGCCTATAAACCAACTATAGTTTTATCTCCTAAGGGGAATATAAACATATATTGAACACTAAAATCTCAATTACAAAAAAGAGCAATACCTTTGTGTTAATAATATAGATCAATATAAATAACTACGCCTTACCAGAGTTATTCATTCATTTCATTCATCTTTTCCTTCCTTCAATAAATATTTATTGGGCACCTACTATGTAAAAGTTGATGGCCAGGCACCCAGATCATTTTGTTAAGAGAAGTAAAAGTATGTAGATTAAAATTTTAAGACATGTTGATTATCTGGTTGAATGAAATGCAAAATATTCTATTCAATACCATCAAAATTCTGATTAAGACAGAAAACTTGCTTATTACCCACATATGTCAGTTTTTCTCTTTAAAGACTCCATGACCTTTCTCCATACTAATGCTATTGTTTCACAAAATTTTACTTCCCAACAACAAGCACTGGTGATCAGATCTTAAAATGTTCACAAGGAGACACCCAGTAGCTCCACATGCATTCAGTCTAAAAGAGGCTTATAAGCAATCCTTCTGGATTTCTATCATCTTTTGAAATATAAATACAAAGTGCTCTAGGAAACCACTCCACCAGCAGATTTACCTCGCCCTTCTAGTAGGTGATTAAATAAAATTTGAGGCTCTGTCAAAGCTGTGGCCTCAATAGACTATATAAATTTGCTGTGGTGAATGGAACTTTTCCAGTGAGACATGTATTAAGAAAAAAGCTACTTAGTAGTCTAGACGGAAAACTTGAGAGACCTTGGCTAGGAGTTCTACCAAACTTATACTCTTTAGTGACACCTGAAAAATCTTTCTGACCCTGAGTTTTCTCATTTCAGAAATAACCTTATCTAGAAATCCCACTTAAGAGACTTCAGCAGAAGAAAAAACCACATAAGAAAAAAATGTAATTTTAAGGGGTAGGATTTCATAGTAGCCCCACATGTGTACACTATCAAAAATTGGAAAGAACCTATACGTCCATGAAATGCTATACTTCATTTTAAATTACCTGTATGTATTATCATAGGAAAAAAAAAACACCTCATCATATATTGACTAAAAAAAAAAAAAAGTAGGCCATAAAGAGTGTGGAGAGAGAAAGAGAAAGTTTCAAAAAGATGTTCACCAAAATAGTAACAGTGGTTATCACAGGGTTGTGATACTTAGGGTAGTTTTTACACATTGCTTTTACTTCCCTGCATTATCTGAATTTTTATATCTAGGATAAATTATTTTCTTCAAAATTCATAATACTGTGTTCACAAATAAGAAAGAACAAAACACATGCTTATTGGCTGTATTAGACAGGCCACTCCAAACAAATAGAACCAACAGTATATGGAAAGAGAGAGAAAGAGATTGAGATTTATTTTAAAGTACTGGATCACAATTTAAGAATTGTGGAGGCTTGGTTACTCCAAAATCTGTATTTAGACCAGCAGGGTGGAGACCCAGGGAAGAGTCAGAGGTCAAGTCCAAAAGCACACTGTTAGTAGAATTCTTTCTTTTTCAGGAAAAATCAGTACTTTTCCTACAAAAACCTTCACTGATTGGTTGAGGCCAACCCACATTAAGCAAAGATGTCTGCTTTACTCAAATTACTCAGCCATTAAGCCACCAATTAATCTCATAAAAAAAAAAAAAACCTTTACAGAAACATCTAAAATAGTATTTTACCAAATATCCTGACACTGTAGCTTAGTCAAGAAAATTAACCATCACACTGGTTTAAATCCTCTATGGTTCCAATGGAATATAAACATTAGAGTAATATAAAAATATTAATTGAGTTTCACACAACCCTGTCAATGCTTAGAAGAAATATCAGTTTGTATTAAAGTCTTATTCAAACCTTTTATTATTAAAGAATTACAAAACTGTGTTTCCTATATTTTCTCTCCTCTCTTTAAACCTCCAACTCCATCCCCACACCTATCCCCATTCCCTTTACTTCCAGAGGATGCTCTTGTCAAATATTTCATAGAGAAAACAAAAACCATCGGGTAGTGTATTTGTTTGCTAGGGCTGCCATAACAAAGTACCTCAAACTGGGTAGGGTAACAATAGAAATTTATTGTCTCACAGTTCTGGAGCCCAATATCTGAGATCAAGGTGTCAGAACAGTTGGTTCCTTTGAGAACTATGAGAAATAATTTGTTCCATGCCTCTTTCCTCACATATGTGGTTGTTTGCTGGCAATCTGTAGTGTTCCTTGGCTTATGGAGGCATCACCTCAATCTCTCATCTTCAAATGAACATTCTTTTGTATGTATGTCTTTGGGTCCAAATGTCTCCTTTTTATGAGGACATAGTTATGTAGGATTAGAACACTTCTAATGATCTCAACTTCATCATCTACGTTCAAGGAAAGTCACATTCACTGGGACTGGAGGTTAGGACTTCAACATTTTTGTGGGAAATACAATTCAACCCAAACATTCCCTTAACCTGGAGTTATCAACTCTACTAGCTTCCATCTTTCAGCTTTCTTTCTGTCTCCTGCTGTAATAGAAATCATGCCCACCCTCCTAAAGAAACCAATCCATTTAAGTGCGCTCTTGATCCAATCCCTCATTAATCCATTTGTTAAATCTCCACTATCCTGTATTTTCACTTTTTGCCTTTTTATTGGATACTTCTCATATACCTTCCCATCCATCTTGAACTTACAAAAAGAAAAAGCTCATCTTTCCTGAATCCCCCAGCTCTCCTACTATCTTTCTCCTTCAAGTCTGTGCCACCTTTTTTAACAATGTTTCAACAAAATGCTTTTACTCCTTCAAATTACATTTGCTCTTCATCCTACTCTAATCTTGCTTCCATTAACACACCTCCATTGAAACTACTCTGGTTCAGGTCATAAATGACCATGTTACTAAATCTAAAGAACAAGTTTCTATCAACTTACTTGATCACTGATAATCTTTAGGCCAGAAGCTTATCACTTGTAATTGTAGGACCACTCTCTTTATTTGGCTACCCTATCTTGGTTTTCATCTTTCACATTCACTATATGCTTGTTCATTAATAACTTTTTTAAATAATAGTTTTAGATTTGTATAATAGTTGCAAAGACAGTACTGAGAATTTCCATAGACCACATACCCAGTTTCCCTTACTATTAATCAGGTATAGGGGTGCCTGAGTGGCTCAGTTGGTTGAGCGTCCGACTTCAGCTCAGGTCATGATCTTACAGTTTGTGAGATTGAGCCACACATCTGTCTCTGTGCTGCAACTCGGAGCCTGGAGCATGCTTTGGATTCTGTGTCTCCCTCTCTCTCTGCCCCTCCCCCTCTCATGCTCTGTCTCTCTGTCAAAAATAAATAAACACTAAAAAATTTTTTTAATTAAAAAAAAAACAGGTGTATTTGTTATAATCAATGAACCAATATTGATATGTTATTATTAACTAAAATTCATACTTTTTTCAGATTTCCTTGGTTTTTACCTCAGGTCTTTCTTCTGTCCCGAGTCCCACCCAAGTTATCACATGTATTTTGGATATCATGCCTCCATAGGCTCTTCTACATGAGGTCAGTTTACCAGACATTACTTGTTTTTGATGACCTTGGCAGTTTTGAGGAGTACAGGTGAATATTTTTAGAATGCCTCTCTATTGCAATTTTGCTGATGTTTTCCTCATGATTAGACTTGGGTTATGTGTTTTGAGGAGGAGTACTACAGAAGTTAAGTGACATTTTTATCACATTGTATCAAATGTACTGTCAACATGACTTATCACTATTGATGTTCACCTTTATCATCTGGCTAAAGTAATGTTTGTCAAGTTTCTGCATTGTAAAATTACTTGTTTTATTTACCTCCTTCTTTGGAAGGAAAACACCATGGACAAGCCACATTTATGCAGTGAGGAATTATGTTCTATGTCTTTGATGGCAGAGTATCTACATTTATTATTTGGACTTCTTTTGCACAGGGGAGTTGTCTCTTTTTTCTTTCTTTTTTATTTATCTTAATAAAATGATCTGGGCGCCCAGCCATCAACTTTTACATAGTAGGTGCCCAATAAATATTTATTGAAGGAAGGAAAACATGAATGAAATGAATGAATAACTCTGGTAAGGCATAGTTATTTATATTAATCTATATTATTAACACAAAGGTATTGTTCTTTTTTGTAATTGAGATTTTAGTGTTCAATATATGTTTATATTCCCCTTAGGAGATAAAACTATAGTTGGTTTACAGGCTGCCACTACCCAATATGGTAACCACTAGCCATATGTTGGTACTTAAATTTAAACTAATTAAAATGTAAAATTCAGATTCTCAGTCACAATAGCTACATTTTAAGGGCTCAGTGTGGGATAGCTGTTATCAGACATTCCCATTACTGCAGAAAGTTCTTTGACAAGGATATTCTAGGCTACAATCACTAAAATTTTTCTTTCTTTCTTTCTTTCTTTCTTTCTTTCTTTCTTTCTTTCTTCCTTCCTTCCTTCCTTCCTTCCTCCCTTCCTTCCTTCCTTCCTTCCTTCCTTCCTTCCTATCTTCCTTCCTATCTTCCTTCCTCTTACTACGGGCTCATAGTTTTTTTTATTTTGGGGCATTATAATCCAATACCACTATATTTATTTTGGTGCTCAAATATCCAGCTTTGTTGATTACTTTAGGGAACTACAAATTACTCCAGGCTCACCACATATGTTTCCTACAACCAGCCACTTCTCCAAGGAACGTTTCTTGCTTTTATTCTATTCACTTTTTAGGAGCCACTGGTCCCGTGATCTCTAAAAGTTACAGTTTTGGAGGATCTTTCCATAGCCTATCTTAACTTCTCTGTTTATATTCTCTTCCTTGTCATGTCTCAACCACTTCTATGACCTCTATCTAAATGAATTCCAATTGGATATCTTTGAGACCTCTCTTCTGAATTCACCGTATGGATTTAACTTCCTATTCACTTTTGCACTGATATCCCATCAATAACTAGAACTAAACTTAGGTCTTCATAACTGCTTCTCCTGTTCCTTTTCTATTCTTCTTTCATTATTTGCTATCTTGCCACTATCAATCTAGTCATTCCTGCCAAAAATATAAAATTAATTTCTGATACATTTCTCATTATTATCACATATAATCATTACCCAGTCCTGTTTATTCCTATTCTCTGATTCCATTACAGCTACCCAAATTCAAGGTACAATCATCTCTCAGAGAATATTAAAATGTTTTTCTAACTTGTTTCCAATGTCACAGTTTTATCCTTTATTTCCCACATGTCAACCAGAGTATTCTTTCAAAAACCTAAATCTTATCATACATGGTAAGTCAGCTTTTGCTATGTTTTGCTGCAATAACAACCCAAAATTTCAATGGCTTGAAACAAAAAAGATTTGTTTCTCAATTATATGTCAGCTGCAAGTCAGAATTTCTCTGCTCTACGTGTCTTTTTTTATCCTCAACTCTCCTGTACTTATACTCCACACCTAAAGAAAGCCTCATTAAGAAAACTCCTCATCAGTGGGATAGAACAGTGTACACCTCCCACAGAAGGCACTACAAATTTGAGGCAATGCAAATTATGTTACAAACAGTGAATATGCACAATTCTTTCTCAAGAAAGTCAGCAAATGACTGGAGTCAATAATACAATTCACTACAATCCATCATCTTACACACCAATGTTTGAAGACTTCCCTTTGGCATCCACAAAGTTTAAAAGTTGCTAAGAGAGTAAATCTTTAAGGTTCTCACCATACACACACGCACACACTCACACACACACACACACACACAAAAGTAACTATGTGACATAATGAATGTGTTAGTTAACCTTATTGTGGTAATCATTTTTAAATATATACATATATTAAATCATGTTGAGCAGCATAAATTTACACAATGTTATATGTCAATTATATCTCAACAAAGCCAGGAAAATAATTAAGTAAAATAAGGTTTTCTAAAAAGAAAAGAGAATGCAAGGCACATAGCTATTCCTGACCCACAGCAGTTTTGAAATCAAAATAGGGTAATTTTGTCCTCAGGGTCCTTCTCTAGGGGTAAGAAATAAGAAATGTTCCCTTTTAGACCCTGGTCTTATCACCATAATCTGTTGTTGTCTGTGGTTCTTAGCTTTACACTTTGGTACATCCTTCCACTTCCTTTTTTTTCTTGATCACATCCATGAGGAGCATTACAAGGCTTCCTGCCTATATAATGTTGGAGGCTCAAAGGTTATTTTAAACCTAGAATAGTCACAGCCCCTTTAATACAAGATAGAGGATTCTTTTTTTTTTTTTTTTTTTTTTTTGGCTATATACATTGTGTCAAAAAGCTTGCTTTCTTTTTTAAATTTTTTTATATTTGTTTATTTTTTTAGAGAGACAGAGGGTGAGTGGGGATGGGGGCAGAGAGAGGGGGACACAGAATCCTAAGCAGGCTCCAGGCTCTGAGCTGTCAGCACAGAGCCCGCACCCGGGGCTCGTACTCACAAACCATGAGATCATGACTTGAGCCAAAGTCAGATCCTTAGTTGACTGAGCCACCCAAGTGCCCCAAAACTTAGTTTTTTAAACTATTTGATTCCATGTACCTCAGTTTGCCCAAAGATGCAACCACATTTCTTTGTGAAAGTTGTTGCTTTTTCACCAGACTTAATTTTAAATACTTTGAGCTCATTAACCATCTGTGAATTATGCCCTTAGTCTGTTTTCCTGATCCATTTACTACACATGAAAGCATTTGTACTTAAAGTTGTCTTTATCAATTAAGGGGTTTTAATAAAAGGCAAGATTCCTGTCTCTCAAAGAATTTCTTAATTTTGGATATAAGAAATAGTTGTATTTTGCAATGACCCAGAAAAAAAAAGCGGGGGGTGGGGGCGGGGAGGGAGGGAAGGAAATAGAGAAACAAATCATATATATGTTTTAGTCATTTCCTTGCAGACCATGCCCTAATATGCCCCAAATTCTTTTCTCATTTTCAGATTTAGCATGGACTTGCTCTTTCTGCAGGTGATTTTAAACCAACCTTAGGCCAATTGCTGGCTCCTCTCTCCTCTTTCCTGCAGTTTTTTAAAGCCTGTCTCTTAATGCCACAAAGCCTTGCAGGAGGGCAGGAAGATAAGAGATCACTCACTGGGATTTGATCTTTCTCTTTTTTTTTTTTCCTTTTTTCTTTTTACTTTTAGTTATTTTGAAATTTGGGCATTCTCTGACTTCAAGTTATTTTAAGTGATTTTTGTACAGTTTTATTTTTTTACCATTCTGTGTTATTTGGGGATGAAATTTGTATTATAGGGAACTAGGCAGCTAGAATTGTCTTTGGCTACCCTACTACTACATTTAAATCTGTATATACATATATATTATCTTATCAAATCTAAAAATCCATCAAATGTAAGGGGCACCATTATTCTATGTACTACTGAGAAATAAAACGTTTCCAATTAAGCTACAACATGACATGAAGCCATTTTTAGTAATGTCAAAATTGGTGAAAGGAGGAGATATGTCTTAGAGCAGTGAACAAGTGTATATACATTTTAGAGGTATATATTAATAAAATTTTATGGTAATACATCAAAAATTCATTTCTTACATATTACTAAAACCAGGACCTAAAACGCATGTTGTACCTTTTTTTGAGTATTGTTTATTAATATTCCATTTGAGCTTCAATACCACAAGAAAAACCAAACATCCAATAGGATTATTGCAACTTCCAGCACCACTGAGACACCCAAGGTGAGGGGTGAAGACTGAACTCTACAAATACTCTCGAGCAATGAGACTGGGGATATTCTGGATTTGTGAACATATATACATTCTGGGAAGATGATATACCCCATATCCACGGAGACAAAGGCTCCTGCATTCAAGACCCTTCCAGAGCCCACTCTAAGAAGTACATCTTCACCTAATTGTTCATTTGTATCCTGTATAATAAGCAAGTAAACGTTAAATAAAATATTTTCCTGGGTTCTGTGAGTATTCTAGCTAATTAGTATATCTTAGGGGGGAATTATGGGAAACTCCAAATCTGTAGTCAATGAGACCTAAGTTTCACACACTTCCATGTGGGTAGCCTAGCACACCCTTTGCAGCTGGCTTCTGAAGTTGAAGGCAGTCTTGTGAGGTTTGATGCTAATTCCAGGTAGATACTGTCTAAAGTGAATTAAATTTTAAGACGCTTGGCGTCCAAGAATTTGAGAATTAGTGTAATAAGACACCACATATTTGGTGTCAGAAAGAACCTCAGAGGGCTATAAAAAGAATAGTATCTTTTGAATCCTCCAGGAAGTATTCTTAAAGTGAGGAGGCACACCATTATCCTTTCCTCTTTTCTGATGCCAGGAAATCAAACATAATGTTTGGAGCTCGAGAAGTCATTCTGTAGCCTGTCCTTAGGAATATAACTTATATGTGGCAGACTCATAGGATGAAAGGAACCTGGTCTATAAACTACAAGCTGCCATACTAGCTCTCAAGTGCCTATTCCTATATGATATGGAAAGAAATTTTATCTTGCTTAAGCCAGTATTTGTGTAGATTTGTGTCAGATACAGAGCCAAATCAAAACCAAGTGATAAAGCAAATCCTAGAACAAAAGCTTTGAGACCTTAATATGGGATTTTTTACTACCCATGCAATATTCAAAGTATTCAGCACAGAAAAAGGTCCATGAACAAATTCAAGTTAGAAGAAAGGAAGAGCATACACAGAATCTTCCTAAAACACTAGAGTATGCTTTGTTTTTATTTGGTTTCAGTTGTTTTTTGTTTCTTGGGGTACCTGGCTGTCTCAGTGCACACAGCATGTGAGTTTTGACCTCAGGGTCCTGAGTTCAAGCCCCAAGTTGGGTATAGAACTTACTTAAAACAAAACAACAAATTAAAAATTAAGAAATCAAGGGTTTTTGTTTCTTAATTATATCTATCTCTCACCCATTATATCTATCTCTCCATTGTATTCTATCAGCCCAGGAGTCCGAATAGCCTAACTCTCTCTTGGTCCCCTGCTACAGAGGTCAAGAGAACAAAATCTAACTGGCAACACAAAACAATCAGTGAAGAGCCCAGCATTTTCAATAGCTCATACCCTAAGTATCTGTTGTTCTTAAGGAAATACTCAGCGAGACTCAGGAGCCTAAATAAATGCATCAATATTAATAATTATAATTAACATATATTGAGTAATGCCATGTGCCATGCACTGTACTTAATTCTTTACTTTTCTTTTCTCATTTAATTCACAAAACAACCTGTTGAAGAGAGAGATATTATTATTTCCGGACAGAGAGGAAGAAAATGAGAGATACAAAAAAGGCAAATCAAGATCTTTGCCCACATGACACAGCTAACAAGTCTTAGTACCTGGCTCCACACAATCTGCCTCCAAAGACCACACTAGCCACTACACTCCACTGCCTCCCTAAGAGAGCTGAAGATCATATCACATGGTCCTAATTAGCACTTGTACTCAGGAGCTTTATGTTTTTTTTAGGCCACCTTCATTTTCTAGACAATTTTTTTCTCAAAATGTGTTCCACAGAGTAGTGGTAGTTCCAAAGGTCAAGCAGTCCTCAGGCAATTTTATTTCATAGACAAAAGCAATGGAACAATGCTGTTCACATTCATTTAATTACTTTCACAGTGTGCATAAAAGATGGCCATAACATGTTTGACATTTCTGCCACTAAGAGGTAGTATAATTCTACTGCCCTTGAAGCCAGCCAGGTCTTAGTGACTTATTTCATTAATAGAACATAAAATTGACTATCAGGGACCTTTAAGTCTGTGTTACTACTACAAGTCTTAAATGTTTCACCTGCATCTCTTGAAACAGTCACTCTTGGGTCCCTAAACCACTTTATTAGAAACCACCTACCTACTCTGTTTTACACCCCACAAGCAAAGATTTTATGACACTTGGAAAAAGAGGAGGTCCCATCAAATCCCAGTTTTCTAGTCACTCCCACTAAAGTACCAGGCATATCAGTGAAGCATTTTGGAACCCCCAGCCCAGCCATCATCACTGAATGCCAAGGAATGAACCCAGTCAGTGCCATGTGGAGCAGGAAAGTCAACCAGCCAAGCTGCTCAAATTCAAAGTCACAGAACTGTAAGATGTAGTTTGAGGTTGTTTAAAGGCACTGAGCTTGGAGATAGTTTTTTATACAGCACTAGATATCCAGAACAATAAAATTAGTAATGATTTTCACAGACTTCCTGTAAGATTCTTACCAATCATTAAGTCTGTAAAAGTCACAGAAGGGCTTCAAAGAAGACACTGGTTAGTTTATTTTGGCTGATATTTGTTGACAGTATACAGTCAGTCTGTGCCAAAGTATTCACATTTGTCTGTAATTGTTTCCAGTTGTTAAATTTGTACTTTCATTGGTACTACAGTACATCATTATGCCACCAATTTCCCCAAATAGAACAATGGCTCTAATGTTGTACGTGGATGAATAAACTTAAGTTTGAAAGCTATAATGTAAAAAGTGTAACCCATAAGAATGTCATGAACATAGTTGAACTTGACTTCAGAAAGACCATAGAAAGTGAATCTGTACATGCTCAGTCAAGTGAATCTATCTGTAAGTATGAGGATTTAGCGTAAACAGTCAAAACAGCAGAGTAGGAATACAAAGTACAATGATAATTATCTGAAAATTGGATTTTCCTGGACTGATGATCCATTCCACTGTGCATTGTCTGTACTGAAATGTCAAAGAGTAACATGTAGCCATTTTAGCCATTTTCAAGCAAAGCACGACAACCTTTCCGGCAAACCAATTAAGTATGACCAGAACAAGGACTAAATGATTGTACTGGTTATGGTGCTTGGTTTAAAGCAACAGAAACTGACTCTGTCTATAGTAAGTATATGGGGATTTTTTGAAGGACAATTAAGAGCTTAGTAAAGAATCAGTACAGCCTGAGGAAACAGACTTGAAAATGGGTTGATACAAAAGCATTCCTGGGGGTTCTGCATTAGATGCTAATGCGAAAAAAAAAAACAAAAAACACTCTCCTTCTCTGAGTCAAGAGATCTAGGTAGAAAATTATCAAAGTTATTGCTGAAAAAGCTGTGTTGGAGATGATGACTTTAGACAACAATCTTCTCAAATTAGACCTATTACCTCTCTTATTCCAAAGCTGTACAGCCACAGGTCTCCCTGGAAGAGGCAAGGCCATTCTTATAAGGCAGGAGCAGAGCTGAGGGCAGCTCTCCTAAGAACAAAAAACAGGGCTGAAATGAGCATACCCATATCCTTCTTCAAACTCCCAAATCACATAGTCCTCTCCTTCCTAACAGGAATGAGAGTCAGTAAAGTGTAATGAGAAAGGCCAGGAATATTTTACCACATGGAGCCATGAAATGTGGAGCTGAGTATTATTCCCTGTTACAAGAGTCACTCTACAGAAGACTCTGAGCTCTTGCTGATGCTGTCAAAGCCATAGCCATGAATCTTACCATCCCACCTAAATCATACCTTATGTCCCTATTTACTTCTTATCACAAGAAGCCCTAGACTCTAGGCTATCCCTTTTCACCTGAACTCTCACCTGGTTACAGTTTTATACCCTGCCTACCATAGACCAGCCACCTACCCCACACATTCTAAAAGCCTTTGATCATCTAAGTAATCACCTGTCATCAGCAAAATGCCGTCTATCATACCACTTCACCCCAAATACATGTTTCACCTTCTTGCTCCAAACAAAATCTTTCTGTCTCCCAACAACCTTCTTTAGTAATTACTATTTTTCCATATTCAATGACATGAGGCCTTATAATTTCCTAAAATCTTCATAAATCCTCCTAAAGGTTCATGCCGTCAGATCATAGCACTACCAACCCTTCATTACTGCTGTTAACTACAGACATCAGAGTAATTCTCTCTCCTTCCCTAAAGACTCCAACTCTTGGTTCCCACTGTCTCTCTACCACTACTCCTGTCCTAATTTTTTATTATTTCTGCATCCACATAAGTTGTCCTAACAATAACCTGCCCTGTAAATTCACTGACATTATTTTAGTAATCTTACCCTCCATCACACCTTAGTCACCTATTCTGTTACTGTATCTTGAAGCTTGTTGTACTCATAACCAAACACTTTCTACAACATCAATTTCAAAATCCCACCTATCAATCCACCTCACCCCCTCAAGGACCAAAATTATCCACACTGAGAATGACAATGCACTGATCCTACTATCTTTGACTCATCAAATCCAAACTGTGAGGATGGAGCCCCGTAATCTGTGTTAATGAGGACCCATGCGATTCTGAAGCTCAAGTTTGAGAAACACTGCCTTAGACCAAACTATCATCAACTTTAATCTAGACTATGCTTAACAGACCTATCAGACACCATAGCTCCTACCCATGCCTCCTGCAGACTATTATTCACATAACAGCTCAAGTCATTTTTTGAAAATGTAACACAGTTTATGTGACTCCTCTTCAAGCCCCTCCCCCACTGTTTCCCTTGATACTTAGAATAAAATAGAAACTCCAAAACTCCTTATCATGCTCCACAAAACTGTACATAATCTGCCCCCTATTATCTCTCTGACCTGATCTACTACCCTTCCCCTCAATCTACCCTGACCCCATATGGTATGTATGCCATTAGACATTTAAACTTAGAGTTATACAAAATCACTTACGCTCAGAGTATGAATCTGCTGTTGACATCGATATAATTCATGTACAAGGGAAATGTGCCAGGTAACTTTTTGTTGACTGAGGAAAGATACATCAGAAATAGTACTGATCAGCATCTACTATGTATACAGCATGGAATAATATTACTAAGGGAAGAAATAGTTTTTCCTGAATGTCATTCCGTACACAGCCTTTTCAAAGAACAGGTTTTGGTCCATTGTTCTTAATTCAGTATTAAAGGAAATAGCATAGACACAAATAGAATTAAATTGAAGCCACTGAGTCTATGACATTTCAGTGGCTTTGGAAAAAATAAACATCAATGCACAACTCTGCTGGTCAACACTGGATTATAGTGGCTGTTGAGTGGAAATGTACTTAAATGAACTTTTTACAAAATAGAGAAAAAATAGTATTCCTTCATTACAGCAATAATTTAAAAAATTCTATTACTTTATATGACTTGATTAGGTAGCATACTTCAGTAATATATTCAGAATATTTAGTAGGTTGAGCCTAAGGTTTCTAAAATATTATGATTTTTTAATATGTTGAAAATAAGATACTTTCTTAAAAAGACAAATCTGTGATATGAATGGCTCAATCTAAGATAATTTCATTCCTTCCTAACACTTGCTTTGTTTCACCCATTGGGAAAAGAAGATGATAGTGCATTCTTGGGCATATTTTTTAGGCAAAACCAAACATTTCAAAAGAGTGTGAAATTTTCCAAAGCTGAATGAAACCAATGCTGACTATCATTCACCATCTATTCTAAGAAACGTTCAATCTTTCTGCTTTCAAAGGTGATATGTTCATTTTGAGCATTTAACCCAAAGCTGAGGTCTTTGCTTACACATCTCCCCATAATTTTTAGGTTTATATTCTATCCTAAAAGTTGAACTATCTGACAGTGCCACCTTATGACAGTCGCCTTTTTCGATGATCTCTAATACTTAGTGTTTTCTAATGTAGAAGAATAAAAGGAGTAAGAGAAAAAAACATCTGGATGTGAAATGTGATCTATGGCTTCAGGTAGCTATAATTTAATAATATATACATTATTCAATGACTCAAATATCATCCCAGTAACTAAATAAAAATTATTTTTATTTTATAAATATTATGCATGTATTTTTATTGCTCTAAACTTGTTTTTTAATTTATCCAAAATTGGTGATTTGGTTGTATATTAAAACATACACTATGACCATTATTTAGTCTATAGATAGAAGTTTAAGAAATATTTTTCTAGATTCTAAGCCAATTTTGTGATTTCATCCAAATTTGTTAATTCCTTTTAGAAGGACTTACTAGCACAATAATTTTCAACACAGTAAATTAATTGCTCAAAAAAATGAGTGCCTGGAAAACACTGAATGTTTTAAATTTTTATTCTAAAATCTCCCACTTCCTTCACTTTTTCCTTAGTGTTTTTCATGGCTACCTGCCATACATTCTCACTGAGATATTAGTTCAGTAACTTCTCATCCATTTGAAGCACAGTTGCTTACCTGCCCAACTTCCTACCTTTGTTTGTATTCTCCGAATTCCAGATGGTCTTCCTCTCATGTATTTTCCCAAAATGGCTATAGCAGTATTTCCAGTCCCACATGCTTTCTAGAACCTTGACACTCCCCACCAAGAGTTATAGTTTATTTTTTTCGGTCCTTAAACGTGGTTAGAATTTTATTACTGCCTCAATGAATAAAATGTGCCATAAATAATGCTGAATGACTTCCAAAGCTAAGTCATAAAAGATTATTTGGTTTCGACCCACTCTTGTTTTTGGATGCTTGCTCTTAGAGCTCATTCACCAATGTCTGAAAAAGTCCAAACTAGCTCATACTGAAAGACCACACACACACACACACACACACACACACACAAAACCCACCTGGCAAAGATTGAGACCCCAGGCAATAGTTACCATCCAACACTAAACTTGTGATTGAGAAATTTGTTAGTTGATTCTCGGCCTTAACTTTTGAGCTGCCCCAACTAACATAAAGTAAAATAGGAATGAACTATCCCATGAAGTCTTATGTAAACTGCAGTCTCATGAGCAAAAGGAATGTTGTCATTGTTTGAAGTCACTGAATTTGGGGGGTTGGTTATGCAGCCATGTCTGGAACACAACCAAGAGGTAGCTTGAACTAAGAAACTTAATAAACCCAAGCCCTTACCAACCTACAATAGAATTAACTATTACTGCTGGTACTGGAAAGACAACACCCTGCATAATAACCAGAAAAAGACATAATGATGTAATTAAAATACTCCACGCATGACAATCAACACTTAGCTTATACTTGACATAAAAAGAAAATTCACACAGTAAAACTGGTTTAGCCAAGTACTGAGTATCATGTAAATCAATGGCATTTTCATCAAGAAGTCTTTGACTCCATTCCTTGATGGGCACAGTTGGTTGCAAGAGATAAATAAGGCTGACATGGATAGACAAGTTCCACAAAGAAAATCTGCCAACATTTTTCTCAACTGTTTTTACACAACACTAGTCATGCAGCCTAGCCAGGTCTGTGTGTCAATTCACACAGTTGCAGTTCATAAATCAGGTATTGTAAATTTAGTAAAGGCAACAACCAGATGCTGATATTGTTAACATTTTATATTTATATTAACTTTTAACTCCTGGAACAGTATCACAATAAGTTAAGTTCATCTTCTAAGGCATTCCTGGATCTGGGGAGGAATATGATCAAGACTATTGTTAACCCATTCACACCCATATGTACACACACACACACACACACACACAGGAAAATTTTCTCCAATATGAAAAAAATGTCAATACCATATACTGTATATATGAACACCACAAATCACAAATTTAAAAACTCAGATTAGGGATATCTGTGTGGCTCAGTCGGTTAAGCATCTGACTTTGGCTCAGGTCATGAACTCGTGGTTCCTGAGTTTGAGCCCCGCATAGAGCTCTGTGTGTCAGCTCAGAGCCTGGAGACTGCTTCGGATTCTGTGTCTCCCTCTCTCTCCGTTCCTCCCCTACTTGTACTCTCTCTCTCTCTCAAAAATAAATAAAGATTTAATTTTTTTTTAAAAATCTCAGATTAGACAAAATGAAAAGACATAGGAATGTGTCCCAAATGAAGGAACAATACAAAATCACTCACACACACACACACACACACACAAACTAAATAAAACAGAAATAAGCAAAATACCTTATAAAGACCTCAAAATAATGTCCATAATGACATTGATGTCACTTGAGGAAATTGAAAGAATTCACTGAGAACTTAAAAACAAAGGAAAGAAAATATTAAAAAGAACCAGTCAGAGCAGGAAAATGCAATAATTGAAATGAAAAATACACTAGAGAGAATCAACAGAAGATTAGAGGATGTAGGAAAACAAATCAGTAATTGGGAGACAAGGCAATGGAAGGCAACCAAGATGACCAACAAAGCAAAACAAGAATAGTAAAATGTGAGAATGGATTATGGAACTCTGTGACATCATCAAGTATACATTCATTTTATAGAAATCCCAGAAGGAGAAGAGAGAAAAAGGGAGGCAGAAAATTTATTTGAAGGAATAAAAGCTGAAAACTTCCCTAATCTGAGGAAGTAAACATACATCCAGGTCCAGAAAAAGATGAACTCAAGGAGGTCCACACCAAGACACCTAATAATTAAAATGATAAAATGTAACGATAAAGAGAGAATCTTAACAGCACAAGAGAAAAGAAAAGACATACATTCAAGGAAAACCCCCATAAGGCTAGCAGTTAATTTTTCAGCAAAAATTTTTGCAGACCAGAAGGCAGTAGCATGATATACTCAAAATGCTAAAAAGAAAAAACCCATAACCAAGAATTCTGTACTAGCAAGGTTATCATTTAGAATTGAAGGAGAGATGAACAGTTTCCCAGACAAACATAAGTTAAAGGTAATCACTACTAAATCAGCCTTACCAAAAAAAAAAAAAAAGTTAAAAGGAAAATTTTAACCATAAAGAAAAGACTGTAACTAGAAGTAAGAAGATTATGAAAAGAAAAAATATCACAGATAGAAGCTAAAATATAATAAAGGCATTAGATCAATTACTTATCAAGCCAGTTTAGAGATTAAAACACATAATTAGAAAAATCCATTTTATATGAAAATTAGATACACGGAATAAAAAGACAAAACATATGACATCATATACACAAAACATTGACAGTGGAGGAATAATTTAATAATTTTATGATATGTTTGAACTTATGTGACCATCAACTTTTTTTTAATTTTTTTTTATTTTTTTATTTATTTTTTTTTTAAATTTTTTTTTTCAACGTTTATTTATTTTTGGGACAGAGAGAGACAGAGCATGAACGGGGGAGGGGCAGAGAGAGAGGGAGACACAGAATCGGAAACAGGCTCCAGGCTCTGAGCCATCAGCCCAGAGACTGATGCGGGGCTCGAACTCACGGACCGCGAGATGGTGACCTGGCTGAAGTCGGACGCTTAACCGACTGCGCCACCCAGGCGCCCCCCAACTTTTTTTTTTTAAATGTGTATTTATTCAGAAAGAGTGAGGGGGTGGGGAAGGGCAGAGAGAGGGAGAGAGAGAGAAACCGAAGCAGGCTCTGTGCTTTAAGTGCAGAGCCCGATGCAGGGTTCCATCTCATGACTGTGAGAAAATGATCTGAGCCGAAATCAAGAGTAGGACATTCAACCAACTGAGCCAGCCAAGCACCCTGATCATCAACTTTTATATACTACTATTACATAGGATCTTTTTTGTGAACCAAGTGGTAACCACAAATCAAAAGCCTGTAATAGATGCACAAAAAAAAAATGAGAAAGGAATCCAAGTATAAAACTAAAGAAAACTGTCAAACCATATGGGAAGAAAGCAACAGAGTAAAGAATCAGAGAACTACAAATGTAATAAAAAAAAAAACAATACACAAAATTCCAGTAAGTACATATCTATTAATAATTACTATAAATGCAGGGGTGCCTGGGTAGCTTAGTTGGTTAAGCATCCAGCTTCGGCTCAGGTCATGATCTTGCAGTTAGTGAGTTCAAGCCCCGCATCAGGCTCTGTGCTGACAGCTCAGACCCTGGACCCTGCTTCAGATTCTGTATCTCCCTTCCTCTCTGCCTCCCCCGCCCCCCGCCCCACTCATGCTGTCTCTCTCTCTCTCTCTCAAGAATAAATAAACATTAAAAAATTTTTAAAAAATAATAATAATTACTATAAACGCAAATGGACAAAGTATCTCAAACACAAGGCATGCAGTGTCTGAATGGGTCAAAAACAAAAACCAAAAAACAAGACCCAGCTATGTGACATTGTGCTGCCTGTAAGAGATCCACTTCAGACCTAAATACATATAGAGACTGAAAATGAAGGGATGGAAAGGGATATTCCATGCAAATTAAAGCAAACAAAAAAAAAATCAGGCAAAATAGTCTTTAAAACAAAGACTGTAATGAGAGACAAAGAAGGGCATTACATAATGATAAATGGATCAGTCCAACAAAAGAATCTAAGAGTTGTAAATATCTAGGCACCCAACATAGGAACACCTAAATACATAAAGCAAATATTGACATATAGGGGGAAAAATGACAGTACTTTGTAATAGTAGCAGACTTTAACACCCTACTTGCATCAAATGAATAGATCATCCCAACAGAAAATCATAAGGAAATAATTGCTTGTTCCCTTGAAACAATGAAACACAATGAAATACAATGAAAAACAATGAAATACAGCCACATTAGACCTGATGGGCTTAACACATATATACAAGAACAGTTCATCAAAAAATAGCAGATACACATTCTTTTGAAGTGCACATGGAACATTCTCCACAATAGTTAACATGTTAGGTCATAGAACAAGTCTCAATAAATTTAGTAAGATTGAAACCATATCAAGCATTTTTTCCAACCACAATGGTATGAAACTAGAAATCGATTACAAGAAAAGTTCCAGGAAAAAACACAACATATGGAGGCTAAACAACAGATGGGTCAACCAAGAAATCAAAGAGGAAATTTTTTTTTAAAGTACATGGAGAGAAATGAAAATGAAAACACAATAGTCCAAAATCTTTGGGATGCAGCAAAAGCAATCCTAGAGGGAAATTTATAGTGATACAGGCCTATATCAAGAAATAAGAAAAGCTGGGGCGCCTGAGTGTCTCAGTCAGTTAAGTGCCAGACTTCGGCTCAGGTCATGACCCTCACAGCTTGTGGGTTTGAGCCCCACATCAGGCTCTGTGCTGACAGCCTGGAGCCTACTTCAGATTCTGTGTCTCCCTCTCTCTCTGCCGCTTCTCAGCTCACACTCTCTCTCAAAAATAAACAAATGTTACCAAAAAAATTTTTTTAAAGAAACAAGAAAAGCTTCAAATAAACAATCTCAACTTACACCTAAAGGAACTAGAAAAAGAAGTAAAAACAAAGCCAAAAAAAAACAGAAAACAAAAACAAAAAAGAAACATAAAAATAAATCAATGAAATTAACAGCTAGTTCTTTGAAAAGATCATCAAAATTGATAAACCTTTAGCCACACTCATGAAGAAAGAGAAAACTCAAGTAAATAAAACCAGAAATGAAGAAATAACAACTGACACCACAGAAATATGAAGAATTATATCAATACTGTGAAGAATTATAGGGCAACAAATTAGACAACCTAGAAATGAATAAAATTTCTAGAAACATGTAATCTTCCATTACTGAATCAGGAATAAGCAGAAAATTTCAACATACCATTTACTAGTAACAAAATTGAATAAGTAATCAACAAACTCCCAACAAACAGAGAAGTTGAGGACCAGATGGCTTTACATGTGAATTCCACAAAACCTTTCAAAAAGAGTTCATACTTTTCTTCCCAAACTATTCCAAACAAATAGAAGAAGGAGGGAAATTTCCAAATTTGTTCTATAAGGCCAGCAGTACCCTGATCCCAAAACCATATAAAAACCCTACCAAAAAAAAGACAACTATAAGTCACAAGCTTGATGAACACATATGTAAAAATCCTCAATGAAATATTAGCAAACCAAATTCAACAATACATTAAAAAAAATAATTCACCACAATCATGTGAGATTTACTCCAGGGATGCAAGCATAGTTCAAAGTTCATAAATCAATCAATGTGATACTTCACATTAACAAAAGAAAGCATAAAAACTGAGTGAACATCTCAATAGATATAGAAGAACCATTTACAAAGTATAACATCTATTCATGACAAAAAAACTCTCAACAAGATGAGTTTAGAGGAAACACACCTCAAATAATAAAGACCATATATGAAAATCCCACAGCTAACCTCATCCTGAATAGTAAAAAAAATAAATAAATAATTAAAAAAAGAGGTTTTCCCTAAGATCCTCTAAGATCAGGAGCAAGACAAGGATGTCCATTCTCACCACTTTTATTCAACATAGTACTGGTAGTTCTAGCTGCAGCAATTAAGGGGAAAAAAAGATATAAAAGATATCAAAATTGGTAAGAAAAAGTAAAACTGTTTTTTCTATATTCTGTATAGAAGCACCTTATCAGATATATAATTTGAAATCATCTTCTCATATTATCTGAACTGCATATTTACTTTCATGGTAGCATTTGAGCAAAGTTTTTCATTTTAATAAAGTCCAATTTATCCATTTATCTTTTGTTGCTTGTGTTTTGATGTCTTATCTAAAATACCATTTCCTAACTGCAGGTTGTAAATACACTAGCCCTTCTTCTAAAAGTTGTATAGTTTAAACTCTAATATTTAGGCTCATGCTCCATTTTGAGTTAATTTTTTGTGTCTATGATGAAGAGGCCAACTACATTCTTTTGCATGTGGATTTCCACTTATTCCAGCATCATTTGTTGTAAAGATTATTCTTTCCTCATTGAATGTTCTTGGTATCTTTGTTGAAATTAATTGATCCTAAATGTAAGGATTTCTCTCTAGACTCTCAATTCTGTTCCATTGATCTACATGTCTATTTACCTTAGATCCTAGTACCATATTGTCATGATAGTCCCATATTGATAGTACCATACTGCCTTAATTACTGTAGCTTTATAATAAGTTTTGAAATCAGAAAATGTGAGTATGCCCACTTTGTCCTTCTTTTTCAAGAATGTTTTGACTAATCTGGGCCTCTGAATTTCCATATGAATTTTAGGATTAGCTTGTCAATTTATATGCTCCCCCTCCTCTGACCAAGGCAAAAACGGTATGCCTTTTTTTTTTTATAGGTATGCCATTGTATCTGAAGGGAAAAATTGGCATCTTATCAACATTAAGTCTTCCAGTCTATGATCATGCTATCTTCTTTAAGTCTTCTTTAATTTCTTTCAGGAATGTTTAGGAATTTATTAAAGTATAAATCTTGCACTTCTTTTGTTAAATTTATTTCTAAGCATTTTACTATTTTTGATACCATTATGAATGGAATTGTTCTTTTTATCTCATTTTCAGATTTTTCATTGCTAGGCTATAAAAATAGAACTGATTCATGTATGTTGAATGTGTGTCTTGCAAAGTTGGTGCAGTCATTGATTAGTTCTAATAGTTTTTGGTGAAGTTCTTAATGTGTTCTTATATACTATCATGTTATTTGCAAAGAGATAATTTTACTTCTTTTATAATTTGTATACTAGACACATATTTGGACAAGTTCGTTTGTAGGAGTGTGCTTTTATTTCTTTTGCATAAATACTTAAAAGCTGATTGCTAATTTATACAATTAATTTGTTTATAACATGTTGCCAAACTAATTTCTAAAAATACCCGTTTTTAATTCTATACCTGCAATGTATAAGAGTTCCAGTTGCTCCATGTATTCACCAATACTTGGTACTGTTGTTTTGTTGCTGTTTGTCATTCCAATGGCTGTTTATATTGATGTCTTTTTGTAACTTTAATGTTAATTTCCCTGATGATCAATAATGTTGAATTTTTTTTTAATGGACACATTATCATTTTTACAGCATCCTTTGTGAAATGTCTGCTCAAGTCTTTCGCTCATTTTTAATTATGTTGTTAACTTTTTATTATTGCATTGTAGGAAATTTTTATATATTTATGATATATGTTCCTGGCCATATTTATGTATTGTGGATACTTTCTCCTAATTTTTGGCTTTCATGTTCATTTTCTTGATAATGCAAACTTTTTAAATATTTACAAAGTCCAATTTATCACTTTTAAAGACTAGTGCTTTCTGAGTCCTGTTCAGAAAATTTCTAAGGCTTAAATTATTCTCCTATGTTTCATTTTATAAGTTGTATAGTTTTGCACTTTGTGTTTAGGTGTATGATTCATATCACATTAATCCTTATATGAGATTGAGATTGTGGTTTATATTTTTCCATTTGGATATCTAGTTGTTCCCTCATTATTTGTTAAATAAACTGTTCTTGGGGTGCCTGGGTGGCTCCATCGGTTGAGAGTCTGACTTTGGCTCAGGTCATGATCTCACAGATCTTGGGTTCAAGCCCCGTATGGGTCTCTGTGCTGACAGCTCAGAGACTGGAGCCTGCTTCAGATTCTGTGTCTCCCTTTCTCTCTGCTCCTCCCATGCTTACACTCTGTCTCCCTCTAGAAAATAAATACAAAGCAATTAAAAATGTTTAAAAAATAAACAAACTGTTCTTTTCCACACAGTCATTTTGGCATAAATTCCAGACTCCATTTCATTTTCAATGATGTTTGATAGTTTTCATGTCAATACTATCTTAATCAGTGTAATTTTATAATAAATCTAAAATAAGGTAGAGGAAAATACTCAAACGTGGGTTTTTTTAATAGTTTCATATACTCTTGGTTTTCTGCATTTCAAAATAAATTTGAGAGTTTACTTGTCATTCAACAACAAAATATTGATCAGATTTTGACTGAGACTGTATAAATTTATAGATCAATTTGTATATAATTGATATCAACAATAATGAATTTTCCATGCCATAAATATATTTCCATTTATTTAGGTCTTCTTTAATTTCCCTCAACAGACATTTGTCATTTTCAGTGTAAGTCTTCTACATCTTTAAATGTATCCCTAAATTTATTTTTATTATTTTTATTAGTATGATTTCTTTCCTAAAGACCCAAAGGGATTCAGCAAAGATTTCCAGTTTCTTTACTAAGTAACACCCTCTCTTCCGGTATTCTGCCCATAAATTCCAAATGTCTCAGCAACCCTGACTCTGATTTTTGTCTTGTTACCTTATTAAGACACTGAACCCTGTTTGGACTCTACTGCCTCATGCCACAGTTGGGAAACTGACTCCAGGCAAAAGTTAGGCTAATCTTATGTGATTATATTCCCTCAGGGGTCAAAGTCCTGTACTGCTTGTTGATCAGTACCTGAAAACAGTTATTTCATACACTTTGTCCAATTTTCTAGTTGTAATGATGGTAGGGCTCAGTTTAGTACTAGATTCTTTATCATGGCCAGTGGCAGAAATCCATCAGGTTGTTTATTTACTTTGATTTTTTTATTTAAATTTTTAATTAACTAATTCAATCTCATAGTTCAAAATTTAAGTATTATAAAGAGTACCAAGTATTATAAAGAGTACCAAGTATTATAAAGAGTACCAATACATGCTGGTTTGTTCAGCATGTATGCCAACAGGATGGAAAACTTAAGACTACATTTCAATATACCCTTAAGTCTGGGGTTGTAGATGTGAATTACATTCCACCAATCGGATATGCTTTTATGGAAAGTGCATTTGAAGTTGTGCTATGTGAGCATAGAGATAGCATCGAAGTTTTCGTGGTGGAAATAGTAGTGGGCTCACGTGTAGATTGCAGCTAAGGCAAGGATGGCCTATAGCCAGCAGTTTGTCTACCACTTCCTGATTTCTGGACTGAAACTAAATTGGTTTGAATCTGCAGTCAGAAGTTAAATGAGCAGTTTTCTGATTCCTCAGTTTCCTGACAGAGGAAAATGTAATATTTCTCTTAATAGTCTTAGTGCTTTTCAGGGAGTTTCTTCTAAAGGTCTACCCTCGAGTCCACCAAAGTGTTTTTTTTAAATGTTGACAATCTGCAGCAAACCCAAATGACAGCCTGATTTCTCCTCAGATTATTTTTCTGCATCTTGTTCATTCACTGTATGTCTCAGATAGGCAAGGAAAATAATAAATGGTGTAAGAAATACCAATTTTCGGGGCGCCTGGGTGGCTTAGTCGGTTGAGCGTCCAACTTCGGCTCAGGTCATGATCTCACGGTCTGTGAGTTTGAGCCCCGCGTAGGGCTCTGTGCTGACCACTCAGAGCCTGGAGCCTGTTTCAGATTCTGTGTCTCCCTCTCTCTCTGACCCTCCCCCATTCATGCTCTGTCCTTTCTCTGTCTCAAAAATAAATAAACATTAAAAAAAATTAAAAAAAAAAAGAAATACCAATTTTCCCCCAATTTCATGACAATTGCTAAATACTATCATTTCATAAGCATGATCTGTTAAGCTCATGATATAGGAAAAAAAAAAAAAAAACAGTAAGATGAATTACAACAAGCCCAAGTAGATGAAACCTTTCGTAAATTTATAAATAGGTTTAATTTAATATTCCAAGGAAATTGGTATGACCATTATCTAGTGATGGTATATTTAATTTCTGGATTTATAGAAGCCCAACCTCACAGAAGAGTTGATCTCATTGCAATGACAAAATTATTTCCTGTTTCTATTTACATTATTCTGAATCATCCTACAGATCAAGTCAGAAAAAAAATGAGCCAATTCTTTAATATAAAAAAAATTCCTGTATGATCCACATCATCCTCACATTGCAAGAGCAGTTGAGAGGGGAAAAAGTGGATTTTAATGAAAACAATGTCTAAAATTTCTGACAAGTTTAACTTGGTCTGAAGATCTGATTTGCACAAATCTTCACGAAAAGGCCATATCAACTTGGAAAACTAAATTCAAAAATAATTCAAGCAGACCCAAGAGGTTTTTTGCATCCAACTAAAATCTTTCCATTTCAGTTGTTGATAATCATAGTCTTTATATAGTGAAGCTTTCATAAATACTGTTCAGCCTTATCATTTGCAGACCAAATCTGCCTTTACAGAGTCACATCCATCAAAGTCCCCAAATCTAACCTAGACATTGACTCCATATAAGGAATATGCATAAAGTTTCATTTGACCCTTTCTGAATCAGACCATACCAGGTCTTGTTCTTAACAACTCACATTGTCATTAATTGCCACGTTAGAGAAACATACACACTCACAGTCCACTGCAGAGAAAGTTCCCACCCAAGTCTATATATAATGCGTGGACAGACACTTATTTCTCATCATGAAGTCAACATAGTAACACTGACAACAAAACAGTGGCAACGCTCCTCTACAGTTTGCTTAGATGGAAATCTTATCTCTTCTTGGAAAGGCAGCATTTGAAAGGGGTACACTGTGAATTTCACCTTTGGTAAACGAATGACATCTTTCATAATATACTGGTCTTTTAGGATTAAGATGGTGTTCAATGGAATGAAAAACCATACAACAGAAACATGAAAAATAGGCCAAACATACTATGTGTAGAATAGACCAAACAATGCTGAGTAATCTTTGTTGGTTAAAAGTTTCAAGTACTTGATTGCATTTACATATATTATCCTACTGTAGCTTAGATTATAAGCTTTCCCTGTTACTTTGTTTTCTAACATCTCTCCTGATATGTCCCAGCCAAGTGGTATTATTTGACTACAAACAACCCACATCTCGAAACTGGGCTGAGTTGGTCCAGAACACTAGACTCAAACTGCTATCTTGCTCATTCTATTATTAAAAGTATTATTCAACCATATTTATATTCTTTTATTAACTTGACTATGCTCCCCAAAACTGTCCAGAGTGGACCTTCAATAAAGCAAGCTTCTCACAAACCTGGCGCTCAAGTCTCATTTCAAAATATATAAATAAGTTTAAATAAAAATCTACAAACTTGGAATGGTCTCAAATTATTGTTAATTTTGATCAAAACATAGTAGATCCCAACAAAGCAAGTTAAATAAATAATCTGAACAAAATCATAAACTTCCCAGGTATATTCTTCCTATCTCTGCTCACAACTGAAAGGGAACAGAAGAGCAACTTCTGGGGCACCTGGGTGGCTCAGTTGGTTAAGCCGCCAACTTTGGCTCAGGTCATGCTCTCAGGTTCACAAGTTCAAGCCCTGCATTGGACTCTGTTGTCAGCACAGAGCCCACTTTGGATTCTCTGTCCTCCTCCGCTGCTCACACTTTCTCTCATTCTTAATTTTTTTACTTATTTTTATTTTTATTAGTTAAAATAAATAAACATTAAAAAAAAAAAAGAAAGAAATAGAACTTCTTGCTCAGCCTGACTCAGGTGCCCATTGCCCAGCCAGTGGATATCGAGGCATGTACCTCCTCAGTGTTCCAGTCATACTGCTAACTTTGGTCCAAATTCATCTGGATTCCTTAAATGTATTATTTCAAAATACATGTCCCATTCATGTTCAGACTAGGACTCATAATGAGCTCTACCAACTGAGAATTTCAGAATAGCAGTACAGTTGTAAATACATTGATAGAATAACTGCCCTCACATAAAATGTAATATTTTACATAATATGTTTATATATAGCCAGATGCAAAGGTGATAGAATATGCATAATCTAAATTTAGAAAATCTGTCACTGTCCAAACATCAGACCATAATAGGACCCTGATAACTGTTAGTGTACCCCCTACAAAATACATCCTTTATGTGGCTGACCTCAATATCTTGCATGAAAAGATTATGCATGCAATTGTTCTTTGGAATCCTCACATCAAAAGGTACCTCCAGTTTAAAAAATAATAATGTAAACATTCCGGTGTAGTGTTATGGTGGGATTGAACTATGTCTCTGGGCTGGGGTACAAGGAATACAGCTGGATATACAAATTAGGTCTCTTACTGAAAAGAGGATAATCACAAATCTGCATTCAGAACAGTGAATCCTCCACTTCTCTGATCTCTTTGAGTCCTAGAAAATTTTCCCCAAGGTTACTATCCCATAAAGGAGATTGAGGGGTCTTCCCAAGAGAAATGACTGACCTAAAGATATATATATTGAGATTAAAATTTAGATACTCCTTAACAAAATAGCTTGGTTACTCTGACCCACAAGATTCACCCTACAAATCTAAATTTTTTTTAATGCTTATTTATTTTTGGGAGAGACAGAGACCGAGCACAAGCAGGGGAGGGGTGGAGAGAGAGGGAGACACAGAATCCAAAGCAGGCTCCAGGCTCTGAGCTGTCAGCACAGAGCCTGACACGGAGCTCAAACTCACCAACTGTGAGATCATGACCTGAGCTGAAATCAGACACTTAACTGATTGAGCTACCCAGGCACCCCACACAAGACTCACTCTATAAGAAATACATCTATCATCCACCCTTGCCCAAACAGTGAACTTTCCATTCTTAAATGTCAATGGAAACTAGAATCAGAAGACATTTGAGGCACACTTCTCACATAAGGCAGAAACTAAAAACAAACAAACAAAAATAACAGTGATGACACAAAGGCAGTGAAGACAGAAGAAAACTTAAAGGGCAAAACTAGTGTTATAGTCAGGAAAACAACACAATATGACTAAATGAGAGAGAAAGAGAGAAAGAGAAGAGTTAAAAACAAAGAAAGCTCCAAGAAATTTCAAAATATCATGGTAGATAATTATAAAACAAAATTAATTAAAATTTAAATGTAACACTGAGAAAGTCTCCCATAAAGAAAAATATGAAGACAATATTCAGAAATAGTGAAAAGATATGAATACAAAAGGATATCACAAGTAGTCCAATCTTCGAACAGCAGGAGTTATAGAAAGAACAGAAAAAATAAGAGAACTTTTCAAGGAAGCAATTCAAGAAAGTTTCCCAGATCAGAAAGTCATGAGTTTATAGATTCAAAGAGCCAACAGAGTGACCCAAAGTATAAATTTTAAGAGACCTATATCAGGGCACATAATCGTGAAATATCAAGGCACTAGGAATAAAGGGAATATTCTCAAAGCTTGTAAAGAAAGGTTTAAATGTGCAAAGGATTAGGAATCAAAATGGCAAAAGAAGTTTTGGCAACAAAACTAGAAGCTGGAAGACAATGGAAAATCAACTTTAAACTGTGGAGAAAAAAAATATTTCCAACACATTTCCATAACAAATCAAGCCAGCTATCAAATTTGAGCACAGAATATAAATATTTTCAATTATGAGAGGCTTTCAACAAATTTATCTTCTCTGAATTTCTTAGAAAATTATTGGAGAGTATGTTCTATTCAAAAAAGTTGAATAAATCAATAATGATAAATATCTAATATCTAGGATACCAGGAATCTGTATCAAGCTCAAGTCAAAGGGGGTTGCTAGAATAATGAATGACAATGGTGTACAGAAAACCTCAAGAGCTCCAGGAAGAATGTACTCAAAAAAAAAAAAAAAAAAAAGTTCTGATAGATTTTCTGATATCCATAACCACAATAAAGGTGTTATAGAGTTCTTTCCAGGAATTTATATTGAAAATAATTATGACTTCATAGAAATAAAATCAAATATTAAAAAAATCAAGAAATAGGAATAGGAACATATTATGTAATAGAGATATAATAAATAGAGATATAATAAATAGAAATATAAATTCCAAACCAAACATCTAAAACTGTTAGAAGTAATTACTTTTGTGGAATGAGCCTTGAGAGAAGAATTCTATAATTATTTAACTTTTATAAAATTATGTATTTTGGTAACCTTAAGAAAAGAATATTAACAGACATAACCTTTTTTTAATGTTGTATTATTTATTTTTGAGGGACAGAGGGTGAGGGGGGAAGGGGCAGAGAGAGACAGACACAGAATCTGAAGCAGGCTCCAGCCTCTGAGCTGTCAGTACAGAGCCTGATGCAGGGCTCCAAATCACCAACCACAAGATCATGACCTGAGCAGAAGTCGGATGCTTAACCAACTGAACCACTCAGGCACTCCTAATGGATGCAATCTTTAAGGCTCATGTCTACTTCCTGAATATTATCTTATGGGGAAAAAATGAAGGCAAACACAAAAGTACACCTAAAGTCATGTTCCTTTTAGCATTATTTATTATAGTAGCAAACAAAAAATAGTCAAAATATCCAGAAACAGGACAACAGTTCAATTTATTCTAGTATGTATTATTGAATAGCCATATTAAATATGAAACTGCGGATAAATTTTGTTATTGAACACTTCTCACTATGCATTAAGTAAAGATGCTATGCACATCATCCTATCTTTATAAGCAAGAAAAAGACAGGGCCTTTAATGAACAAAGACATTAATCATCATTAAATGTGAGTAGAAGAGGTATAGACTTCTTTCTTTTTTCAAGCAATTTTGTTTCTCTTTATCCTTACACTAGAAATAGGGTCATGGACTGGAAAATAATAATATCGTACAGCTCTTGTTGTTGAGAGATGAAGTCTATTTCCTTGAATCCAAGCTGGCCTGTGACTTGCTTTCACCAAGAGAATGTGGCAAAAGTAACATTGTGTCCCTTCTAAATCTAGGCCTTGTAGGGAGGAAAACTTTTTCTCTACCAATTTAAGGTGATTGGGGACCTGAGAATTAATTGACAACATATAGATTAACAAGAGAAAAATTTAACTCACATCCATGTGGGATCACTCCATAGGGAATGGATCATCTAAAGGTTTATATACCAGCTTTACAGGGGACGTTAGGGGAGATAGGGCTTCTTTGGGAAACATAAACACTTCTAGGGGAACCAAATGGAATATGGAAGCTTCTGATAATGTTTGTTTATGCAATTTCTCATCCCAGTGCTAATGGTCAGTTTCCTTCCTGGCTGGAAGCTCCCTCAGAGAGAGGATTTATGGCAGTTTCATTCTCAGAAAATTCTGTATTTAATCAGATGAGGCAGGCTTAGGAAAAGCTTCTTTCTGTATCTGCTATACCTCAGATTTCTTCAGTTTTAAGTAATTTTATACCATTTCAGGTCTCTTCAGCCTCAAGAGACTGTGAGTTTCTGCTGTCTTTTTCACTCTCTCATGCTTGCATGCTGGTCACCATGGGAACAAGCTTGGGCTTGCTTGCCAGAGAACAACATCAGATGGAGAGAACCCCAGTCATCCCAGCCAACCAAGCTGAGGAAACCAACTAGCCCCAGCTGCCGCAAGAGCTGAATTTAGACCCATGAGCCAAACCAGCTGTGCACAGTATGAAATACAAGGCCCAGATAAGAAAAATCACCAACTCAGCCTAGCCTAAATCGCCAACTATCTCATCATTGTTTTAAGCTACTAACTTTTTAGTAGTTTGCTGTAGCAAGAGACACTTGATAGAAAAAATGTATTATTTTTGAGACAATAAGGCAATAAATGATTTACTAGAAAACTACTGATTGTTTACTCACAAAAGCTAAATAGTCGATGACATGAAAAAGTTCATCTCAAAATATTGGGCAAGTAATGTATTAACATTTTCCCTGGTTGTCTCTATATTGAGAAGAGTAGAAATGATATTAAATTTAAAACCAATAAAAAGAACCTTTCTTTGTAATGCAATGCATTAATGTGAGGGCCTTACCATACCCACTGGGTATTACAGCATCTTCACAAAAATCCCCCAAGATGGAATAGCCTTTCCATACAAATTAAGACAATGCATTTGAGAGCTTAAAGAAGATAAAAATCATAAGGGTAAAATCCTTAGATATTAAAAGAGGAAGTGATGGAGAAAAGAATATGGCAACCACATGCACTGGGTTTGCCTTCAACTGCTACAGACTCCAAGGGGTCATTACTGAGAAGAGCATTGTTTCTCAGCCTCAGGTTTCATGCAGAGATTACTAGCCTATTTTTTATTTTTATTATTAGCACTATATACCTCAGCCATTACTGTTGTGTAGGATTGGACAAGTGGGTATACTGATGGAATTTTAAGCCTTTCCTAGATGCATCTGGCATTCAACATTGCCAGTTGGGATGGAAAACTAGATGAGAAAAGCAAGCCATTTCTCCTCCCTTGTGGTCACTTTGAATCACATTACTACTCAATCAAGATCTTAGGAACCAGTTGCTTGTTTAAAAAAATTAAAAGATTTAGTGAGTTTTGTCTTTCCTGATTCTGCAACAGGGATGCCAGGAAGCATAGTATGTACACAAAATGCACTGTATTGCAAAATTTGTATTTTTGTTCCTTGCCAGAGACACAGCATTGTTTTGTTTTGCCATTCATGTGTGTATGAGAGAGAGAGCTAGGGTTTTATTTTACAGAGATTTATGGGATTAGTCCCAATCATTTCCATTTTAAGGCAGAGTGGTTGTTCCAAGTCTAGTTGTTCCCTGAAATGACATGCTACATCTTCTGGTGGTGAGGATGAGGCACTGTTAGCGATAAAGCTCCTTTCACAATAGAGAAAGGACCACGTGGTAATTAGAAATTATACTGTATCACAGTATGAAATATGAAACTGTATCTACCCTTTAACTATAACCTCTAAAGATTACACAGGGCTGTACAAAGGCTGTAAATGTTACTAAAAACATAAATATGGGGGTACCTGGGTGGTTTAGTCAGTTAAGCATCTGACTCCTGATTTTGGCTCAGGTCATGATTTCACAGTTTGTGGGTTCAAGCCCCGCATCAGGCTCTATACTGATGGTGCAGAGCCTACATGGGATTCTCTTTCTCCCTTTCTCTCTGCACCCCCCCAACCCAGCTCGCTCTCTCTTGCGCGCGCACAAAATAAACATTTTAAAAAACCATAAGTATGTTAATCTATTAGTGAATAAATTCACTTTAAAATTCTTATTGTTAATAGTGTTCATACAATATTTTCTTCAAAATAAAATTTTGAAGTATCCAATGATAGCAGTATACACTCTCTTAAATACTTAAATTAACTATTGTTAATTCCAACTTAATGTTTCAAATTACTGCTTTGAGACATATTGAAGGGCTTGGTGTTAACTTCTTTCTGATATTCTTACTCTTTTAGTCTATCCTAAAGTTCATAAAGAAGCACTGAAAATCCAAGGGGCTTGAATATGTACTACAGTAAGTTTCTCAAAGTACTTGCTTCATCTAGGTCTAGGAAAAGTCATGAATATTCAGGATATAAGGAAAATATATGTAAATTTTTTAAAAAATCAGATTAACATCTTGGGGTGCCTGGGTGACTCAATCGGTTAAGCGTCCAACTTCGGCCCAGGTCATGATCTCACAGTTCGTGGGTTCGAGCCCCACATGGGGCTCTGTGCTGACAGCTTAGAGCCTGGAGCCTGCTTTGGATTCTGTGTCTCCCTCTCTCTCTGCCCCTCCTCAGCTCATGCTCGCACTCTGACTCTGTCAAAAATAAATAAACTTAAAAAAAAAATTTAAATCCGATTAACATCTTGATGAAGCACGATTTTTTAAACTGTAAATTTCTGCTGTCTCAAGACTATAATATTCCTTCTGGGACCCAGGAGTAGTTTATAAAGCAATGATCTACAGAAAGGAATGACTTCCTATAAATGGGAAGTTTTTATTACAGAAATCAAGAGCTTTTAAAATTATTTCTACACATACTTTAACTTGTGGTGCTGATCACAAATGTCTTTTTAAGCAGTTGTATCTTCTTTCTTAATTCTTTCACATTCAAGATCATGAATCATTTACTCCACATCACCTGTATGGAAGTCATTTCTTATGTTTTAAAAAGTCATGTTTGTAAAGTAATAGCAACTATTATTGAGGGTGAGAATTACCCCATCAGGCATGTTACATAATCCTCACAATAACATCTTGAGATAGTTTATTACTCTTACATTATATATACAATGTACATGAAAATTAAACCTCAGTAAAGTTAAATAATTCACCTAAGGACAAACAAGTAGTCAATGGCAAAACCAGATTTTAAAACATGTAAAACTCTAGAATGATTAAATTCTATCACTTCCATTGGACAACCTCTCATCTCTTTAAGTAGTTCAAATCCACAGATTCTGCATTAAATTACACAGTTGAAGAAATTAATTCACCTTTGACCCCACAATTTGACTTCTCTCAATAAGGGAGATGAACTATGTCCTGGTGGCCTATGATAGTCCCATATCATGCCTATGATTCTTCTGTAATTATTAAACATGGCTTATTTCACTCTGAAGAGCATTCTATTTATGGTAAAAAAGTTAATGGTCACTCTACTCATGAGAGCTGTTTTTTATGTTTCAATAACTGTGTGCAGCCTAGTGGAAATTAAATTCACAGAAAAACATTCTAGACTCATGTATTAACAGATATTGTTAAACGTCTCTATTAGGAAAAGCAACCTACACATTTAATGAAATCCTTTTCAAAATATCAACAACATTTTTCACAGAGCTAGAGCAAATAATCCTAAAACTTATATGGAAATACAAAAGACCCCAAATAGCCAAAGTAATCTTGAAAAAGAAAAACAAGTCAGAAGGCATCACAATTCCAGATTTTAAGTTATATTACAAAGCTATAGTGATCAAGACGGTGTGGTATTGGCACAAAAATAGACACATAGATCAATGGAACAGAATTGAAAACCCAGAAATGAACCCACAACTATATGGTCAGTTAATCTTCAACAAAGCAGGAAAGACTATCCAATGGAAAAAAGTCTCTTCAACAAATGGTGCTGGGAAAACTGGACAGCAACATGCAGAAGAATGAACCTGGACCACTTTCTTACAGCATACACAAAAATAAACTCTAAATGGATTAGAGACCTAATCCAGGGAAATCCTGAAGGAAAGCACAGGCAGTACCCTTTTTGACATCAGCCATAGCAAATTCTTATTAGACAAGTCTCCTGAGGCACATGAAACAAAAGCAAAAATAAACTATTTGCACTTCATCAAGATATAAAGCTTTTGCACAGCAAGAAAAATAATCAACAAAACTAAAAGGCAGCCTACAGAATGGTAGAAGAGATTTGCAAACGACAGAGCTGATAAAAAGTTAGTATCTAAAAATATATCAAGAACGTAAAAACTCAACACCCAAAAAATAAATAATCCATTTTATTTTATTTATTTTTTTTTAATTTTTTTTCAATGTTTTTATTTATTTATGGGACAGACAGAGACATAGCATGAACGGGGGAGGGGCAGAGAGAGAGGGAGACACAGAATCGGAAACAGGCTCCAGGCTCTGAGCCATCAGCCCAGAGCCTGACGCGGGGCTCGAACTCATGGACCGTGAGATCGTGACCTGGCTGAAGTCGGACGCTTAACCGACTGCGCCACCCAGGCGCCCCAAATAATCCATTTTAAAAAAATGAGCAGAAGGGGTGCCTGGGTGGCTCAGTTGGTTGAGTGTCTAGCTCTTGATTTTGGCTCATGTCATGATCTCAGTGTTCATGAGATCAAGTCCCACGTCTGGCTCTGTACTGACAGCAAGGAACCTGCTTGATAATCTCTCTCTCCCTCTCTCTCTCTGCCTCTTCCCAGCACTCTCTCTCTCAAAATAAATAATAACTTTAATAAAAAAGGAGAAGACATGAATAGACTTTTAAATAAGACATCCAGGTGGCCAAAAACACACGAAAAGATGCTCAACATCACTCCATCAAGGAAATAGAAATCAAAACCATGATCAGATGGCATCTCACACCTTTCAGAATGCCTAAAATTAGCAATACAAGAAACAACAGGTGTTGGTGAGGATGTGGAGAAAGGGTAACATTGTTAGTGGGAATGCTAACAGGTACAGTTATTGTGGAAAGTAGTATAAAGGTTCCTCAAAACATTAAAAATAGAACCTTACAATCCAGCAATTGTACTACCAGGCATTTACCCAAAGAACACAAAAATACTCAATTCAAAGGAATACATACACCCTGATGCTTATACCCACATTATCAACGACAGCCAAGTTGTTGAAAGAGCCAAAAGGTCCATCAACTGATGAATGGATGAGGAAGAAGTGGCATATATATATGCAATGGAATATTATTCAGCCATCAAAAAGAATGAAATTCTCCCATTTGCAATGACATGGATGGAGCTAGAGAGTATTATCCTAAGCAAAATAAATCAGTCAGAGAGACAAATACCCTATGATTGTACTCATGTGTGGAATTTAAGAAAAAAATAAACATGGGGAAAAAGAGAGAGAGGCAAACCAAGAAACAAACTCTGAACTATAGAGAACAAACTGATGGTTACCAAAGGGGAGGTAGGTGGGGAGAGGGTTAAGCAGGAGCTAGGGATTAGGAAGTGCACTTGTTATGATGAACACTGGGTGTTGTATTAAAGTACTGAATCACTAAATTGTACACCTGAAACTACTATTACACCATATGTTAATTAACTGGAATTTTTTAAAAAACATTTAAAAAGAAGTTAATTTCATGATGGTATTGGTAAATCTATATATGGAAGTTTCTGTTTCATGTAGCCAGGCAGACCAGATACCCTGACTCACTTGATGGAAAAAAAAGAGTACCAGATAAAAATAGTTTAAAGTCTTTCCTCACAAAAGTTGGTCATTACCTAGAGGGCAATAGTGAAACTAAATGAACTTGGGTTTTCAATTTCACAGAAAACAAAGTACTGGAGAAAAAACCGAAATATAAAATTTAATAGGATAAGGTATTCCCAAAAGCGTGCCAGGGCCACCATTCAATATTGAGTAGCAAGTAACTACTCCACCAGGGAATATAAGGAAACCCTAATAGAAATTTGGTACTGAGTACTTTTTTACCTTGAAGTGGTATCCCAATGATTTTCCAGTCTCAGTTCATGCTACCTTAACTAAAAGTAATCACAAAATAGAGAAATGAGAAAAATGATACAAATCCTTAGAAAAACCCACCTTCAAAACAAACCTCAAAAGATTCCCACAGATTAAATTCTTGGAGACATGAGATCAAAGTCAAAAATCATACAACATGTCAGGAAAAAGGGCACCATGAGTGAAAACCAACAGAAACAGGAGCAGAATTGGACCCAAAGGCATCTAACATTATAATTATCAAAACTAGAATATGAAATATAACTAGTATGTTCTTTAAAATTATGAAAAACACAAACAAACACCAAAAGACCAAAAGAATGACTAGAAAATTTGAGGGAAAAAAAGTTAGAAGTACTTCCAGAAATGCCAAACATAATAGTTAAAATTTTAAAACTCAATGACTTGCTCTAATAATATCAAAACATTAAAATAAACTATAGTGAACAGAAAAGTATAATAGTATCACTAGGGGCCGCACTAGGGGCCGCTGAGTGGCTCATTCAATTATGCATCTGACTCTTGAAGCCACATTTAAAAATGAAATCAATTTTAATAATACTCAAATTATCATTTGAACATATAATTAATATAAAATATTATTGAGCCACCCAGTGTGTGGTAATTTGTTACAGTAGCCACAGGATACTAATATACTCACCAAAACAAACAAACAAAAAGATACAAACTACTAAAATCAGGAATAAAAGAAGGAACATTGCTATTGACCTTACAAAAAGTAAAACGCTAAAAAGAGGAGTGCCTGGGTGGCTCCGTTGGTTAAGCATCCAACTTTGGCTCAGGTCATGACCTCATGGTTCATGACTTTAAGCCCCATATTGGGCTTATGTCAACAGTGCAGAACCTGCTTGGGATATTCTCTCTCTCTCCCTCTCTCTCTGCCCTGCCCTCATTAGTGGGCTCTCTCTCTTTCTCTCTCTCAAAATAAATAAATCAACTCTAAAAAAAATAGCACAGAGTTAAAAAAAAAAAAACCTTAGGGTGCAAGATGACAAGGTAGGAAGACTTTGTTCTTCCTCCCTACATGGACACACTGAGTCTGCACCTACATATAGAGCAATTATCCTATGAAGAAGAACTGAGGGTTGACTTAACAACTTCAACGTGAAGGACAGAGGGACCACAAAGAGAATGGCAGGAAAAACAGAATTATGGTAACTATGGGAACCCCACCTCCCACCATGGGAACTGCAGTAGGGAGGGATGGTACTTAGGGATCTTGAGCAGATCCACCTGCCCTGGGGCATAGAAAAAAAAAGCCACAGTTTAAAAGGGCAACTAGAACATAAAGGAAAATCCCAGAACATCTCCCAAAGGGAGATATGGAGTCAAAGGGGCAGGAAAGCATCACTGTCTATGACCCCACCTCACTTGATATTGTAGATGGAAGCAAGGTCCTGGTGTCCTAGCCAGGCTGCTGCCTCAGCAAGCCATATGTCCCTAGGCCATACCAGCCCTAGACAATTTCCCAAGGTAGCCCCATCACCAACATCCACTGGAGCTTCAGCCATCCCACAAAGGCAGACCCAGTTCAGCACATTCTGGGACACCTCGGCAGTATCCACTACAGTTCCAGTTATCTTGCCAAGGTGGCAGAGGGACAAAACACCCCAGGAAACACCAGGCCCACACCTACTTCAGTTCCAGGTGACTCATCAGGGCATCCCTGTGTGGAGCACCATGGGACCACCTGACCTGCTCCTGCTTCAACTCTTTCTGTTCCACCAGGGAGCCCTCTGCATGGATCACATCAAGACCACCCAGCTAGTGCCTACTTCAGCTCCAGTCTCCCCACAAGGGTGCCTCTTGAGTAGACTGTGCCAGGACCATTGGCTGGTGCCTGCTTCAGCTCTAGCCATCCTGCCACGGGGCCCCCTGTGAATACCCTAAGACCCCAGCCTGCACCTCATTAAGCTTCAGCTGTTCTGCCAGGGTGCCCTCTGTGTGGGGAACCCTGGGATCCTGCGCCCCATGCTTTATTTCCAGCTATCTCACCAGAGTAGCCCCAGTACAAAGTATCCCAGGACCTCCAGCCTCCACCCCCTACAGCTCCAGCCATCCAAAGCTTTCAACATGTAGTCTACATGGAGCCTTTCCTTCAAGACTAGGTAAAGTAACTCTTTTGCCTATTCATGAAAACAAACCAAAAAGAAAAAAATATATAATGAGGAGACAGAGGAATATCCTCCAAACAAAAGAATAAGACAAAACTTTAGAAAAGGAACTAAACAAAACAGAGATGTGCAATCCACCTGATAAAGAGTTCAAAGTAATAGTCATAAAAATGTTTAATGGACTTGAGACTGAATGAACTCAGTAAGAATTTCAACAAAGAGATAGAAAATATGAGAAAGAAGCAATCAGAGGTGAACAATACAATTACTGAAATGAAAAATACACTAGAGGGAATCAAGAGCAGATTAGAAATACAGAAAAACAAATCAGTGATTTGGAAGACAGGGTAATGGGAAGGGCTCAACCTAAAACACAAAAAGATTTTTTTTTTAATGGAGGATTTTTTTTTAATGGAGGATAGGTTGAGATGTCTGGAACAATATCATTCAGACTCACAGTCACATTACAGGAGTCCCCGAAGGATAAAAGAGAGAAGGGGGCAAAAAATCTATTTGAAGAAATAATAGCTGAAAACTTCTCCAATCTGAGGAAGGAAATAGATATTCAGGGCCAGAAAGCACAAGAGCCTAAAATAAGATGAACCCAAGGAGGTCCAAACAAGACACAAAATAATTAAAATGCTAAGCCTTAAAGATAAAGAGAAAATCTTAAAGTAGCAAGAGAAAAGCAACTAGTTACAGACAAGGGAAACCCCACGAGGCTATAAGCAGATTTTCAGCAGAAATTTTACAGGCCAGAAAAGAGTGGCATGATATATCCAAAGCACTGTAAAGAAAAAGTCTATACCTAGCAAAGTTATAACTTAGAATTGAAGAAGAGCTCTAAAACGCCTCCCAGAGATACAAAATTAAAGAAGTTCATCACTACCAGCCCAGACTTACAAGAAATGTCAAAGGGACTTCCTTAAGTGGAAAAGAAAGGCCATAATGAGAGTAAAAAATACACATATGAAAGAAAAAAATTCATGAGTTAAAGTGAAGGAAAAGGTAGTAGATCAATCACTTATAAAGCTAGTAAACAGGTCAAAAGGCAAAAGAAGTGAATTCAATTATATCTAAATATTAGCTGACACTAACAAAATTTAAAAATGTAAAATATGACATCATACACATGAAACACGGAGACAGGGTAGTAAAATTAGTGTTTTTAGAATGTGTTCTAACTTAAGTAACCATCAACTTTAGACTGCTTTATATTAAGGATATTATATATAAACCACATACCAAAAACTTAAAAAAGATAAACAAAAAATAAAGAGAAAAGAATCTAAGCATAACACTCAAGGAAGTTATTAATAATAAGGGAACAGCAAGAAAAGTAGAAAGGAACATCAAAGAACTACAAAAACAAAAATAAAACAATCAACAAAATTGTAGTAAGTATACATCTATCAATCATTTTTTATATACCTATCAATAATTTACTTTAAGTGTAAATGGTCTAAATGCTCCAATCAAAAGACACAGGATGAATGAGTGGACAAAAAACAACACCAACTATGAGACTCTCTTTAGACCTAAAGACACATACAGACTGAAAAGGAAGGAAAAAGATATTCCGTGAGATTGGAAGTAAAAAAAAATAAGTAAAAGTCAGAGGGACAATACTTTTATCAGACAAAACAGACTTTAAAATTTTTTTAATGTTTTCATTTATTTTTCGCAGGGAGAGAGAGAGAGACAGAGCATGAGCAGGGAGGGGCAGAGAGAAAGGGAGACAAAGAATCCAAAGCAGGCTCCAGGTTCCAAGCTGTCAGCACAGAGCCAGACACGGGGCTTGAACACACAGACTGTGAGATCATGACCTGAGCTGGAGTCAGACGCTTAACCGACTGAGCCACCCAGGCACCCCTAGACAAAACAGACTTTAAACAAAGACAATGATAGACAAAGAAGGGCATTACATAATGATAAAGGTATTAATCCAACAAGTGAATAGATCTAACAATTGTAAATACCTATGCACCTAACATAGGAGCACTTAAATCATAAAGCAAATTAACAGACATACAGAGAGAAAATGTCAGTAATATGATAATGAGGAACTTAAACATCACACTTACATCTATCTGGATAGATCATCCAAATAGAAAATCAATAAGGAAAATGGCTTTGAATGACACATTAGACCAGATGGACCTAACAGACATACACAGAACACGATACACATTCTTTTGAAGTGCACGTGGAACATTCTTCAGAATAGATCACATGTTAGGCCACAAAACAAACCTCAATAAATTGAAATCATATTAAGCTGATTTTCCAATTACTACAGTATGAAATTAGAAATCAATTGCAAGAAAAAAACTGGTAAAAAACACAAAGATATGTAGGACAAAAAATAAATGCTACTAAATAATCAGTGGGTCAACTAAAAAAATCAAAAAAGAACTAAAAATATTCAAGGATACAAACGAATATGAAAATACAACGGTCTAAAACTTTTGGGAGCTCAAAAAACAAGGAAAATCTCAAGTAAACTATCTAACCTTACACCTATAGCAATTAGAAAAAGAATAAACAAACCCAAATTTAGCAGAAGAATGAAAAATATAAAGGTCAGAGTGGAAATAAATAAAGACTAAGAAAACAAAGGAAAAGTTGAATGAAACCAAGAGCTTGGTCTTTTTCAAAGTTAAATAAATTTGATAAGCCTTTAGCCACACTCCTCAAGAAAAAGAGAGAGAACTCAAATAAATAATATCAGAAATGAAAGAAAAGTAACAACAGACAACACAGAAATACAAAAGATTGCAAGAGACTACTAAAAAATATTGTATGTCAACAAATTGGATAACCTAGAAGAAATAGATAAATTCTCAGAAACACACAATCAATGGAGTAGGACAGAGAACCCAGAAATAAGCTCTCACTTATATGGCCAATTAATCCATGCCAAAGAAGGCAAGAATATACAGTGGGAAAAGTCTCTTCAATAATCGGTATTGGGAAAACTGTACAGCTTCATATAGAAGAATGAAACTGGACCACTTTGTTGTACCATATACAAAAGCAAACTCAAAATATATGAAAGACCTAAATGTGAAACCTGAATCTGTAAAACTCCTAAAAGAAAACAAAGACAATAATCACTTAGACATCAGCCTTAGCACTCTTTTTCTAGATATGTCTCCTCAGGCAAGGAAAACAAAAGCAAAAATAAATTATTAGAAGTACATCAAAATAAAAACTTTTGCATATAAAAGGAAAACTATCAACAAAACAAAAGGCAACCTACCAAATGGGAGAAGATAACTGCAAATGATATATTTTATGAAGGGTTAAAATCCAAAATATGTAAAGAACTCAGACAACTCAACACCACAGAAACAATCTGATTAAAATATGGGCAGAGGACCTGAATAGACATTTTTCCAAAGAAGTCATACAGATGGCCAACAAACACATGAAAAGATGCTCACTAATCATCAGCGAAGTGCAAAAAAACTACAATGAGATACCAATGGACACCTGTTAGAAGGGCTAGTATCAAGAAGACTAGAAATAGCAAGTGTTAGCAAGGATTTGGTGTATTGCTGGTGGAAATGTAAATTAGTGCAGCCTCTCGGAAAACAGCATGGAGGTTTTGAAAAAATTAAAAATGGAAATTCCATATGATCCAGTAATTCCACTACCATGTATTTACCCAAAGAAAGCAAAAATGCTCATTCAAAAAGATATATGCACCCCTATGTTCATTGCAGCATTATTTATAATAGCCAAGATATATGTGGCATGTGTGTGTATGGAATATATATATATATATATATATATATATATATATATATATATAGTATACATATATATGGAATATACATATATATGGAATATATATATATATATAAAACTATGACCACAATCTAAATTTTTATCATTTTCATCACTTCAATAGATACTCGTACCCATGTGCAGTCATTCTCCATGTTCTATCCCAACCCATCCCTCACCCCCTACAGCCTCAAGCAACCACTAATCTACGTCTCTATACATTTTCCTACTCTGGGCATTTCATACAGATGTAATCATATAATATGTGGTATTCTGTAATAGGCTTCTTTATATTTTATTATTATATAATATAAAATAATATAACATAAATCAAATATTACTGAGCCATAAAAAAGAATGTAATCTTGCCATTTACAACAACATGGATGGGTCTGAAAAGCATTATGCTAATTAATAAGTCAGAGTGAGAAAGGTAAAGACTATATGATTTCATGTATATGTGGAATCTAAAAAACAAACAAAACCACAGGAACAGAATCATACAGAAAATAAACTGATGTTTGCCAGAGGGGAGTCAGCTGGATGCATGGGAAAAAGAGATGAAGGGGATTAAGAGGTACAAACTTCCAGTTATAAAATAAGTAAGTCATGAGATGAAAAGCACAGCAGAGGAAATATGTCAATAATAGTATAGTAACAATGTATGATAGATGGTGACTACACTTAATGTGGGGATCACTGAGTAATGTGTAGAATTGTCAAATTACTATGTTTTGTACTCTAATGCTTATAATTCAATAGCAAAACATTTTTAAATAACAATATAAAAATAATAAATAAGAGTAGAACAGAGCACCCAAAACATATGGAATAGAGAGATCACACATATATGAACACTTGACATATGAAAACGGCAGTGCCAAACTCTGGGGAAACAGATTTTTTAAAAAATGATGCTGGAACAATTGGGTGTACATCCAGAAAAAAATAAAACTTGACTCACACTTTACATGCTAATCAAAACAATCTATTTCAACTGGATTAAGTACCTAAATATGAAAGGCAAACTGTACAGAATTTATAGGGTAATATAGAAGAATATCTTTATGACCTCATGATAAAGAAGATGTTATTAAACCCAAGGTCTAATAATAAATTTAAATATTGATAAATCTGACTACCTTAAAGTTAAGAACTTCTTATATGCATAAAAATATTAAAATCAAGAATTAAGAATAAAAAAGCCAACCCAGAGAGCAGGAGATTATATTCCCAATCACCATCAAGGAGAGGAACACTTAAAGAATGCATTAAAAAAGTCCTGCCAATCACTGAGAAAAAAGGTAAGAAAAAGGAGGACAACCAACACAACTTAAAAATAGGCACAAAAGTCTTAGACATGGCTTATTTTTTTGTAGATGAAAGTTTTAAGGTCTCCCCGGCATCTCAGGCATCTCACCACTGCGTCGGTGCAGGGAAGACTGTGCATGAAAGGCAGAGATACAACTTACAGCACTGCCTCATGGCCTCTGTGACTGAATCAGATGTTGAATCACTGCGGAAATACCCCAGGGAAGTCACATAAGGAGGAATTAAGATGGCAGGGAAGTAGGGGAGCCTGGGCTTTCCTCATCCCTCAGACACAGCTGTATGGAGGTCAGATCACTTGGAACACCCAGGAAATCGATCTGCGGACTGGCAGAAGATTCTCCACAGTTGGAGGGAGACATCATGACAGTGCCTAAGTCAACAATACTGGATTACACACTTAAAAATTAAGAGGGGATGGAGAGAAGGAAGATGGCGGCGTAGGAGGATGCTGGGCTCACCGCGCGTCCTGCTGATCACTTAGATTCCACCTACACCTGCCTAAATAACCCAGAAAACCGCCAGAGGATTAGCAGAACGGAGTCGCCGGAGCCAAGCGCAGACCAGAGGCCCACGGAAGATGGTAGGAAGGGCAGCGAGGCGGTGGGCGCTCCACGGACTGGCGGGAGGGAGCCGGGGCGGAGGGGCGGCTCGCCGGCCAAGCAGAACCCCCGAGTCTGGCTTGCAAAAAGCGGAGGGGCCTGACGGACTGTGTTCCTACAGCAAGCGCGACTTAGCGTCTGGGAGGTCATAAGTTAACAGCTCTGCTCAGAAAGCGGGAAGGCTGGAGGACAAAGGGAGGGAGAGCTGCTGAGCCCCCGGACGACAGAGCTCAGTTTGGTGGGGAACAAAGGCGCTCGCCAGCGCCATCTCCCCCGCCCATCCCCCAGCCAAAATCCCAAAGAGAACCAGTTCCTGCCAGGGAACTTGCTCGCTCCGCGCAAACACCCAACTCTGCGCTTCTGCGGAGCCAAACCCCCGGAGGCGGATCTGACTCCCTCCTACTGCCCCAGGGCCCCTCCTGAAGTGGATCACCTAAGGAGAAGCAAGCTAAGCCTGCCCCTCCTGCCCCTGTGCACCTTGCCTACCCACCCAGCTAAGACGCCAGATCCCCAGCATCACAAGCCTGGCAGTGTGCAAGTAACCCAGACAGGCCACCCCACCTCACAGTGAATCCCGCCCCTAGGAGAGGGGAAGAGAAGGCACGCACCAGTCTGACTGTGGCCCCAGCGGTGGGCTGGGGGCAGACATCAGGTCTGACTGCGGCTCCGCCCACCAACTCCAGTTATACACCACAGCACAGGGGAAGTGCCCTGCAGGTCCTCACCACGCCAGGGACTATCCAAAATGACCAAGCGGAAGAATTCCCCTCAGAAGAATCTCCAGGAAACAACAACAGCTAATGAGCTGATCAAAAAGGATTTAAATAATATAACAGAAAGTGAATTTAGAATAATAGTCATAAAATTAATCGCTGGGCTTGAAAACAGTATAGCTGACAGCAGAGAATCTCTTGCTACAGAGATCAAGGGACTAAGGAACAGTCACGAGGAGCTGAAAAACGCTTTAAACGAAATGCATAACAAAATGGAAACCACCACGGCTCGGATTGAAGAGGCAGAGGAGAGAATAGGTGAACTAGAAGATAAAGTTATGGAAAAAGAGGAAGCTGAGAAAAAGAGAGATAAAAAAATCCAGGAATATGAGGGGAAAATTAGAGAACTAAGTGATACACTAAAAAGAAATAATATACGCATAATTGGTATCCCAGAGGAGGAAGAGAGAGGGAAAGGTGCTGAAGGGGTACTTGAAGAAATTATAGCTGAGAACTTCCCTGAAGTGGGGAAGGAAAAAGGCATTGAAATCCAAGAGGCACAGAGAACTCCCTTCAGACGGAACTTGAATCGATCTTCTGCACGACATATCATAGTGAAACTGGCAAAATACAAGGATAAAGAGAAAATTCTGAAAGCAGCAAGGGGTAAACGTGCCCTCACATATAAAGGGAGACCTATAAGACTTGTGACTGATCTCTCTTTTGAAACTTGGCAGGCCAGAAAGAATTGGCACGAGATTTTCAGTGTGCTAGACAGAAAAAATATGCAGCCGAGAATCCTTTATCCAGCAAGTCTGTCATTTAGAATCGAAGGAGAGATAAAGGTCTTCCCAAACAAACAAAAACTGAAGGAATTTGTCACCACTAAACCAGCCCTCCAAGAGATCCTAAGGGGGACCCTGTGAGACAAAGTACCAGAGACATCACTACAAGCATAAAACATACAGACATCACAATGACTCTAAACCCATATCTTTCTATAATAACACTGAATGTAAATGGATTAAATGCGCCAACCAAAAGACATAGGGTATCAGAATGGATAAAAAAACAAGACCCATCTATTTGCTGTCTACAAGAGACTCATTTTAGACCTGAGGACACCTTTAGATTGAGAGTGAGGGGATGGAGAACTATTTATCATGCTACTGGAAGCCAAAAGAAAGCTGAGTAGCCATCCTTATATCAGACAAACTAGACTTTAAATTAAAGGCTGTAACAAGAGATGAAGAAGGACATTATATAATAGTGACAGGGTCTATCCATCAGGAAGAGCTAACAATTATAAATGTCTATGCGCCGAATACCGGAGCGCCCAAATATATAAAACAATTACTCATAAACATAAGCAACCTTATTGATAAGAATGTGGTAATTGCAGGGGACTTTAACACCCCACTTACAGAAATGGATAGATCATCTAGACACACGGTCAATAAAGAAACAAGGGCCCTGAATGAGACATTGGATCAGATGGACTTGACAGATATATTTAGAACTCTGCATCCCAAAGCAAAAGAATATACTTTCTTCTCGAGTGCACATGGAACATTCTCCAAGATAGATCACATACTGGGTCACAAAACAGCCCTTCATAAGTTTACAAGAATTGAAATCATACCATGCATACTTTCAGACCACAATGCTATGAAGCTTGAAATCAACCACAGGAAAATGTCTGGAAAACCTCCAAAAGCATGGAGGTTAAAGAACACCCTACTAACGAATGAGTGGGTCAACCAGGCAATTAGAGAAGAAATTAAAAAATATATGGAAACAAACGAAAATGAAAATACAACAATCCAAACGCTTTGGGACGCAGCGAAGGCAGTCCTGAGAGGAAAATACATTGCAATCCAGGCCTATCTCAAGAAACAAGAAAAATCCCAAATACAAAATCTAACAGCACACCTAAAGGAACTAGAAGCAGAACAACAAAGGCAGCCTAAACCCAGCAGAAGAAGAGAAATAACAAAGATCAGAGCAGAAATAAACAATATAGAATCTAAAAAAACTGTAGAGCAGATCAATGAAACCAAGAGTTGGTTTTTTGAAAAAATAAACAAAATTGACAAACCTCTAGCCAGGCTTCTCAAAAAGAAAAGGGAGATGACCCAAATAGATAAAATCATGAATGAAAATGGAATTATTACAACCAATCCCTCAGAGATACAAACAATTATCAGGGAATACTATGAAAAATTATATGCCAACAAATTGGACAACCTGGAAGAAATGGACAAATTCCTGAACACCCACACTCTTCCAAAACTCAATCAGGAGGAAATAGAAAGCTTGAACAGACCCATAACCAGCGAAGAAATTGAATCGGTTATCAAAAATCTCCCAACAAATAAGAGTCCAGGACCAGATGGCTTCCCAGGGGAGTTCTACCAGACGTTTAAAGCAGAGATAATACCTATCCTTCTCAAGCTGTTCCAAGAAATAGAAAGGGAAGGAAAACTTCCAGACTCATTCTATGAAGCCAGTATTACTTTGATTCCTAAACTAGACATAGACCCAGTAAAAAAAGAGAACTACAGGCCAATATCCCTGATGAATATGGATGCCAAAATTCTCAATAAGATACTAGCAAATCGAATTCAACGGCATATAAAAGGAATTATTCACCATGATCAAGTGGGATTCATTCCTGGGATGCAGGGCTGGTTCAACATTCGCAAATCAATCAACGTGATACATCACATTAACAAAAAAAAAGAGAAAAACCATATGATCCTGTCAATCGACGCAGAAAAGGCCTTTGACAAAATCCAGCACCCTTTCTTAATAAAAACCCTTGAGAAAGTCGGGATACAAGGAACATACTTAAAGATCATAAAAGCCATTTATGAAAAGCCCACAGCTAACATCATCCTCAACGGGGAAAAACTGAGAGCTTTTTCCCTGAGATCAGGAACACGACAGGGATGCCCACTCTCACCGCTGTTGTTTAACATAGTGCTGGAAGTTCTAGCATCAGCAATCAGACAACAAAAGGAAATCAAAGGCATCAAAATTGGCAAAGATGAAGTCAAGCTTTCGCTTTTTGCAGATGACATGATATTATACATGGAAAATCCGATAGACTCCACCAAAAGTCTGCTAGAACTGATCCATGAATTCAGCAAAGTTGCAGGATACAAAATCAATGTACAGAAATCAGTTGCATTCTTATACACTAACAATGAAGCAACAGAAAGACAAATAAAGAAACTGATCCCATTCACAATTGCACCAAGAAGCATAAAATACCTAGGAATCAATCTAACCAAAGATGTAAAGGATCTGTATGCTGAAAACTATAGAAAGCTTATGAAGGTAATTGAAGAAGATTTAAAGAAATGGAAAGACATTCCCTGCTCATGGATTGGAAGAATAAATATTGTCAAAATGTCAATACTACCCAAAGCTATCTACACATTCAATGCAATCCCAATCAAAATTGCACCAGCATTCTTCTCGAAACTAGAACAAGCAATCCTAAAATTCATATGGAACCACAAAAGGCCCCGAATAGCCAAAGTAATTTTGAAGAAGAAGACCAAAGCAGGAGGCATCACAATCCCAGACTTTAGCCTCTACTACAAAGCTGTCATCATCAAGACAGCATGGTATTGGCACAAACACAGACACATAGACCAATGGAATAGAATAGAAACCCCAGAACTAGACCCACAAACGTATGGCCAACTCATCTTTGACAAAGCAGGAAAGAACATCCAATGGAAAAAAGACAGTCTCTTCAACAAATGGTGCTGGGAGAACTGGACAGCAACATGCAGAAGGTTGAAACTAGACCACTTTCTCACACCATTCACAAAAATAAACTCAAAATGGATAAAGGACCTGAATGTGAGACAGGAAACCATCAAAACCTTAGAGGAGAAAGCAGGAAAAGACCTCTCTGACCTCAGCCGTAGCAATCTCTTACTCGACACATCCCCAAAGGCAAGGGAATTAAAAGCAAAAGTGAATTACTGGGACCTTATGAAGATCAAAAGCTTCTGCACAGCAAAGGAAACAAGCAACAAAACTAAAAGGCAACCAACGGAATGGGAAAAGATATTTGCAAATGACATATCGGACAAAGGGCTAGTATCCAAAATCTATAAAGAGCTCACCAAACTCCACACCCGAAAAGCAAATAACCCAGTGAAGAAATGGGCAGAAAACATGAATAGACACTTCTCTAAAGAAGACATCCGGATGGCCAACAGGCACATGAAAAGATGTTCAGCGTCGCTCCTTATCAGGGAAATACAAATCAAAACCACACTCAGGTATCACCTCACGCCAGTCAGAGTGGCCAAAATGAACAAATCAGGAGACTATAGATGCTGGAGAGGATGTGGAGAAACGGGAACCCTCTTGCACTGTTGGTGGGAATGCAAATTGGTGCAGCCGCTCTGGAAAGCAGTGTGGAGGTTCCTCAGAAAATTAAAAATAGACCTACCCTATGACCCAGCAATAGCACTGCTAGGAATTTATCCAAGGGACACAGGAGTACTGATGCATAGGGGCACTTGTACCCCAATGTTCATAACAGCACTCTCAACAATAGCCAAATTATGGAAAGAGCCTAAATGTCCATCAACTGATGAATGGATAAAGAAACTGTGGTTTATATACACAATGGAGTACTACGTGGCAATGAGAAAAAATGAAATATGGCCTTTTGTAGCAACGTGGATGGAACTGGAGAGTGTGATGCTAAGTGAAATAAGCCATACAGAGAAAGACAGATACCATATGGTTTCACTCTTATGTGGATCCTGAGAAACTTAACAGGAACCCAAGGGGGAGGGGAAGGAAAAAAAAGAGGTTAGAGTGGGAGAGAGCCAAAGCATAAGAGACTGTTGAGAACTGAGAGCAAACTGAGGGTTGATGGGGGGTGGGAGGGAGGAGAGGGTGGGTGATGGGTATTGAGGAGGGCACCTTTTGGGATGAGCACTGGGTGTTGTATGGAAACCAATTTGACAATAAATTTCATATATAAATAAAAAAAAAAAAAAGAAAGTTTTAATAATGCAACTTATATACAAGGCTTGTCTTGATGGCCATGAGACAAGTAGAAGTCTGCACCTGCCCACAAAAGCCTTTGTTTAGAGGTTTTAACAGGGTTCACATATACCCATCCAGATCATCTCAACAACACATTACTCTCTCAAGTCTGTGTTTTTGAAAAAGACTCCAGCTGTGGGAATGATGGGTGGAAAGGAGAACCCAAGGACAGTGGAAAGGGTGAGAAGCCTCAATGACCCAGATCCAGCACATCAGTCAACCGTAAGTCATGTCTTCTCAATATCCTACAACACTTCACCCCTTGGGATTGACTCTTTCAATCTTACAACCCCTCTCCTACAATGCACCTTAAGCAGTCAGCAAAGGGTTTCACTAGCATGAAGGTGACTCATTTGGCATCTATTTGGCTGCATTGGAGATACCTATCACAGCAAGAATATTGGCACATGGAAGAGAAAACACAGAATAAGATAACAATTCCCAAAATAATTAAAAAAAAAAAAGTTTTCTACCACGATCCCTATGATCTTAACCACTGATTTACTAAGTCCCCTAGGGTGGGGGGCCAGATCACTCAGGGCATTCACTTAAGTCCTTAAGTGATTTAATAAAGATGATACATCAGCAGACTCATCAGGTATGAATACACGTATGAGTATCTACTCAATAGTTCTTTTAAAAAATAAACTATGACTGAAGATTTTTGAGATTGAGGAATTGTGAAAGAACATAGTACATACATGGTACTTCTTACAATTGGTCAGCACATCACCTTTCCATGGTAAGTGACCAAGAAGCACAAGTCAAGAAGCCTTGTATAAATTACAATACTGTGATTAAGACCCCCTGACTTGTGGGGTAGAGACAAGGTAGTTACCTTGTCTCTAGTTCCAAAGAACTAGATTAGTTGTTTTCAGTTCATAGTCAACAGATAATATCACATTTGATGAGTGTTCTACATTTACATCCTGAGGGGTTTGGGGAGTATTTTAGAATCTCTAACAAAGGTAATTTCACTGTCTCATCAATGCAAAACTGCAAAGACAGTATAAAGTGCTAAGAATCCTGGGAAATAAGTGGCTTAAGTAGAGTGACCAACAAGTTTCACCAAGTTTCTCTTTGTTTAACCTGGCAGTGAGTATTCATCAGATCTGTCTTGCTGAATTACAAATAGAGTGATAACACTAGATTAAGAAATTCCCAAAGTCTCAGTTCACATAGTATTATGTTTTCTCAAAGTCTAGTTCAATACCTAAGAGGCACTTAATAAATGCTTCTTGAATAAATATATAAACAATGAGAGAATGGGAGACTCCCTTTATTCATCATTTCCATGCAAACACCACAAAGAAATAAAATTTTTAAAAAACACCCACAAGTACTTTGCAATGCATACATACACACACACACACACACACACACACACACACTTAAAATCTTAAAAATTCATACAGAAATGAAAGAGGATCTATCTCTTTGCCAGTTCTTTGATATATGTTACTTTTTCTGCATAATATAGCATCTCTAAAGCACAAGAAGCTGTATGAAAAAGCATTACCAATCAAGATCCAGAGTGAAGAGAGGCTTGTAAGCTGAAAAGGATATTCCTTCCCCTCTGAATTTTTAAACCCTAATGGACAAATCTTCCAAAACTACACAGAAGTGATTTTCAACTACATTGCATGAAGATTCACCAAACACTCAAATCAAAGACAAAAAGTATTGTCGCCTGATTGCCACTGTTGAAATGGAACAACACTGTAGCACAAAAAATAGCCATATATTATTTTTAATGGATTTAATGATATAATTCATATGCTAAAAACTTTACGCACTTAGAAGTGTATGGTTTTTTAGTATATACACAGCTTTGTGCAACTATGACCACAATCTAAATTTTTATCATTTTCATCACTTCAGTAGATAGCCCGTACCCATGTGCAGTCATTCTCCATGTTCTATCCCAACCCATCCCTCACCCCCTATGGCCTCAAGCAACCACTAATCTACATCTCTATACATTTGCCTACCCTGGGAATTTCATACAGATTAATCATATAATATGTAGTCTTCTGTAATAAGCTTCTTTTACTTAACATGTTTTCAAGGTTTATCTATTCTGTAGTATGTGTTAAGGAAGAAACTTCCTTGTTATGGCTGAATAATATTCTGTTACATTGATATATTTGATTTTGTTTATCCTTTCACCAGTTCTTAGAAAATTGGGATAATTCCAGTTTTTAATAATTATAAATAATACTGCCAAGGACATGTTTGTACAAGTTTTTGGATAGACATAGGTTTTAATTTGTCCTGAGAATGTACCCAGGAGTAGAATTTCTGGAACATAAGGTAACCCTATGTTTAAAATTTCAAGGAAAGAATGATTTCCAACACAGCTGTTCCACTTCAAATTTTCAACAGCAACAGAGAGAGTCCTGATTTCTCTACATGTTTGCCAACACTTAACTATTTTTTGTCTTTTTGATTACAGCCATGTTAATAGATGTGAACTGGTATCTCATTGTGGTTTTGATTTGCATATCCCTCATGACTAATGATGTTGGTCACCTTTCACATGCTTGTTAGCTATTTGTAGATCTTTTTAGGGAAGTGCCTATTTGTATCCTTTGCCCAGTTTTTAACTGGATTTTCTTATTATTGAGTTTTAAGTATTCATTATTATTCTTCATATAAACCTCTTATCAGAGACATGATGAGAAAATCTTCTCTCATTCTATGGGTCATCTTTGCACTTTCTTTTTTGTTGTTGTTTATTTATTTATTTTGAGAGAAAGACAAAGAGTGAGTGTTGGAGGGGCAGAAAAAGAAAATGAGAATCCTAGGCAGGCTCCACACAATCAGCCTGGAGCCCAACGTAGAGCTCAAACCCACAAACCATGAGATCATGACCTGAGCTGAAGTCAGACACTTAACCAACTGAGCCACCCAGGCACCCCTGTCTTTGCACTTTCTTGACGATATTTTTTATAGCACAGAAGTTTAATGTAAGGTAGGCAATTTAAATATTTTCCTTTGTTTCATGTGCTTTTGTGTTATAATTTAGAAATCATGTGTAACCAGAGGTTCTAAAGATTTATTACTATGTTTTCATCAAAGAATTTTCTAGTTTTAGCTCATGTGTTTAAGATGTTGATCTACTGAAAAAAACCTCTTTTTAAAGTTTATTTATTTTTGAGAGAGAAAAACAGACAGAGTGTGCGGTGGGGAGGAGCAGATAAAGAGAGGGAGACACAGACTCTGAAGCAGGCTCCAGGTTCTGAGCTGTCAGCACAGAGCCCAATGCGGTGCTCAAACCCACAAATTGCAAGATCATGACCTAAGCCAAAGTTGGATGCTTAACCAACTGAGCCACCCAGGTACCACTGGAAATAACTTTTATATGTGATATGAGGTAGGGATCCAACTTCATTCTTTTGCATATGGATATCCACTTGTCCAGCACCATTTGTTGAAGTCTGTTTTTTCTCCTATTTAAATGTCTTGGCACTCTTGCTGAAAATTAATTCACCATAAATATAAAAGGTTTACTTCTGGACTCTCAAGTCTACACCATTAATCCTTATATCCACCCCTATTCTAGCATCACAATCTCTTAACTTTGTGGTAGGTTTTGAATTCACAGAGGGTGAGTTTTGAAGCATAGTTTTTCCTTCTCAAGTTGCTTTGTTCTTTTCCATTCTGGACCCCTTCTATACTATATGAATTTTATGATCAGCTTGCCAGTATTTGCAAAAAAAAAAAAAAAAAAAAAAAAAAAGGTGGGGTGGGGTAACTGATATTTTTAGAAATTTTATTAAATGTGTAGAGCAATTTTGGGAGCATTCCCATTTAACAATACTAAGCCTATCAACCTACAAACCAGGAATATCTTTCCATTTATTTAGATATTTTTTAAAATTTCTTTCAACGTGTTGTGGCTTTCACTGTACAACTTTTGCCATTATTTTGTTAGATTTTTTTATGTTATTGTAAACCAATTTTACTTAATTTTTTCAGATTGTGTATCAATAGCATATAGAAATAAAAATGATTTGGCACATTGATTTTGTATTCTGCAATGTCATTGGACTTGCCAATCAGTTCAATTTTTAGTGTGTTCTCTAGGATTTTCTATATATGATATTATGTCACTTGCAAAAAGAAATAATTTTGCTTCTTCCTTTCCAATATGGATGCCTTTTATTTCCTTTGCTGCCAACTTTCCCTGGCTAGAATCTATGACACAATGTTGATTAGAAATGATGGGAGCAAACATCCTTATCTTGTTTCTGATCCTAGTGGGAAGGAATTCATGCTTTCACATGAAGTATGATGTTAATTTGGGGTTTATTGCAGATATCCTTTATCAGATTAAGAAAATTCTTTCTGTATCTACTTTACTCATTGGTTTTACTATGAAAGAATGTTATGTTTTATCAAATGCTTTTTTTCTCTATCTATTGAGATAACCATGTAGTTTCTGTCCTTTTTTCTATTTATTTGTTGATTTTATGTTAAACCAGCCTTGCATTATTGGAATAAATCTCACTTGGTCATAGTTCATAATCTTTTTAAATTCCCACTCACGATCTCATTTATCCCTACTAAAACCACAGCCTTAAGCAGCTGTGATGTTGCTAGCTATTACTATTTTCAGTAAAATTCTGGGGGCAGAGCCTTCCCACCAAACTGAACGCTAAGTTAAATCAAAAAACCATAATACCCTGAAAAAAGAGGTTTTCCAGGAAGCCACAAATTTAGAACATATATATTTACCGGGATAAAGCATTTAATAGAGCTCTAAAAGATGTCAGTCCTCAGTGGTTACAAGGTTACCAGCCACTACTATGCCACTAAGCTAAGAAAGTAGAGAGGATGCGAATAGCTTGAAGTTAAAACATCAAGGACCTGCCTATCTTACCTAAAGCCAATAGTTTCTCTTAAATATATGCTTGATGGTTTCTTCTATGTCTTTGGTTAATTTCCAGAGCTCTGAAATTGTTGTTTTTGTTGTTTTGCCACATGTTCCTTTGTTTTTGTGGGAGACTAAGTTTACTAGTTGGTTCACTCTCCACCAGTCCAGAAGTTAATCCCACCCACATACACTACTGCCTGACTTAAGGGAATGGTGTGTGCACAACTGAACACATGATCGATGTTTTGACTCATCACAATTATTTTGTATATTTGTTACAGGAATCCAAAGTTGATCCATACAAGACCATTTTTCTTAACTTATTCAACAAATACTTGTAAAGTATCTATTAAATATCAATGAATAAAATGAGGGTGGAGGGAATGGTAGAATCTCCATCTAAAAGATAATACCCGAAGTTGAGTCATGAAGGATAAATAAGACATTTCCAATTGGACCCAGTTCAAGAGAACATTCCTTGGTAAAAACAACAGGGAGTTTAAAAAATAAAAGATCACATTCAGTAAAGGATAATTATTTAAGGTCTGATAGTTTAGTGTAACTCAACACAATGTGGAATCAACATTTTTTTAAAGGCTGCATATCTACATCTCTACTTGACCAACATTTTAATCCCTAATAACAAAATCTTCAGATAATTAAAAAATAAATAAATAACTTTGTTAACATTACATAAGCTTAAAAGTTTCCTAATAATTAGGAGATGATGACTGACTGTGTTAATTATGCTATATAATCATAGTCACCTGTAGAGTTTGACAATGTATAAATCCCTGATTACCTCTGGTAAGTCAAAACTATTGCTAAAACATATCAAACTCCTTAAAATGATTAGATCCAATTTTGTTTGAAAAATAATGTGGGAGGAATAAAAATAAGAAAATCAGCTTGGTTTTGACCTTCCATCATATACAATCTGAGCTGCTCTAGTTAATGAGAACATTACCCAACTGGAAGAAGAGATTAAAGAAGCTCTTTGACCTCATAGAGCTGGAAAGACTTCATGTGGGAGTTGCAAGTAAAATTTCAAAATCCAAATGTATCTTTGTCATTATTTCCTATGGCATGGTGTGCACCTCATGGAAGGAAAGTGAATCCTGCAAACTGACATTTGCACCAAAGCTGCCTTTGGTAAAAACAAATTAGAACACATGTTTCACAAGACTGGAAATTCATGTGGTAATATTTTCAAGTGCTATCAGTGATATTATCCTCTCATCTCAAATGTATGAAACCAGTTCCAAATGAATTGAATTCCAAAGCATGCCAGTGGCTGGCAGTATAAACAACACTGAGTATAATCATGTTCAAGACAAAATTAGCATAGGTAGAGGGAAAAGATAAATTGCTCACTGTGCCAATTATAATGTCTTCAGTAACAAGCAACAATATTTATAGCCACATAAACAGATCTTAAAGAGTAATAGCAATTATCAAAACTCTATCGAAATACCAATACTATTTTTCATCGAACTAGAATAGTACTAAAATTTATATGGAAGCACAAAAGATCCTAAATAGCCAAAGCCATCTTGAGAAAGAAGAACAAAGCAGGAATTATGACAAGATATCAATTTCAAGATACAAAACTATAGTAATCAAAACAGTGTGGTACTGGCACAAAAGTTGGTCAATGGAACAGGATAGCAAGAACAGAAATAAATGCATACTTGTATGGTCAGTTAACCCACAACAAGAACCAAGAATATACAGTGAGGAAAATACAGCCTCTTCAAATAAATGGTGCTGGGAAAACTGGACAGCTACAAGCAAAAGAATGAAACTGGACCACTAACACCATTCACAAAAATAAACTCAGAACACATTAAAGACCTAAATGTGCAACCTGAAACAATAAAACTTTTAGAAAAGTAGGCAGTTATTTCTTACACATCAACCTTAGTAATATTTTTCTGGATATGTCTTCTGAGGTAAGGGAAACAAAAACAAAACAAACATTTTGGATTGCATCAAAATATAAAGCTTTTACTTAGCAAAGAAAACCATTAACAAAACAAAAAGGTAACCTACTCAATGGGAGAAGGTATTTGTAAATTACTTATTTGATAAAGGGTTGGTATCCAAAATATATAAGGAATTGAAATAACTCAACACCAAACAAACAAAAAATCTGATTAAAAAGTAGTCAGAGGATCAGGGCACCCCAGTAGGTTAAGTGTCTGACTTGAGTTAGACTCAGGTCATGATTTCATGGTCATGAGATCAAGCTCTGTATCAGGATGCAGTGTGCTTAAGATTCTGTCTCTCCCTCTCCCTCTGCTCCTCCCCCACCTCTATCTCAAAAAAAAAAAAAAAAAAAAAAAAAAGTGGTCAGAAGACCAGAATAGACATTTTTCCAAAGAAGACATACTTATGGCCAATAGACACCTGAATAGATGTTCAACATCACACATCATCAGGGAACAACAAATCAAAACCACAATGAGTTATCACCTTACACCTGTCAGAATGGTAGAATTAGAAAGACAAGAATTAACAAGGGTGAAGATGTGGAGAGAAAGGACCCTTTGCTCACTGTTGGCAGGAATGTAAATTGGTACACAGTATGGAGGTTCCTCAAAAAATTAAAAATAGAAATACAGTAAAACCTTGAATTATGAGTAACTTGTTCTGTGAGTCTTCCACAAGATGATCAAATATTTCTAATAAATTTTAACTTGATAAACAAGCGATGTCTTTAAATACAAGTATGTGACACCAAATGTCACATGATCACAACTGAACCAATGATTCTTCTCTCCCTCTCCCTCTATCTCTCTCTCTCTTTCTCAGTCTCTCCCTCCCTTCCTCCCTCCCTCCCTCTCTCACTGTTGGGATTGTGGGTGATTGTCTCCCATGCTTGGAAGCTTGGTCTCAGGCCACGGTGTTTGGCAGAAATCAGTGATTTTTCAGAATGTTGGAAGGTGCCCACAACTGGCACTAATTTTTTGTCACTTCAAAGCACCTATGGATAGTCCTTTTCCTGTAAGAGTAAGCTTAGGAATGCTCTGCTTCATTCTAGGTCAGGCTGCCTGCAAATATAGACCCTTTCCTCTGCTGCCTTATTGTCAGTTACATTAAATACAGTATATGACAAGAGTTTATTAATACTGTACTGTAGTCAACATCCATGCAAGAGTATACAATGGTCCTCATGAAGAAAAAGGTTGAAAAGAAAGGCAGTAAGAAGGAGGAAATGATCACGATGGAAGTTAAGAAGGAAATCATGGAGAAAATGAACTAGATATGCAAGTGGCCAAAATTGCAAGATTTTAAAAGAAGTCCACATCTGCATCTTGTCTGTGGAGGAAGAGGAGAAAAAGGTGGAGGAATCCCTCACTTCAAATGAGATTAGGGAGATGTGTAAAACATGGGAAACTGTACAAAATTTTGTTGAAAAGCACCACCAGATAAGGCTGTAGGGGTGCAAGCAACGAACCTGTTTAATAACTATGCAATGTCACATTTCCACGAAATCCTCAAAAGAAGGCAAAAACAAGCACCATTGGATAGGTTCCTTGTTACATGAAAAGAAAAAGATTCCATTGAGCCAATAGATAGCAGTGATTCTGTTACTGATAGTGAAAGTCATCCTTCACAATAACCCTCCTCTCTCTTGTCTCCCTCACAGCAGACATGAAGTATTTCAAAGGTAAATGCAGGTCAATTTATTTCTTTATATTTTTTATTTTATTCATTGTTTTGTATTGCACTATGGTATTGTAATCATTTTTGTATGAATATTTTTGGGTTGTGGAATGAATCATCTGAGTTTCCATTATTTCTTACGGGGAAATTTGCTTTGATATATAAGTGCTTTGGATTACAAGCATGTTTCCAGACTGAATTATGCTCACAAACCAAGGTTTTAGTATACCATAAGATCTAATAGTTCTACTCTTGGGTATTTACCCAAAGAAAAATGAAAATGCTAAATCAAAATGGTATGTATGCACCCCTATGTTTATTGTGCCAAGATATGGAAGCAAACATGTATCCATCAATAGATAAATGGATAAGAAACATACATATACACACATACATTCATACATACATACATAGAGTAGAATATTACACAGCCATAAGACAGATGTGATCTTGCTATTTGTGACAACATGAATGGACCTAGCAGATATTATGGTAAGTAAAATATATCAGACTAAGACAAATACCATATGATTTCATTCGTATGTGAAATTGAAAATGTGAAACAAATGAATAAATAAAAAAAAGCAGAATCAGACCTATAAATACATCAAGCAAATTGATGTTTGCCAGAGGAGATAGGAGTGAGTGATTGGCAAAATAGATGAGTAATATTATGAGATACAAGCTTCCGTTTATTAATAAGGCACAGAGATGAAAAATACAGCATAGGGAACATAGACAATTATAATAATGTCATATATAATGACAAATGGTAACTATACTTATCATGGTGAGGATTGTGTAATGTACAAAATTACCAAATCACCATTTTGTACTCCTACTAATATAACATTGAATGTCAATTAAAATTTTAAAAAGCTAAAACCACTTATTATGTCACAAACAAGAATCTGTAGAGCGATTGGTCCAGAGCTGGTTCATTTTGTAACACAATGAAACATCAAGGACCTGAGGGCTCTCTCTACTTTGCCTTTTCCAGAATGTTGCTTTCATCTGCAAGTGTGTCACATCAAGATCACAAGATGGCTGCCATCACCCCAGACATCAACCCAACCAACAGCCAGATCCAAAGCCTAAAAGGTGAGTGACTTCACACACATGTCTATCAGGAAAAGAAGACCAGAGCCTCCATATGTGACTGCACACGTTTCACCTCACAGTCTGAGGGCAGTCAAATTAACCATAATGAGTAGGTACCTTGTACAGACAACCATCTTTTGTAAACAGCTATAATAATGTTATAAACAGCTGCAATAATATTTGATTATCAGAGGCTAAATAAATTCTGCTTCTATGTTAAGCCTACAGGTAACTTTAAATGTCTTTCAAGGGATAAAAATAGTGTGTGCAAGTTTTAAGTAGAAATATATGGTAAGTCTATGGCCATCTCACCCTGAACGTGTCTGATCTTGTCTGATCTCAGAAGCTAAGCAGGGTCAAGCCTGGTTAGTCCCTGAAGGAGAGAAATATATGGTAATCAGTCATTTTAATTCTCACATATTAGTTCTCAGTTATTCAAACTCAACAATTCCAATACTTGCTTTTCTTTTGTCCCCAGAGAGCATCTGAAAATAAACATAATTGGTTCTATAATTTCAAGTCATTTTCTTTTCCATAACTGTAATCCTGCATAGCATAAGATTAGAGGTTCCATTTTTTCCTAAAATGGCATTAAACCACCTTTTAATTGTCATCTTTAAATCAAAACTACCCCTAAATATCAACTTATAAAAATTTGACAAGTCATTCCATTATTCAGGTTGTTCTTAAAGTGCTCAACAGTGGTCTCTGTGAGAGAATACACATTTTCTCTCATAAAAAACTAGTTTAATGGTCACAGCCACTCATTTTTTACAGAAAATATTTTCATTCCTGCTGCTATGTAATTTCAATCACAGCCAACCCCAAGTATTTAAACTCCGAGGACATGCTGAAATGAACTATTTATTAACTAAAGTGTATTATCAACCCGATCTATGCCTCCCCTAGATTACTAATTTGGTATTACTTCAGAAGGCAGAGGCACACAGTTATTGGTATCTTATTCAGGACTTAATAAGTATATAAACAGAGACAACTATGACAATTACTCTAGCTTTATAAAGTCTAATTTTTATGATTGCTATTCAAGTGCACCCAGGCCTCAGCATGGCTTGCAGATTTACTTAACAGTGGATGATAACAATCATGCAGAGTTAAAATATACCAAAATTAAGCTTAGGATCCATGCTTTATTTTTGGTAGACATTAATATCAAGGCTGGACATGTGAGTTTCTGTAATGGATACGTGACATAGGATTCCCAACCCATCCAAAAGAGAATGAGTTTGAATTCAGGTTTTGTGGCTTGCTAGTTTTAAGCAAAAAAAAAAAAAAAAAGGATATAAATGAGGGGGAGGGCTGACCCCTGTGTTCAAGTATTGGCAAAGATTTCTAACCCACAGGCAGGAAAGAGGGTTAGTACACCATTCAGTAGCAGGAAACCAGAGGAGAAAATTGGAGCAAATGACCCAACCAGCATGTTAGTTCATTTCATCTTTTAGGGCAGACCTTTTAAGAAATAATTTCTACTCAATATATGCTCCATTTCTCTCCTCACCTGCCCCTATTCTAAACATGTAATCTATCATTTTAAAAATAATGCTGCATTGAGAAACCTAAGAAAGTCTCCAGTATCTTAAAATAACTCTGTGCCAATTGCCTGATTTTGAAACGCCTTACTATATGTTATTCTGTGCCACATAATAGTCACATTGCTATATTGATAACAAGTATTTTTCAGAGATTAATGGCTTTTTCGAAAATGTCCTCCTCGTTTTTCTGAGCCATCTGGGGAGAATGTACCTTTCCCAGTACCTTCTCCTCATGCACCAAGAAGAAGCAAATAGTTTCTGTGAGGTCCCACCCAATTGAGAGCTCACCTTTCACTGGGAATGCCAGACTTAGTTCCCACCCAAACCCTAGGTTTCAGAAAGAATTACTGACAATGTGCTCACATGTAAAGATAAGGAAGTTTAAAAAGTCCTTGAAATGAGACCAAGAAGAACTGATGATCTTGGCCTTTTAACCATGCCAGCTCCATGTGTACCTCCAGATCTAAATTCCTTAACATCTTCACAAATAAAATACTCTGTATACATCTACCAATTGAATCCTAATGCTAGGCATATAGAGATTAAAGTCAGGTGTCTCAAAGTTAGGTCTCATTAACATTGATGACTCATCTTTTTTTCTTTCTTACTGATAACCAGAGTAATGTTTTCTTATGAGAGACAATTAAAAACACCAAGAAAAACCAATTACACAAAAATTAATGGTTACAAAGCAAACTAAAATCTAGTACCATTCTTGAGCAAGTGTTGTAGTATTGTAAAGAGGGAGAGAGAGGGGGAGACAGAATCCTTTGTACTTAATATCATGTTCCTTTGAGACATGAGGTTAGTATCAACAGATTGCATTTCTTTTCCTAAGAGCCCAAATATACTGGTTCTACAGTAAACCACATTCACATACTCATAATATTGTAAAACCTGCTTATTGGATTCTAGTTTTTAGACTCAACCTGTGAACAAAACATAGCATACTTAATAATAATCACATCTGAAAATAATATCTATACCTAGACCTCTAATGCCATACCCAAAACAAACTCCAAAGAAGACTTGATTTTTTAAGGTTTAAAAGACACCATTTGTGGGATACCTGGGTAGCTCAGTTGATCAAGTGTCTGACTCCTGATTTCAGCTCAGGTCATGATCTCAAGGTCATGGAATTGAGGCCCATATTGGGCTCCACGCTGAGCATGGAGGCTGCTTAAGATTCTCTCTCCCCCTCAGGGCACCTGGGCTGCTCAGTGTGTTAAGTGTCTGACTTCAGCTCAGATCATGATCTCATGATTTATGAGTTCAAGCCCCACATTGGGCTCTATGCTGACAGCTCAGAGCCTGGAATCTGCTTCAGACTTTGTGTCTCCCTCTTGCTCTCTGTCCCTTCCCCAACTCATGCTCTGTCTCTCTGTCTCTCTCTCTCTCTCTCTCTCAAAAATAATAAAATAAAAATTAAAAAAAGTTTAAAAATAGATTCTCTCTCTTCTTCTCATCTGCCCCTCCCTTGCTCACTCATTCTTTCTCTGTCTCCCAAAAAGAAAAGTTAAAAAAAATAATAAATGGAGCACCTGTGTGGCTCAGTCGGTTAAGCCTCTGACTCAGCTCAGGTCACAATCTCATGGTTCATGCGTTCAAGACCTGCATCAGGCTCTGTGCTGACAGCTCAGAGCCTGGAGCCTGCTTCAGATTCTGTGTCTTCCTTTTTCACTCTCTCTGCCCCTCCCCTGCTCATGCTCGCTCTCTCTCTCTCTTTCTCAAAAATAAATAAACATTAAAAAATAAATTTAAATAAAAGAATTTAAAAAAATTTTACAGACACCATTTGTAAAACTAAAAACAAGTAGCAAACTGATGTGAATTACATTAAGAATTTCTCTAAATCAAGAAGATTGATAATTGAATAGAAAAGATGAACAAATGTTATGAAATGACAATAAAAAAGAGATTCTCAAATTTGCTGGTAATTATGGAAAAGCAAGTTAAAACAATAATAAGGCATCATTTTTGCTGTAGCAGGTAGACAAAAATTAAGAAGACTATGATATCAAGTATAAAACGAGGATGTGGGGATCTGGCATTCTGACATGGGTATGTAAATTAGTAAAGTCCTTCTCAGAATAACACAGTGCTATCTAAACAATTTAAAATGTTCATTTCATACCCTTTGCCTTTTATTTTTACATGTGGTAATCTATACTAAGTATTATTCCATCTGATAACAAATAAGCATGTAAAAAAAAAGATTTTAAAACAATAATAATTGGAAAAACCTTAACTATCCCTTAAACAGATGAATGACTGCATCAATGATGAGGCATTCATTTTATATGCATTGACCTGAAGAGATATTCCTGAAATAGTACCTGAACAAAAACAAGTAACAGTGCAATGTAAAATGGGATTGTGTTTTTTAAGAACTGAACATGTATATGTATATTCTAAAATGGACATATTTCCAAGCCCTATTCATCATGTAAAAATGCAAGTCAGGGGGCACCTGGGTAGCTCGGGTGGTTAAGTATGCAACTCTTGATTTCAATTCAGGTCATGATCTCACAGTTACAAGATCGAGCCTCATGTCGAGTTCTGTGCTGACCGTGAGAAGCCTGTTCCGGATCCTCTCAGCCGTTCTCTCTGCCCCTCCCCCACTCACATACAGGCACATACCATCTCTCTCAAAGTAACAAAACTTTTAAAACATGCAAGTCATAATGCATGTTTTTAAAGATGTACAATTTTGTACACTCACGCATGCGCGCACACACACACGTGCACGTATGTGTATCAACTAGAGTGATATGCCCCAATTTGGGGTTATTCTAGGTCAGTAAGGAAAGCACAATGGAGGATCACAGTTTTTAACAAGAATGTTTTCGTTACTTTTTTGCATAATAAGTAAAAGCAAAGTGAATATATTCTATGCAAATATAGATTAGCTATAAAGTTATCCCAAAATAAATAAAACAAACCAAGGGCATGGGTGAAGTGGAAAATAAACCAACCTGAATCCCAGAGCCTGGGCCTGACCTCCCCATCTCCATGCCCACAGTACTTATCTGACCTACAAATTGCCACCTTACTTTTCCCATATTCTCAATGGAAAGTTTTCAATGTCTCCCATCCAAGTACTAACCAGGCCCCACCCTGCTTAGCTTCCGAGATCAGACGAGATCAGGCGCGTTCAGGGTGGTATGGCCGTAGACAAAAGTTTTCAATGTCAAGCATTATGTCTTTCAAAAATGACTTCCCCCTATTTAAATTCATCAAAATAAATGGTCATCTTTTTAATTTGTTATTCTTTTAAAAACTTTCATTCCCTGGCAATAAAAACCTGCACCAAAGGAAGCCGAAAATGAAGCAGAATGTATCATTTAAGAAAAAAGTTTATTGGAGTGTACTTGACATACAATGTTACATTAGTTTCAGGTGTACAATAGTGACACATCTGTTATGCTATGATCAAGTGTAGCTACCATACAACACTGTTACAATATAAATTACTAGATTCTTAAACTGTGCCTTTTATTTCTGCAATTTATTCATTCCACAACTGCAAGTCTGTACCTCCCAGTTCCCTTCATCCATTTTGCCCACCCCTATCTCCCTTCCCACTGGCAACCATCAGTTCTCTATACTTACAGGTCTGATTCTGCTTTTTGTTTGTTTATTCATTTGTTTTGTTTTTTAGATTCAATCTATGAGTGAAATCATATGTCATTTGTCTGTCTCTATTTGACTTATTTCACTTAGCATAATTTCCTCTAGGTCCACCCATCCTGTCACAAATGACAAGACCTCATCTTTTATAGATGCATAATATTCCATTGTATGTATGTGTCTTTGTGTGTATATATGTGTATGTATATATATATACCACATCTTCTTTTTCCATCCATCTATCACTGGATGCTTAGATTGCTTTCATATTTTAGCAATTGTAAATAATGCTGCAATAAACATAAGGGTGCAAATATCTTTTTGAATTCATGCTTTCATGTTTGGAGAGATAAATACCTATTAGAATTATTAAGTTATATAGTATTTCTATTTTTAACCTTTTTGAGGAATCTCCCTTAACTAAGAAGGTGAAAGATCTGTACTCTGAAAATGGAAAACCCTGATGAAACAAATTGAAGATGACACAAACAGATTGGAAGATGTTCTATGTTCATGGATTGGAACAATTAATACTGTTAAAATCTCCATACTATTCCAAAAAATCTACAGATTCAATGCAATCTTTATCAGAATCCCAATACTATTTTTGACAGAAATAGAACAAATACCAAGAGTGGCATGGAACCAGAAAAAAACTTAAATAGCCATCTTGACAAAGAACAAAGCTGGAGTTATCACAACTCCAGATTTCAAGATATACTACAAGCCTATACTAATAAAAACTGTATGGTATTGGCACAAAAGTAGACACATAGATGAATGGAACATGAAAGAAAGCCCAGAAATAAATGTATACTTACATGGTCAATTAATCTATAACAGAGGAAGCAAGAGTATGAAATGGAGAAATGAGTCTCTTCAATAAATTGTGCTAGGCAAACTAGACAGATACATGCAAAAGAATGAAACTAGACCACTTTATTACACCATGTACAAAAATAAACTCAAAATAGATTAAGAGCCTAAATGTGAAACTTGAACCATAAAAATCCTACAAAAGAACATCTTTGACATTGACCATAGAACATTTTTCTAAATGTGTTTCCCAAGGCAAGGAAAACAGAAGCAAAAATAAATTACTGAGACTACTTTACAAAATAAAAAGGTTTGCACAGCAAAGGAAACCATCAACAGAAAAAAAGGCAACCTACTGAATGGGAGAAGATATTTGCAAGTAATATATTTGATAAGGGATTAAATCTAAAATATATAAAGAACTTATACAACTCAACACCAAAAAAATACATATATATGATTAAAAATGGGCAAAGGAGCTAAATAGACATTTTTCCAAAGAAGACATACAGATAGCCAACAGACACATGCAAAGATGTTCAACATCACTAATCATCAGGGAAATGCAAATCAAGCCTGAGATCACTTTACACCTGTGAGAATGGCTAGAATCAAAAAGATAAGAAATAACAAGTGTTGGTGAGGATGTGAAGGAAAAAAGTCCCCTCATGGTGGGAGCATAAACTGGTCCAGCAGAATGTATCACTTAATGAGAAAAAGAAGACAAGGCTTCTGCCTCAGCTCAAAAATATCAATTGTTGGGGCGCCTGGGAGGCTCAGTCAGTTAAGCGTCCAGCTCTTGGTTTCTGCTCAGGTCATGATCTCACAGGTTTGTGAGTTCGAGCTCCACATCGGGCTCCATGCTGACAGTGTGAAGAGTGCTTAGGATTCTCTCTCTCCCTCTCTCTCTGCGTGTCTCTCTCTCTCTCTTTCTCAAATAAACTTAAAAAAACTTTTTTTGAACATCAATTGTTACCAGTAACAGAAATGATATGGCAACACTAGATCTGCAAAGGAAAATATTACAGTAAAAAGTCTAGTAACAAGGAAAAAGCTTTTACCAAATGGTTAAAATAAAACAATACGCAATTTTATTAATTTTGAGCTTGATCAAGACTTTTGAGTATTTTGTGCACAGTCCATTTAATAATGAACCAGCTAATCATGTGTTGCTCGAGTGCAGTGGGCACACTTCTAACCAAAATAGTCACCTTCTTTGTGGTTTTCTAAAGTTTCAAATAGTTTAAGGTATAACAACAAGTTATAAACAGGTGGACAAATCTATAACTGGCAGTTTTTCAAACAATGTCCAACTATATTATGTCTTAACCATATTATATGACTGGAAATTGACGTAATCTGATTCTACCCAGTATATAACGAAAGACATGTTCTGCATCTGTCAGAGAGGCTTGACGGACAAATTTAGGGCAGATGACCGTAAACTCTCAAAAGATCTACAGTCTCCTTCTAACTGAGACTAAGGACATTACTCATTTTATTCCACCTCACAGATACTGCGTTTTCCACAAGTTGCACATTTATGGGAATCACGCATCAGGCAAGTCTGTTGGCGCCATTTCTCCAACAGCAGTTAGTCCCTTCATGTCTCTGGGTCACATTTTAGTCATTCTCACAATATTTCAAACTTTTTCATGATTACTGTATTTATTATGGTCATTTGTGATCAGTCATCTTTGACTTTACCATAGTAATTGTTTCAGAGTGCCACAAACCATCTCATATAAGGCAGTGAACATTTTTGATGAATGCTTGTGTTCTGACTGCTCCACTGAAAGGCCATTCTGTCTCTCCCTCTGTCGGGCCTCCCTATTCCTTGAGACACAACAATATTGAAATTCAGCCAATTAATAACCCTACAACAGCCTGTAAGTGTTCAAGTGAAAGGAAGAGTCCATCAGTACAGCAAACTTCACAGTTGTCTGATTTGAAGAAATCGCCAACACCTTCCCAGCCTTCAGCAACCACCACCCTGATCACTCGACAGCCACCAACAATGAGCCAAGACCCTCCACCAGAAAAAAGATTGTAACTCTCTCAAAGTTCAGATGATGACTAGCATTTTTTAGCAATAAAGTATTTTTTAATTAACATATGCACCTTTTTTTAGACATAATGCTATTATGTACTTAAGAGATTACAGTACAGTGTAAATATAACTTTTATGTTCACTGGGAAACCAGAAAAATAATCTGACTCACTTTATTACAATGTTCACTTCGAAGTAGATATCTGGAACCAAACCCACAGTATCTGTGAGGTATGTCTGTATTAACTTGAGTTCTACTCCAACTGTGGTCTGGGGAAAATGTTTTAATAGATCTTATTTAATTGTAGCATAATGAAAATGGCCTTTTACTCAGATTCAAACATGAACTAGATGATACAGATGAAAGTTATAATCTTGAACACTTCTGAGGCAGGCTTCTGCATTCAGAAAAAATGTTTTCAATCCCATTTTAAAGATGAAGGAACTTGAGTTGAAAGAAGAAATTACATAGAAAAATTAGTCTGAAAACCTCACTTTCAATAAGAGCACAAATTTGTCCAGTCTACTGTATTATGTATTGTTTCCTAATTCATTCCATGGTAATACTTTGCTGTACTACTTTAGCTTAGAAAAGCATTAATAAAATTAGTCAATAATGAGGTAGCACATAAGGACAGGCATTCAGTATCATTCATTTGAATTATGACAATCAGAATTCTCCTTGACCAGTCTTCTCAAATCCTTGAACATAGGGTTCATGTAATTCATCCTGAGCCTGTATCTCCTGTGTTTATTTCTCTTAAGAGAAACCTGTAAAATGGTTAAGACTATTACAAGAACTAAAGTCAACTTTCCTTTCATCTAAAAGTGGGAGCCATTTCCTCCCCTCTCTCATGACTTGGGCTTCCATTCTTGAAAATGACCCGCTTGCCCTGCTAGATTACTTGACTTATGTTGCCCTATCAGAAGGGACAGATTGGTTGATAAAAGGATATATACAAAAATCTTTCAAACATGTTTTGAGTTTTTTGCCATTTGTCCTTTTTCAAGTTCTTGTATGTTAAAAAAAAATCTTTGCTGGGTAATTCTGCATTGTTTCAATGTGTGAAATTCTAAAGAGATTCAAAGGAAGAAAACATTGTATTTCATATCAGATCAATAAGGAACCACCTAGCTTTGGGCTATAAAAAAGCACTTTGGGTTACCTGTTCTACCCTTTCCTTGTAATGGCCAAGAATCTCTGAAGAATAATGGTCCCAACTTTTACTTCCTCATCCACCTATCTTACAGAAGTGACTTTCATCTGCAGTTTTGATTACATAACAAGGGCACCTAGAAACAATGACATAAGGGTAAGAGACTAAAGCTGCTGAAATCTTGAACACACTTACCCATGTGTCCTGAAATAGATCAGTATAGTACAGAGAGAGCTTAGCAGACACGACCACTTCCACTTTAGAATTGAACTAAGCAAAACTCGCCTGCTCTTGAGTGCTATTTACCTTTGCTTTTACAACTCACATCCTGCCAGAATAAGGTTTTTCTGGAATTAGGTTGTGGTGATCATTATCTAGGTATTGGAAATCTTTGGTTACACAGAAGATTTTGAAATGGGATCTGACCTTTATGTTCTTCAAACCACTCAAAGGTAACAGAAAGAGTATAGCTAACAAATAATAATTAAGAGTACTATACTCTATTATCTATCATTAATTTTTGGGTGCTAAAAAAATCAAGTGAGTACATTTAAAGATCAAACTGGATTTAGTCAAGGATTCTTGAATCAGGCAGCATCTCATCTAGCAAATAGAAAGGAGCTTCAAGGGGCTGTACAAAATCCAACTCCTTTATAGGCAGTAGAGGGGCAGTGACAAAGAAAAAGTAGAATTACCTCACCTCCAGAAGATGGAAAGGGTCTATCACATGGATTACCTCACTAGTGTTGACCAGAAAATCACGGACTGACTGGTCAAGATTACATTCCTAGGAGGCACTAAAACTACCATCAGGTTAGGTATTAAGTCCTGGTTTGTTGATTTGGGACTTAGTACAAATTACTCCATTTAAGGACTGTTGTTCCTTTTTCAACACATGTATCTGTATATATTATCCTTACTATAATCCCATGACATGAGTATACTAAATATGACTATCTACACTACATAGGCAGGTCTAAAGTTACATGCATGGTGTGAAGAAGTGGCAAGCCCCAGTCTTCGTATTTCTTTTCCTCTTCACTATTTCTTTTTGATTCTTGTATTACAATTTCTTGTTTTGGTTCCTATATTTCCATGGCTCAGTGCAGGCCATGTAGGGTTAAAATGCTGAATTCATTGTTTCAATAGAAAGCACTCTACCCAGTACAGATGAGTTTTGACTGAATTATTTATACAACCAACAAGATTCATTCACTTCTGTTTATTGTCTTTGTGTCCCTACAAGAATATCTGTTAGTACTTTTCTGCCTGTTATAACAGTTTCTATCTCTAACAGTGAGAATCTGTGCCTTTTTATAAAATCCCAATCCTTCCTTCAAACCAGTATCTTTCAAAACCTTTTTTGAAAATGTTATTTCTTGTCCATAGGCAATGAGATTGCACTGAAAATACATTGTTGACTTTCCAAAGCTGACTCTCCACTGAAATATAGATCAGATTTGTCCCTAAAGGGACTCCATTTCTATCTTGGGAAATAGAAATTAAAGAGAAAGTGAGAAACAAGCTTTTAAAAATCCACAGGATTAAATAATTCAAGTGAAAAAGAGATCTTATCTACTACAAATCCCAATTAAACACATCGATTTCCACTTGGAATGATTGTGTCTTCAAACAAAGCTCTTATCTGAATGAACACAAAAGGAAAATGTTTTACCTCCTCTTATACTCAGTAGCAGAAAACATTTAGCTGAGAGGATTGGGTGGAAGTGTTGGGTCTCCGAAACTAAAATACATTAAATGCATATGCACATAAAAATTGGGAATTTACATTGCAATTAATTTTATTCTCTTCTTTTTTCATAAAGAACCTAAACATTCTTCAGATTTCTTAGGCTTTATAGAGAATCAGTGCTCTTACTACATCAAAACCTACCATGGGGCACCTGGGTGGTTCAGTGTGTTAAGCATCCAGCTCTTGGTTTCAGCTCAGGTCATGAGAGAGAGTCCCATGGTGGGCTCTGTGCTGGGCATGGAACCTGCTTGAGAATCTCTCCCACTCTCTCTGCCCCTCCCCCAACTCTTTAAACAAGAAAAAAAAAAACCTATCAGATTTTTAAGATGAATTTAAATCTTTGGATCATGGAAAGTAATAGCAGGAGGAGTTGAGCCATGAGCAAACACTCAAATTTTAATGGCACTTTAATATTTTCTTTCTTAAAATCATGTATTTGCCCATTCTAACCAAGTTACCCCATAGCCATTGCATTGACCGTGGCCTTCACAGATGGCAAGACAGCAGTAGCTTTTCAAATAATGTCTTCTAATCTATGCCTTTATTAAATGTACAATTGTTCCAATACTTTTCCTTTTAGCATTGACAGTAAGCCTTTTCAGGCTTCTCTCTCTTACCTCCCCCCACCTTCATTTTCCTTCTACTCTTTACAGATTCTTATTGAAATATTTTAGTTGCCTGAAGTATCCCTATTAGGGAAGACTTTAATGCAATTAATTATAAATGGTAACTTGAAAAAAAAAAAGGCTTTTTAAAAAAATAAATAACAGGCAGCATTTTCTGTTTTACCCCGAATTTAAAGAAATCCCCTTTCTGTAACAGCATTTCAGGATTTTGGCAGTTCATCTTCCAGTTACATTTAAAATTTAAAGGGAGAAATATTCATCTTTAATAAGATAGCATGGAAGCACTTCTGTGTAATCAAAAAGGAATTCATTTGTAAATGTGGAACTTGTTTGACAGAATGGAAAATTTTAACAAAGCAGGTTTGACCTGTAAAAAAAAAAAAAACACCCAATCCTTCTGAAATATCTTCTAAAAATGCACACACTGCATTAACCATAGAGCTCAAACATGCCCTGAGCACAGAGACTGAGAATACTAACTTACAGCTATAGAGTTTATGGAAGAAGTTCCACATTTTCTGCTGGAAAATTCACTCTGGGGGTCAGGAAGACCTATTCCAATCCCTACCTTGTTAAAAATCTGACACTGGGCAACTCTCTTTAATAAAGAGCTGGCTCAGTTTCTTTACACACACACACACACACACACACACACACACACACACACACAAAGTGGCAGACATTCTGCTTTCGATGGTTGCTTCTGATTCTATCATTCTGATATTCATAAATTTGATGGATGTACAATTGCCTTCAGGTCTAATAAATCTACCAGATCTGAAAACTGAAGTTCTGGTTTAAAAAAAAAAAATGCAGTCAGTCTGTAAGAAGAGTTTGGAGCTCTAGGGACAAATTTAAAAGTAGGAAATATATGTTTAATATTGTTCCTTTCTTCCAAGTGGCCATTTTGTTTATTCAACAAGTACTCCTCCAGGTCATCTACTGAAGATACCAAGTTGAATAAAACACAATTCCTACTCTTCATGATGTCACTGTCTAGTGTAAGGGAAATAGAAATGAAAACAAATTATGGCAACAATATGATAAAGTGCTGTACCCAAAGTATGAACCAGCAACGGAGATAAAACCATTTCCCTTCCCAGAGACAACATGGAAGACTTTCTAGAAAAGTTGACAGTATTATATAATGATTAAAAGTGTGGACTCTGGAGTCAGACAACGTGGGTTCAAATCATAGCTTCACTATTTACGAGGTGGGTAACCTTGGACTAGTCATAAAACCTCTCTGTGCCTCAGTCTCCTCTTCTATAAAATGGGGGCAATAATAGTACTCACCTCATAGAGTAGTTATGACAATTAAATGAATAAAAATATGTATGAGGTCTTAGAACAATACCTTGTTCATACTAAGCACACATAAGCATTAGGCCATATTAGTATTATTTTGATAAATTATAAGCTGTTGGCTAGGAAGAAAAGTATGAGGGGCACTTTGGGCAAGGGGAGAAATATGTATAAAGTCGACTTTTATATAAAGAAAATGAAAGGAGCAGTCAGGAAATTTCAAAGAGTTCAACATAGCTGGAGTGGGGAAAGATGGGGCCAGAGGAAAGGACAGGGCCATTTCATGAAGCCTTTATCCAAGAGTTTTGAGCATTTATCATTGAAAAATTTTAAAGGTAGAAAATATTTATCTGAGGTCCTGTGACAATTCTTATAGGTGTGAAAAATGTAGGTTTTAGATTTAAGAATTCTTTTAATCTATGTTTAAAATTTAGAGGTAGATAGTAATTTCAATAGCTTGTGCTGCTAAGTGCATGATTAGATTAGCAGTTTCCATTTTCTCAAACAGTAAAACCTAAATGGTTAACTTTCTATTTTAGTATTGCTTCAAGGCTTCTGTTTTAAATCTCAGAAAATAAGGTTGCAAACAATAAATACAGCCTGTGTTTATGTGCCCCAATATTTCATTCATGTACCAACTTTATTTCCCATTCATTTCTTCAAGTTTCTTTCTGTGAGAGCATCTATGTTAGTTACAGAAACACATAGCTTGGGGGGGCACCTTGGGGGCTCAGTTGGTTAAGCGCCTGACTCCAGCTCAGGTCATGATCTCATGGTTGTTTGAGTCCCATGACAGGCTCTGTGATGACAGCTCAGAGCCTCGAGCTTGCTTCAGATTCTGTGTCTCTGTCTCTCTCTGCCCCTCTCCAACTTGTGTTCTCTCTCTCTCCCTCTCTCTCTCAAAAATAAATAAACATTATTTCTTTCTCAAAAAAATTTTTTACATAGCTTGGTATCAGGAAATCACTCAAAAATGATCATAGGAAAAATTTTAACAACACAGTTCTTAAATAATAACCCAGATACAGGCCCTAAGGAACTGTGGGTTCTGGGGTGTAATTGTGAGATTTATTCTCTAATGTGTTATCTTATCAATACTTCACATTTAGGATAGAATTAGATCACATTGAATGTTATCAGATTTTTACTTAGTCAAGAAATAAAAACACCTGGATAATACTCATGAAATAATCCAGGAATTCTTTTGACACATCTAAAAATATCTTCAAGTCATAAATAAGAATAAACCTTATTTGGAAGGTGGTTAAACACAAATCAGTATTCTAGGGAAAAGAATAAAAGGTCAGATCTGTTTCCAAGTGCTTTGGAATCTAAAAGCCAAGAACAAAGACTAAGCAAGAAGATGTTCCTGAATATTTGAGATGATGCTATCTAGTTGATTAAAGTTTAGACTCATGTTGCCAAGCAGCAAAGAAGCCCCCCCATCAAAAAATAATACTAATACTTGAAAACAGATGCTGTGTGTTTGTATAAATGTATAAAATCCTTGTTGATCTATCACTTGGAAAATGCAATGGAGTCTATTGCTCCTTCACCACATATTCTGTAAGAGAGCAAGTTCTCATTTATAAATAGGCTCCAAAAAATCCACAGTTGATAAAAGCTCTACAGTGGCCCCAATACCTGTTTCACACTGTTTTACATGTTTACTGTAGTCACACACACACACACACACACACACACACACACACACACACACACACAATTTGCTTGCTATTTATCATTCTAAATGCCCAGATTATATGTTCACACCACCTTTGTGCCGGGCTAGATATGGTTCTCAGAACTTGATATTACAGGGAGATCTCTAGAAGGAAATAAGGAACAGATATGTACTGTTTGCCCCAGACCAGAAGTTCTCAAATACGTTGGCCTCAGGACCAGTTCAGATTCTTAATAATCATTAAAGACCATAAAAAGCTGTGGTTTTGTGGGATATGTCTAGGATATGTACCATATAAGAAGTTTTAGTTGCACTTTTTAAATAACTTTTTCAGAAATAGTAGTAGACCTTAACATGCTATCAGAAATATTTTTTATGAAAAATAGCTTTATTTTCAAAACACAGAAACAGTGAGAAGAGAAGCACTCTTTTACTTTTTTGCAAATGTATTTTAATAAATAAACAACAGTAGTCTTCGGTCAAGCCTTTCAATCTATTACACCATGTTCTCTCGGTTAAAGGATATGAAGAAAACCTTATACAGATATTTAGTTGGAAAAAGGAGGAGTATTTTTAAGTGTATTCATTTATTTTGAGAAAGAGAGAGCATGAGCAGGGGAGGGGCAGAGAGAAGGAGAGAGAGAGAGAATCCAAAGCAGGCTCTGCACTGTCAGTGCGGAGCCCGATGCCAAGCTCAAACCCACATATGCAAGAGCACGACCTGAGCTGAAATCAAGAGTCAGACGCTTAACCAACTGAGCCACCCAGGCTCCCCAAAAGAAGACAGGAGTATTTTAATAGCCTTTTCAGATATCTTTGAATATTACATTTTTATACTATATCCCAACTTATCTGTAATTTCTTAAAGTTTAATTGCAATTTCAAATTTAGAATCTTATCAATGACCTTTTCAGACGCTGTTACATTAAAATTGCTAAATGGGTCTTTTACCTACACATGATTTTTGTTTACCATGTCTTGGTCATTTGAAAAATACTGTTTCACTGAGTTATACCAATCTTTCAAAAGTTGACACCTTTCATTACACACAAAAAAAATCATTTCTATTAATATTACCACAGGCTAGTAGCAATATTAATCTATATACACAATCGAATATTCAGTCATAAAAAAGAATGAAACCTTGCCATTTGCAACAACATGGATGGAGCTAGAGAGTACTATGCTAAGCAAAATAAATCAGTCAGACAAAGACAAATACCACCACATGCTTTCACTCATATGTGGAACTTAATAAGCAAAAAAAACACAAAAAAACAAAAAACCAAGCAAAGTAGGGGGATGGGTGAAATAGGTGATGGGCTAGTGGAGTGCACTAGTTGTGAGGAGCACTGGGTGATGTATGGAATTGTTGATCACTATACTGTACATCTGAAACTAACATAACACTATATGTTAACTAACTGGTATTAAAATAAAAACTTTAGAATTATATATTACCAGCGATCTCATCAGAAAAGCTTTTCAAGTATTGGGAAACTTTGAAGCTCACACTGGCAAATACAAGCTTTCCAAAATTCTATTTTTCACTTGAAAGTTCGAATTTTATCATTGGCATGAGTTGTTTACTGAGGAAACATACTTCATTCATTTTCGTGAAAATGGCTGTCCACCAAAAGCATGCGTATGAATAACCATACTTTGTCCTTCTTTCAAGTAAGATGGTGATCCTTAATAAGTGGGCAGTTCAGCATGCAGCTTAAATAATCACAAGTGTGTTTTTTTTTTCTCAGACAACCATCATACTTCGGTATGCAACAGGAGTGCTTCACATATTCATTCCATTTTTACCACAAAATATTAAAAGAAAAAACATGTACTCATGGATCAAAATTTAATAAAGTAATTAATTTTTACTGCTTTATTTTTCCTTTTAATAACCCATGTGTGGTAGCATAAAAATATAGTTTAATACCAGCAGTTTTATTGTTCCTTTTGCGACACAGGTGCACAGTGAAAATGGCAAATAATTAGTATCATTCATAGTAAGTAAGCTTAACCTCACGAACCTTTGACAAGGGTCTCAGTGACCCCAAAGGGTGTGCAGACTGCATTTTAAGAATAGCTGTCCTAGCCCTCCTATTCTTTGCATGATTCCTGTGACCTCAAATCTCCCCTAGTCTTTCCTTGTATGTCTCCTGTCTATTTACAAACTCTACCAAGCTTGAAAATGATAGCAGCCAATCCTAGCTATCTCTTCTACCTGAAATCCAGCTAATAAGCTGGCTATGTCCTACTCTAATTGCTAGCAAGTAGATCATCAAATTGATCAATAGATTAATGGTCAGGGCTATTTTGACATCTAACACACTTAGTTTTGCAGAAAGTATAAAACTAACCCATGCCAAGAAAAAGATTAAAGTTTCCATTTCTGGTATATATCTGAAAGAAGAGAAGGCAGAATCTCAAAGAAGTATTTGCACGCCCATGTTCATAGCAGCACTATTCAGAATGGCCAGAAGGTGAAAGTAATCCACATGTCCATGTGCTGAAGAATGGATAAACATAATGTGCTATATACATACAATGAAATAATTAAAAAGCCTTTATGAGGAAAGAAATTCTGTCATATGCTACAACATGGATTAACCTTGAGGACACTATGCTAAGTAAAATGAAAAAGAGAATACTGATGCATACACATAAAAAACAAATACTGTATGATTCCATTTATATGAGGCATCTAAAAGTAGTCCAATTCACTAAAATAGAAAGTGGAATGGTGGTTACCGGGAGCCAGGGGAAAGAGAAGTGGGAAGTTGTTTGGTGCATCTAAAATTTCAGATTTGCAAGATGAAAAAGTTCTAGTGATCTGTTTCATCACTACATTGTAAGAATACTTAACGGCATTAAATTTTACACTAAAAAATGGTTTAGATGATAACTTTTATGTATTTTTACCACTATAAAAAAATCATGTCTATTTCTGTATACCAGCCTATGTATATAATGTGCAGCCTATGTTTCCATTTGTATAAAGTACTGAAGGAGGCAAAACTGATCTAAAGTCTTTTAAAATGTATACTTAGACAATAGAAGTATAAAGAAAAGTACAGAAGTGATTATCTATAAGGTCAGAATCAAGGTTACTTTTAGTGTGAGGAGAGGGGCTTACTGGTTCACAAACTCAGGAGTTTCTCTGGTAAAATTTGAAAGTGACCCCATACACAGAGGGCAAGGAGAGACCAAAGAAACATACTCAATAAGCAAGAGAACTTATACAGAACATACTCAATAAGCAAGAAAACTTATAAGAGGCTTGTCATGTGTAGCTGTTGAGTTTATATAGAGCTCTTACTGGGGTTCAGTCATGTAATCCACTGTTCTCTCAAGGTCATGTCCTTCAAAATGGCTCCCACTGTGGGAATGGTGAGCATAGCATGCATTCCAAGGACAGAAGAAAGGAGTAAGGAGCCTCTGACTGCCCAGGTTTAGCTCGAAGGACAACCAGTGGTCATGTCCTCCTGATGATGTCTTCATAAGGACCGTGATCAGGACAGGACAGAAGAGTACCTTCTGGTGATGTTCTATTTCCCAATGTTTGTAGTAGAGACAGAAGTATTTATATTACGCCAATTTGATAAGGGTAAATCTATGTGTCAATACATTTTTCTGTATGTATGTTATTTTTTTACCATAACAAAAATAATTTAAGAAAGAAGAAAATTGATATACTAAGATGATTTATGTTTTCTGTATTCACATAATTTCAAGTAGCCAAGCTGGAGAACTCAGGTCTCTAGACTAGAAGTCCCATTTTAGTAGCTACTTGTAGAAATAAAACTTGAGTCATGGGCAATAGGGTCTGAAAGTATTAGACTTGGGAAAGATCATAACAACATGTAAGTAAAGATAATCCAAAATACAATTCACACAAGTCAAACAATAGCTCAGACCAACAAGCACTGGCTAGATATATAAAAATGTGCAGACCCTACACTAGGTACTGAAAATAGAGAAATAAATGAGACATAATCCCAGTACTCAAGAGTTTTATAGTATAAGGAGACAGACAGACATGTCGACGTATCATTGTTATACAGTGTGGTCAGAATTATGACACAAGCATGATGTGAAAGCACAGCTGGCAGATCTTGGCATATGTTGGGGTGGGAGGTGGGAACTGGATTGTGGGGGGCCTCAAGGTCTCCTACTCTGTGATCCACAATTATAAATGATAAGCCAAAAAGGAAAAGAGTCGGAAGGGTCTTTAAGGCAAAGAAGATAACCTCACTAGAGCTGAAATAAAGAAAACCTGCAGGTTATTCATACTGAAGAATTCATGAAATGTGAGATGGCAATTGGAGAAGACGAATCCAGAGGTAAGTAGAGGCCATAATGTGCAGGACCTCACAGGACATTTGAGATGATCTATTTCTCCCTACCAGGTCACAGGTTACCATCTCATAAGCAACAGGCAACATCATGCCAAGAACTAGTTATGAAGTCTTGGATATGTCATTTCCACTGTCAGGGCCTTGGATTCTTTATTTGTCCAAAGGGAAATTTGAACTGGATGGACTCTGACATTAGTTACTCCCAGATCTGCTTCTGAAGTTTTACCAAGCAGTGTCAAAGTTAGGATTAAGCTCATCATTAAAACACTTCTGTTGAAAAAAGAAAATAAAGAAATTAAGAGATCCATTCTGTACATCTCACAGAAAAATGAAAATGTCTTATCAACTTTAGAATTACTAAAAGCAAATCAAAATATGTAACGTTCAAAATGCCTCAGATGTAGTGACAGTATTTCTTGAGCTCTTACTTTTTGCCAAATACTTGACATATATTACCTCACTAATCGTCAACAATTTCTACAATTGGCCTTACGGTCTTCATTTTAAATATGAGTAATCAAAGGTTTGATACATTTTAAAAATATGCAAACTCCACGGCAAGCAGGTGGCAGAACTGATGTTCAGCAGATCTGTCTGCCCTAAAGCTAATTTTTTCCTTGAGTTTCTAATACATTAACATTCCCATCTAAGTAAATGAAAAGAACATGCTATTTCTCAAGAATTCATATATAAGATTTATGTAAAATCCAGTATTTCACTTCTCAAGTCTGTATAATGTTTATGGTTCACTTTGCGTGCTTAGAAAAACAGGAAACATGACAAGGGTAGCTTTCGGCAACTGAATTACTGTTTATCCAGCAATTATCTGTTCAGAATAAATGAAATTGTATTTACAACTGCCCAGGCTGTATCCAAAATGCTTTCAAGCAGTCACTCTAAGTTTATTCATATGTTGAAATAAGCACTGAAATACTAACAAAGAAAGAGAGGAAGATAATACTAAGATTAAATTAAGAGGCTCCTTAAAATGACAATCCACAAGGAAGTCACAGACATTAACAGATCCTGATTTCTCAAGGAGTATTTCAGAGAAAGTAAAACACACATCTTCATGCCTTGGTTGTTTCTATTGAACAGAAAAACAGATAATAAAATAATCAAGATCATTCCAATGATTATTCGCAGGAAATGTGACTGTTTGGTCCATTCATTCATTTACCCCACCTTTAAATCTTTCTTCCTATAAGGAAAACCTACAAATTTTTTTTCCACCCAAATCTAACAAATACTTAATTCTATGGTGAGCTTTTTCGTTTCCTAACCAGCTAAAGGCATAGGATGAGCATGACAGCAGGAAGAACAGTAAATGATGGAACAAGACCCAGGAGACAGGAAATGCATGAAACAGTTAAACCTTAATGTAACAGCACTTCTCGAACTTGAGTGTCATCAGAGTCCCCTGCAAGGCTTGTTGAAGCACAGGTTACTCGACCTTACTCCACAGTATTTGATTCAGTAGGTCCAGACAGAGCCCAAGAACTTGCATTTCTATTACTTTCCCTGGTAATAAACTCTAAGCACATCTTCTCAGCATGCTTGTATTTGGAAGTGCAATTCCATGTGCAACTGTAACCAATAAGCGGCTCCACTGCTGACAGAGAATTATCCTGCAGGTGTGTGGTAGACAGTTAATAAACTTTTTTAGTTATTTGCTAAATGTAAAACTAATCTTTTTTAAATGTTTATTTATTTTTAGAGAGGGAGTGTGTGATGGAGCAAGAGATGGGCAGAGAGAGAGAGAAACAGACAGAAAATCTGAAGTAGGCTCCATGCTGACAGCAGAAACCCTTTTGCATAAGTCAAACTGACAAACCATGAGATCATGACTTGAGTCGAAGTTGGACACTTAACTAACTTAGCCACCCAGACACCCCCAAATTATTCAAACTTTAATGGCTGGTATGATTAACTGATAGTGTAAGCTTAGCCAAAATTCTAAGTTTGATTTTTTGCTATAAATATATAACAAAAAACCATAGCATCTATTGAGAAATTGTTATATGCTCAGAACTCTGCTACATATTTTCCTTTATATACAGTATTTCATTTAATCTTCATTAAAAATCTAATACATGAAAGCCATTACTATTGTTATCCCCAGTTTATAGTAACTGTGCTTGGAGAGATTCTATCACTTGCCCAGGTTCATACTGTTTGGAAGTGATGAAAGCAAGCTTTGACCCAGGTATTCTGCCTCCAGAGTTGGAACTCTATTCATACTCTATGACCTCCTGAGTAAATGACACTGTGTCTTTCAGCAATGAAATTATAACCCCAAACTCTAAACCAAAATGTGAAACTCTTAACTCTAAAACCAAAATGTGAAATAATTTATGAGACAAACATAAGCCCAAGTTGGCACAGGATACCAAAAATGCTGAGCCACAAGAATGTGTCATGGTTAGGCCCCTGTAAATTTTAAAAAACAATGCATGGAACTGGTATCGTCATCTTTGAAAGATTTTCTCCATTTTGACTGAAATTTAAAATTCTACTTTATTTTTTTTTCAACGTTTTTTTTTTATTTTTTTTATTTTTTTTTATTTTTGGGACAGAGAGAGACAGAGCATGAACGGGGGAGGGGCAGAGAGAGAGGGAGACACAGAATCGGAAACAGGCTCCAGGCTCCGAGCCATCAGCCCAGAGCCTGACGCGGGGCTCGAACTCCCGGACCCGCGAGATCGTGACCTGGCTGAAGTCGGACGCTCAACCGACTGCGCCACCCAGGCGCCCCTAAAATTCTACTTTAGATAGAACTCAAGTATGAGAACAAAATGGTCCCTGAGCAATGGATTCAGGAAATGCTCCTAAGGGCATAGAAAGCTCAGCCATGTTCAAGATACTTAAAAGCCTGTGTGTAGTGTTTCAAGGGAAAAGCTAGAGTATCAGCAAGTGGATGTAGCACAAAGACATGGCATCCAGGGCTAGACATAATCAGGAATCCAGGCAAAAGACAGGTATCATCAAGAAGGTATATACACATCTATTTCATCTGCATTGTCAGGGGAGTAAAACAGGAGAGCAGGACTTAAAAAAAAAAGGAAAGGAAGAACGAAATCTTGACCTAGGAACTAGAACCCAGAGATAAACTATGACTCAGGAGGAAGTGATAGGAAATACCACTGATCATAATTAGAGGGACTGAATTCCAGGCAAAGTGAAAGAATAAGATTTATAAATATCTACCTAGGAATTTATTGGCCAGCACTACAGATGCTAATTTGGGTTAGGGAAAACAACAAAGTATTAGAGTTGAATCTTTCCAGATTAGAGACACAAAACAAAGTCAAAAACATAATTTTCATACAATCAGCTGTCAAGTAATCTACTGTGGGACTGAACTTTTACAGCCATCTGTGGAAATTTATAAGATGGCAGAACCTAGAAACATGATAGAGATATTGACACTCTAAATTTGCAAGTAAAAGGATATTGTAAATGATCCAGATCCTTCTATGGAGTTGGAGTACAAAATGATTGCTATGGCAGAAAGTGTATGTGAAGGTCATTAAGAATTAAATTGAACCCAACTTTTCAAGCTCCCAAGTTTGAAATGAAGTATTTTCTGAATCCAATGCAGGGAGAACAATATAACAAAGACAGCAATTACAAAAATCAGGTTTGCAAAGATTTTGAATCTTTTTTTTTAATGTCTATTTTGAGAGAGAGAGAGAGTGCATGAGTACGGAAGGGACAGAGAGACAGAGAGAGAATCCCAAACAGGTTCCACACTCAGCATGGAGACTGGTGCAGGGCTTGATCTAAAGACAATGAAATCATGACTTGAGCCAAAATCAAGAGCTGAACCCTTAACCTACTGAGCTGTCTGGCACCCCAAGATTTTGAATTTTTAGAAATAAGCTCCTCATGTTGGCTTTGGAGTTACAAAAAAAAGTAAGTTTCTTTTCTCTCTTCTTAGAGAGAAAGCTAGGGAAAGGCATTATAAAAATATTTCAATGATTTCTATCACACATGTAGAAGCTCAATAAAAAACCCTATGTGAAAATTATTGGGATTAATAAATGCATATTTCTAGCCACAGCAGACTTTGTTAATTATGATAAAAAATAATTCTCTAGAGTATTTAAAAAATACTCCCACTTACAGTGTTATATACCAGTACTTAGCTTTTTAAAAAATACAAGAGATTTAGTCTTCAAAAAGTGGAATTTCACAGCTTCTTACTAGACATGTCTCCTTAGGCAAAGGAAACAAAAGCAAAAATTAACTATTGGGACCTCATCAAGATAAAAAGCTTCTGAAATCATTGTTGCACTATACGCTAACTATTTTGGATATAAATTTTTAAAAGTAAAAAATAAAATTTAAAAAAAAAGCTTCTGCGCAACGAAGGAAGCAATCAACAAAACTAAAAGGCAAATGATGAAATGAGGTAAGATATTTGCAAATGACATATCAGATAAAGGGTAAGTATCTAAAATCTAAAAAGAACTTATCAAACCCAACATTTAAAGAACGAGTGAAGTGGGGCGCCTGGGTGGCGCAGTCGGTTAAGCGTCCGACTTCGGCCAGGTCACGATCTCGCGGTCCGTGAGTTCGAGCCCCGCGTCAGGCTCTGGGCTGATGGCTCGGAGCCTGGAGCCTGTTTCCGATTCTGTGTCTCCCTCTCTCTCTGCCCCTCCCCCGTTCATGCTCTGTCTCTCTCTGTCCCAAAAATAAATACAAAAACGTTGAAAAAAAAGTCCCCTAAGATGGGTACCAATGGGAACCCAACTTCTACCTTGCCTGGCAATAATGAGACAATGCACGTACTTTTCCTGTTGGAACAAGAAAGTGTGAGAAACAGGCAAACAAGACAGGTGTATATAAAATCTAGATCCTCAAAATAAAATACCTAAAAAATACAGGTTTTAATTGAAAATCACTATCACACCAAGAAGGTATCAAACTGAATGAAACAAAGAAACAAACAAGAAAGACAATGAACAGATGCTAACATCAAGGTAAAAGAGAAGTTAAATTATCTGAAACATAGTTTAAAGCAGCCATTATAAAAATGAATAATTGTGAAATATATTTAAAGTCTCAGCATAGAAATAGAATATTACAACAAAGAAACAGAAGATATAAAGTGGATAGGCTCAACAGCAGAAGGGAGAGGCCAGAGGAAAGAATAAACTAGAAGGTAGATTAATAAAATTACTCATTCTGAATGGAGAAAAAAAATCAACTGAGAGAAGCCTTGGGGACCTATGAGATTATGCCAAAATATCTCTGCATTCATTCAACCAAGTAGCAGATAAAGAGAGAAAAATGCAGGATTGAAAAACTGATTGAAGAAGTAACAACAGAAAACTCGAATTTGCCAAAAGACATCAGCCTACAGACGCAGAAGACCAATCCAGGAAAGTAAACACCAAACGTGATAAAGTTTGAGCATTTCATACCAAGACATATCATAGCAAAACTTCTGAAAACTAAAGACAAAGAAAAAAACCTTGAAAGGTGTGAGAAACCTAATTCCACCCATAAGGGAAATCATTAGATCAGAGAAAGGGAAAGGGAAAGATTATATTTTCAGCAGATTTCCTATCAAACTATGGAGGCTGGAAGGAAGTGGCACAGCATTTTTCAAGTACTGAAAGAAAGTAACTGTCAATTTAAAATTTCATATCCAGCAAAAACACTTCCTTTAGAAATGAAGGGGAAATCAAGACATTCTCCAATAAATGAAAACCAAGAAAATTTATTGGCAGTAGACATACCCTAATAGAATGGCTAAAAGAATTTCTCAAACAGAAAGCAAACAAGAGGGAATCTTGGATTATCTGTATATAGAGAGAACAACGGCCCAGAGGGCAGAGGTGGGAGCCATATAGCATAATTGTCAGGCCTTGAAACCTAACGGAGTTTGCCCTTCTGAATTTTAAAATTACTTTGGCTGGTGACTCCTTTTTTCCTTCCATTTTCTCCCTTTTTATTGGGCGTTTTTATAATTGGTATTATGTACTTGTGCCTCCATTGTATTTTGTATACAGATAACTTGCTTTCTAGTTTCACAGAATGTATAGTTATGCCAATGCATAACACTTAGAGTCTCACCTATACCTAATTGAGATAAATGATAAAGTCTGGGGACTTTGAGCTAATGAAATTTATATGACACTGTGGAATTTGAATGGATGATGTCATGGGTTGAGACTTTTGAGTATATTTGCATTGGATGAATGTATTTTGGATATGGGAAGACATTAATCATTTGGATATGGAGGCTGGAAAACAAATAATTCCCATAAAGAAATGGGTCATAAACCAGGAAAAGCAAGCCATCTCTCAAAGCTAGAAAACTCAAGGAAACATTTTCCCTAAGAGATTCCAGAAAAAATGCAGCCTTATTAATACCTTATTTTTTAGCTCAGTGAAATTGATCTCAAACTTATGGCCTCCAGAACTATAAGTTAATAAATTTGTGTTGTTTTCTTTTGGTACATCCGTGATGATTTATTGTAACAGCAATAGGAAACTAAAACAGTCAAGAAGAAATAAAGAATGTGACAAGTAAAATTATGGCTATGTATAATAGACATTTCTTCTCTTCTAAAGTTCTAAGTTATGTTTGACAGATGAAACATGAACTTTAACACTGTCTGATGTGGTTCTTAATGTATGTTACTGTTTTTTCAGATTGTTATAAACAATGAGGCTAAAGGATGTAAAGGAATGTAAGGTTTTGATACTGCACTAGAACTTGTAAAATAATAACACTAGTAGACTCTGACAACCTACGTTTACATAACCTTAAACCTAAAGCAACCACTCCAAGACCTCTATAAAGAGATATACTCAAAAATACTACAGATAAATAAAAATGTAATTCTAAAAAAGGTTCGTATAACTACATGAAGGCATGGAAAATGAGAAAGGAAGAAATAAGAATAAAGAGAAAACAAAAATTAAAATAGCAGATATAAAACCTAACACATGAATAATTATATTAAATGTAAATGATCTAAATATACAAATTAAAATACAGAAATTGACAGAGTGGATTTAAAACATGACTCTATGTTGTGCATCTCTGTGAATTGCTGTATATTTCTGTAGAAATTCACTTTAAATATATGTAGATAGGAAAATTTTGAGTAGAAAAACAAATGTAAAAAGAGGTACAATGAAACCATTAATCAAAATAAAGCACAAGTGTCTACATTAGTATCAAATAAAGTAGACAAGAGCAAAGAAAATTACCAAAGATAGAGTGACATTATATAATGACCAAAGTACCAATTCACCAAGAAGACATGTATACACAAAGAATAAAGCTATGAAATATGTGAAGCAAAAACTAGTAGAACCGAAAGGAAAAAAAAATAAATTCACAATTATAGTGGGAGATGTCAACACCATAACTCAACAGTGAAAAAGTAACTAGACATAACATTTGCAAGGATACAGAAAACCTCAGTAACACCATCAACCAATAGTAACTAATGAACATTTACAGAACATTCCGCCCAACAAAAACAAGATACACACTATTTTTTCAGTGACCATGGCCCAAGACCGGCCGTATACTCTGCCACTAGGCAACCTTCAGCAAATATAAAAGGGTTGAAACCATATAAAGTATACTCTCTGACCACAATGAAATCAAGTTAGAAACTACTACCAGAAAGACAAGAAACTAATAAATTCATCTATAAAAAATCCATGACTTTTTTATTATTTTTCTCAAAGTAATTAAAAATATACATTGAATTTAATGAAAATATAAAATACCAAAGTTTGTGGGACACCATTAATTTTTTATTTTTTTATTTTTTTATTTTATTTTTTATTTTTTAAAATTTATATCCAAATTAGTTATATAATGCAACAATGATTTCAGGAGTAGATACCTTAGTGCCCCTTACCCATTTAGCCCATCACCCCTCCCACAACCCCTCCAGTAACCCTCAGTTTGTTCTCCATATTTATGAGTCTCTTCTGTTTTGTCTCCCTCCCTGTTTTTATATTATTTTTGTTTCCCTTCCCTTATGATCATCTGTTTTGTCTCTTAAAGTCCTCATATGAGTGAAGTCATATGATTTTTGTCTTTCTCTGACTCATTTCACTTAGCATAATATCCTCTAGTTCCATGCACGTAGTTGCAAATAGCAAGATTTCATTCTTTTTGATTGCCTAGTAATACTCCACACACACACACACACACACACACACACACACACACACACACACATACATACAACATCTTCTTTATCCATTCATCCATCACTGGACATTTGGGCTCTTTCCATACTTTGGCTATTGTTGATAGTGCTGCTGTACACAGTGGGTGCATGTGTGTGGGGAACATTAAAGCAGTAGTGAAAGTCAAATTTATAAACTAAATGCCTCAATTATTAAGTGAAACAAGTCTCATATCAATAATCAAAACTCCTTCTTTAAGGATGTAGAAAAAAAGGAAATAAATGCAGAGCAAGCAGGAAGAAGGTAATGATAAAGAGTAGAAAGCAATGAAATTTTAAAAAGAAAAATAGAGAAAATTAATGAAACAAAGAGTTGGCTCCTTGAAATTTTTCAATAAAGTTTATAAACCTCTGTAGAAAGACTGACTGACAAATAAAAATGAAGATACACATTACAAATGTGAGGAATGAAACAGGGAATATCACTTTAGACCTTTAAGACATCAAAAAGAATGTCTAAGGAAATACTACAAACAAATCTATACATATACATTTGGCAACTTAAATAAAATGGACCAATTTCTTTAAAAATACAAAGTACCAAAACATACCTAATATGAAAGAGATCATTTGACTAGCCCTGTAATTTCTAAGGAAATTGCATTCATTATTCAAATACTCACAAAAAAGAAATCTCCAGGACTAGATGTTTTCACTGGAGAATTCTACCAAATGTTCACAGAAAAATTAACAATTCTACATAACCTCTTCCAAGTAACAGAAGAGAAGGTAACACTTCCCAATTCACCCTAGGAAGTGAGTATTACCCTTATACCAATACAAGATAAAGAGATTATCAAAGAAAGAAAGGGTAGAGAGGGGAATAAAAGGTGAAATGGATGGAAGGGGAGGGAAGAAAGAAAGAAAAATAAAAAGAGAGAGAAAGAGAGAGAGGAAGGAAGGAAGGAAGGAAGGCAGGAAGGCAGGAAGAAGGAGGGAGGGAGGAAGGAGGAAGGAAGGAAGGAAGGAAGGAAGGAAGGAAGGAAGGAAGGAAGGAAGGAAAGAACTACAGACCAGTATCTCTTATAGATATAAATGAAAAAAACCTTAACATAATATTAGCAAATAGAAGGCAACAAAATATAATAAGAATTAAACACCTAGACCAAGTGGGGGATGCAAGGCTGATTCATTATTTGAAAACAAATCAATATAATCTAACACTTATGGGTGCCTGGGTGACTCAGTTGAGCATTTGAGCTCAGGTCATGATCTTGTGATTCATGGGATCGAGCCCTACATGGGACTCTCTCTCTCTCTGCCCACCTCCGCTCGTGCTCTCTCTCTCTCTCTCTCTCTCAAAATAAATGAACTTAAAAAAAAATTTTAAGGTAATATTTAAACAGGCTAAAGAAGGAAAATCACAGTGATCCTATCCATCAATGAAGAATAAGCATTTGAATACAATGTTATATGTCAATTATATCTCAATTTTTAAAATGAATAAAGCATTTGGAAAAACTCAACACCCATTAGTAATAAAAGCTCTCTTCGGGGCTAACATGGTGGAGAAGTAGGGGGATCTGTACTTCCCACGTCTCACAAATAAGGAATGGCTGAAGCCAAAGGACTTTGAACCCCAAGAGTCTGGGAGGAAAAGAGACTGAGTCTACCAGGAAGAAACCGCAGAACCTGATGGCCATACATGGGTGATTGTGAACTGGGGGAGATAAAACAGGCTGTGTAGGCATGGAGGGGAGGGATCCCCTTCTGCCAAGAGACAAAGGGAAGAGAAAGAATGGCTGGGGAAGTGTAAGATTGTATCTGGACAAGAGAAAAAACCTCGGACCTGGACACAGAAGGATCCCATCTCTAACTGCAGGTTAGAGGATCTCTAACCGCAGATCCCATCTTCAGACTGGGGCCAGCTGCCCTCTTCCAGCACCTGGGGAGGAGGGGAGCCACTCTGGGTTCAGTGGTAGGTCAGGGGTGCCGTCTGCAGCAGGAGAAACCGGTCACCTACCCGAAGCGCTGCAGCACAGGACAAAACCAGCTGGGATGACATATCGGGTGGCGTGGAGAGGCACTTCCCCAGTACCCTGGCACATGGAGTGGGAGTTTAAATCCCAGCCAAACGCTGGAGCACAAGAGTCTCATCTGTGCCCACTGCATAGTGAGGACAGCTCCAAAGGAGTGATTTGGGACACCAGGATGTAGAGAACAGACTGGGGGGTTGCCATTTTTCTCCCCACCATGACCAAGGTGGGGCTTCAGGGATTGGTTCTCAGGGCGGAGCCACAGTGGAGGCGGGAACAGCCTACACCAAACCACATTCCTCCCTGCCAGGTAACTGTATCTACTGGAGCAGGATAGACCCTGTAGAACCAGACGGACCCCTCCTCAAGACCAGCACTACTACATTGCCTGGATTAATTGTAGGACAATTCTTGTTATATAGATATATTTTCCCCTGCATTTCTCCTTCTTATCTCTTCCCTCCTCTAGGCTGGTTACTCTGGTTATTAGCTTGTTTAAACAGACATATTTAATCCAGTCTCTTGATACATGGTCTACACCTCTTTTACTTTCCTTTCTCTCTCTCTGGAATAATCAAGCCATATAGTTTCTTTGGGTAAATTTATCTTCATTTCTTTTTCTCACCTCCTTCCTTATTTTCCTTTCTCTCTTTCTCTGGGTTAAGCCTTTTAGTCTCTCTGCCTGGTCAATGTTTATTTTTTCTTTTTTCCCCACCCATCTCTCACTTTGTATGTGCTCTTCCATCAGCATCATCTCCACCCTGTTCTTGATTTGTAACTGGTGTTTCGGGTTGTTTTTGGATTGATTTTAGTTTTTTTAATTTTTGTTTGTTTGGTTTTTGTTTGTGTGTTTGCGTGTTCTTGTTTCCTGTTGGTCTGTTTTCCTTTCCAGGTCTACTTCAAGGAAAAATCAAAGCACACCTGGTGGAAGGTCCAAAACATCACTATGGGTAGAGAAATAAAATAACCAAAGTCATAACAGAGAACAAGTAACACTCTCCAATAAACACCTCCTGAAGGGCCAGGCCCTGGACAGTGTATGACCCCCTTTGATAAAGCAGTGTCGCAGGTGCAGAGCATGTAACAAGCTTTAAAAACTCATAAGGGACAGAAAACTAACCAAAATGATGAAACAGAAGAATTCTCCTCAAAATACATTCCAGGAAGAAGTGACAGCTAAAGAATTGAGGAAAACAGATACGAGCAATATAACTGAACAATAATTTAGAATAATAGTCATAAAATTAATCTCCAGGCTTGAAAAAAGCATAGAAGACAGCAGAGAAACTATTGCTGCAGAGATCAAGGGACTAAAATATAGCCATGATGAATTAAAAAATGCTATAAATGAGGTGCAAATAAAATGGAGGCGGCCACAGCAAGGATTGAAGAGGGAGAGGGGGAAAATAGGTGAATTAGAAGATAAAATTATGGAAAAGAGGAAGCTAAGACAAAGAGAGATAATAAAAATTCTGGGCCACGAGGGGAGAATTAGAGAACTAAGTGATGCCATCAAGCAAAACAATATCCGTATCATAGGAATTCCAGAAGAAGATGTAGAGAAAGGGGCTGAAGGTATACTTGAACAAATTGTAGCTGAGAACTTCCCCAATCTGAGGAAGCAAACAGGCATTGAAATCCAAAAGGCACAGAGAAGTCCTTTCAGACGTAACATGAATTGATCTTCTGCACAACATATCATAGTGAAACTGGCAAAAAAACAATAGAGAATTCTGAAAGCAGCTAGGGATAAACGGGCCTTAAGAGACAAATGTAGACACTTAAGGGTAGTAGCAAACTATCTACTGAAACTTGGCAGGCCAGAAAGGAATGGCAGGAAATCTTCCATGTGATGAACAGGAAAAATATGCAGCCAAGAATCCTTTATCCAGAAAGCCTGTCATTCAGAATAGAAGGAGAGATAAAGGTTTTCCCAAACAAAAACTGAAGGAATTCATCACCACTGAACAAGCCATACAAGACATCCTAAGGGGGACTGTGTGCGTGAAATTTTGCAAGGACCACAAAGGACCAGAGACATCAGTACAAGCATGAAACCTACAGATAACACAATGACTCTGAACCCATATCTTTCAATAATAACACTGAATGTACATGGACTAAATGCTCCAGTCAAAAGACATAGGGTATCAGAATGGATTTAAAAAAAAAAAAAAAAAAAGACCCACCTATTTGCTGTCTACAAGAGACTCATTTTAGACCTGAGGACACCTTCAGATTGAAAGTGAGGGGATGGACAACTATCTATCATGCTACTGGAAGTCAAAAGAAAGCTGGAGTAGCCATACTTATAGCAAACAAACTAGACTTTATGGGGCGCCTGGGTGGCGCAGTCAGTTAAGCGTCCGACTTCAGCCAGGTCACGATCACGTGGTCCGTGAGTTCGAGCCCCGCGTCAGGCTCTGGGCTGATGGCTCTGATGGTTTCTGATTCTGTGTCTCCCTCTCTCTCTGCCCCTCCCCTGTTCATGCTCTGTCTTTCTCTGTCCCAAAAATAAATAAACGTTGAAAAAAAAAAATTTAAATCAAAGGATGTAACAAGAGATGAAGAAGAGCATTATATAATAATCACAGGGTCTATCCATCAGGAAGAGCTAACAATTATAAAGGTCTATGCACCAAATTCAGCAGCACCCAAATATATACAACAATTAATCACAAACATAAGCAACCTTATCAATAAGAATGTGGTAACTGCAGGGGACTTTAATACCACACTTACAACAATGGACACATCATCCAGACAAAAAAAAAAAAAAAAAAAAAAAATCAATAAAGAAACAATGGCCCTGAATGATACATTGGAGCAGATGGACTTGAGAGATATATTCACAACTCTGCATCCCAAAGCAGCTGAATATACTTTCTTCTCGGGTGCACATGGAACATTCTCCAAGATAGATCACATACTGGGTCACAAAACAGCTCTCAATAAACATAAAAGAATTGAGATCATACCATGCATACTTTCAGATCACAATGCTATGAAAGTTGATATCAACTACAGGAAAAAGTCTGGAAAACCTCCAAGAGCATGGAGAGTAAAAAAACATCCTACTAAAGAATGAATGGGTCTACCAGGCAATTACAGAAGAAATTTAAAAATATATGAAAAGAAATAAAAATGAAAATACAATAATCCAAACCCTTCGGGATGCAGCAAAGGCAGTCCTAACAGGAAAATACATTGCAATCCAGGCCTGTCTCAAGATAAAAAAAATCCCAAATACAAAATCTAACAGCACAGCTAAAGGAACAAGAAGCAAAACAACAAAGACACCACAAACCCACCCAGCAGAAGGAAAGATATAATAAAGATCAGAGCAGAAATCAACATAGAATCAAAAAAAAAAAAAAAAAAAAACAGTAGAAAAGCTCAATGAAACCAAGAATTGGTTTTTTGAAAAAAATAAACAAAATTGATAAACCTCTAGCCAGGCTTCTCAAAAAGAAAAGAGAGAGGACCCAAACAGATAAAATCACGAATGAAATTGGATTTACTACAACCTACCCCTCACAAATATAAGCAATTATCAGGGCATACTATGAAAAGTTATATGCCAACAAACTGGACAACCTGGAAGAAATGGGAGAGTTCCTCAACACCCACACACTACCAAAACTCAAATGGGAAGAAATAGAAAATTTGAACAGACCCGTAACTAGTGAAAAAATTCAATCAGTTATCAAAAATCTCCCAACAAATAAGAGTCCTGGAACAGATGGCTTCCCTGGGGAATTCTACCAGACATTTAAAGCATAGTTAATACCTATCCTTTTCAAGCTGTTCCAAAAATTAGAAATGGAAGGAAAACTTTCAGGCTCTTTCTATGAAGCCAGAATTACATTGATTCCCAAACCAGACACAGACCCAGCAAAAAAAGAGAACTACAGGCCAATATCCCTGGTGAATATGGATGCAAAAATTCTCAACAAGATACTAGCAAATTGAATTCAACAGCTTATAAATATAATCATTCACCATGATCAAGTGGGATTCATACCTGGGCTACAGGGCTGGTTCAACATTCACAAATCAGTCAGTGTGATACATCACATTAATAAAAGGAAAAATAGGAATTACATGATCCTGTAAATCGATGCAAAAAAAGCATTTCAAAATTCAGCATGCTTTCTTAATAATCCTTTCTTAATAATAACCCTCAAGTAGGTCGTGATAGAAGGAACATACTTAAGCATCATAAAAGTTATTTATGAAAAGCCCACAGCTAATATCATCCTCAGTGGGGAAAAACTGAGAGCCTTCCCCCGAGGTCAGGAACACAACAGGGATGTTCATTTTCACCGCTGTTGTTTAACAGTTTTGGAAATCCTAGCATCAACAATCAGACATCAAAATGAAATCAAAGGCATCAAAATTGGCAAAGATCAAGTCAAACTTTCACTTTTCACAGAGGGCATGATACTCTACATGGAAAACCCGACAGACTCCACCAGAAACCTGTTAGAACTGATACATGAATTCAGCAAAGTCACAAGGTACAATACCAATGTACAGAAATTGGTTTCATTTTTATACACCAATAATGAAGCAACAGAGAGAGAAGTAAAGAAACTGATCCCGGGGTACCTGGGTAGCTCAGTAAGTTAGGCATCCTACTTTAGCTCAGGTCATGATCTCATGGTCTGAGTTCGAGCCCCACGTCAGGCTCTGTGCTGACAGGTCAGAGCCTGGAGCCTGTTTTAGATTCTGTGTCTCCCTCACTCTCTGACCCTCCCCCATTTATGCTCTGTCTCTGTCTCAAAAATAAATAAACATTAAAAAAAATTTTTTTAAAAACAAAGTGATCCCATTCACAATTGCACCAAGAACCATAAAATACCTAGGAATAAACCTAGCCAAAGATGTTAAAGTTCTGTATGCTGAAAACTATAGAAAGCTTATGAAGGAAATTGAAGAAAACCCAAAGAAATGGAAAAACATTCCATGCTCATGGAAGAATAAATATTGTTAAAATGTCAACACTACCCAAAGCAATCTACACATTCAATGCAATCCCAATCAAAATTGCACCAGCATTCTTATCAAAGCAAGAACAAATCAATCCTAAAGTTTGTATGTAACCACCAAAGACCCCAAATCACCAAAGTAATGTTGAAAAAGAAAACCAAAGCAGGAGGCATCACAATAGTAGACTTTAGCCTCTACTACAAAGCTGTGATAATCAAAAGAGTATGGTCTTGGCACAAATACAGACACATAGACCAATGGAATAGAATAGAGAACCCAGAATTGGACCCACAAATGTAGGATCAACTAATATTTGACAAAGCAGGAAAGAGTATCCAATGGAAAAAAGACAGTCTGTTTAGTAAATGGTGCTGGGAGAACTGGATAGCAACATGCAGAAGAATGAAACTAGACCACTTTTTTACAGCATACACAAAAATAAACTCAAAATGGATAAAGGACCTGAATGTGTGACAGGAAACCATCAAAATCCTAGAGGAGAAAGCAGGAAAAAACCTCTTTGGCCTCAGCTGCAGCAATTCCTTATTTGACACATCTACAAAGGCAAGGGAATGAAAAGCAAAAATGAACTATTGGGACCTCATCAAGATAAAAAGCTTCTGCACTGAAAAGGAAACAATCAACAAAATTAAAAGGCAACCAACAGGATGGGAAAAGATATTTGCAAACGACATATTGGATAAAGGGCTAGTATCCAAAACCTATAAAGAACTCACCAAATTCCACACCCGAAACAGAAATAATCCAGTGAAAAAAATTGGGCAGAAGACATGAATAGACACTATTCCAAAGAAGACATCCACATGGCCAACAGACACGTGAAATGATGCTCAATGTCGCTCCTCATCAGGGAAATACAAATCAAAACCACACTGAGATACTACCTCATGCCAGTCAGAGTGGCTAAAATGAACAAATCAGGAGACTATAGATGCTGGAGAGGATGTGGAGAAATGGGAACCCTCTTGCACTGTTGGTGGGAATGCAAACTGGTGCAGCTTCTCTGGAAAACACTGTGGAGGCTCCTCAAAAAGTTAAAAATAGAACTACCTATGACCCAGCAATAGCACTTCTAGGAATTTACCCAAGGGATACAGGAGTGCTGATACATAGGGGCACTTGTACCCCAATGTTTATAGCAATGCTATCAACAATAACCAAATTATGGAAAGAGCCTAATTGTCCATCAACTGACAAGTGGGTCAAGAAGATGTGGTTTATATATACAATGGAATACTACCTGGCAATGATAAAGAATGAAATCTGGCCATTTGCAGCAACGTGGCTGGAACTGGAGAGTATTATGCTACGTGAAATAAGTCAGTCAGAAAAAGAGAGATACCATATGTCCACTCATATGTGGATCTTGAAAAACTTAACACAAGACCATGGTAGAGGGGAAGGGGGGAAAAAGTTACAGAGGGAGGAGGCAAACCATAAGAGACTCTTAAATATAAGAACAAACTGAGGGTTGATGGGGGGTGGGGGAGAGGGGAAAGTGGGTGATGGGCACTGAAAGTGCCCACTGAAAGTGGGTGATGAGCACTTGTTAGGATGAACACTGGGTGTTGTATGGAAACCGATTTGAAAATAAATTATGTTTTAAAAAAAAGAAAGAAGTCAAATAAAAAATAGTAACAAAAGCCATCAAAGAAATAAGAATAAAAGGGAACTTCAATTTGATAAAGAGCATGTACAAAAAATTCTTTAATAAACCTTATACTTAATTTTAGTACTAAATGCTTTCTCCCAAATGGGGAACAAGGTAAGGATGTCCACTGTCATGACTCTTCCTCACCATAATACTGGAAGTTCTAGACACTGAATTAAGGAAATAAAAGATGAAGGCAAACCGATTAGAAGGGAAGAAATAAAACTGTGCCTATTTGAAGATGACATGATTGTCTATATAGAAAATATTAAGAAATCTACAAAATCTTAGAACACATAAGTTCAGTAAGATCACAGGATACAAGATCAACATACAAAATTCAATACCATGTCTATATACCAGCAATGAACATCTAGACAATAAAATTAACAATTCACTACCACTCACAATCACTGAAAAAAATAACTTTATAGATCTAACTAAACACAGTCCTGCACACTGAAAACTATTAAATGCTAATGAAGGAACTCAATAAATATGTAAACAAATAGAAAGACATTATGTGTTCATGTATTGAAAGACTTGGAACAGTAAAGATGACAATTTTATTTGAATTAATATATAAATTTAGAGTAATTCCTATCAAAATCCCAGCAAGTTATTTTTGTAGATATGGACTAAATTTAGAAAACAAGGCCAACAAATTTGGAGTACTAAAACAATTTTGAAAGAGACTAAAATGGAAGAAATTATAGACATAAATTATAGACAGAGGGATAGACATAAATTATTAAAATAAAATAGAAAACCCAGAAACAAACCCATGCAAATATATTCAACTGATTGATAAAAGTTTAAAAGCAGTTCAATTGAGCAATAGTCTTTTCCACAAATGATGCATACGCAGGTCTCACTTCCCCCAAAATATCTTAACCTACGTCTTTCCCTTCATACCAAATAGTAATTCAAAAATTAGGGGAAAACATAGAAGAAAATGTTAACGATGTAGTGCCAAGCAAAGTTATTAAATTTAATGCCAAAAGCAAGATCAATATAAGAACAAGTTGAAAATTTTTAACTTCATCAAAATTAAAGACATTTGCTCTGTGAAAGACCCTAGAAAGAGAATGAAAAAGCAAGGTACAGCCTGGGAGAAAATATGTGCAAATCATAACCAAAAGACTACTATAGAAAATATATAAAGAACTTTCAAAATTCAACAGGAAAAGAATAATCCAAATATGTCTAAGGAAGATATATACATTCAAATAAGCATACGAAAACATGCTCTACATCATATATCATTAGGGAAATACAAATTAAAGACAACAACGAGATACAATTACACATCTATTAGAAAAGCCAAAATCTGGAATGCTGCCAACAGCAAATGCTGGTGAGGATATGAAGCAACAGAAACTCTCTTACCTTGCTTGTGGGAATGCAAAAAGGTACAGCCACTATGGAAGATAATTGGGTGGTTTCTTATAAAACTAAACATATTCTTATCATATGATCCAGCAATTGTGCTCCTTGGTATTTACTCAAGGAGATAAAAACTTATTTCCACACAAAAACTTGCACACAGATATTTATAGGAACTTATTCATAATTGTCCTAAGTTGGAAACAAACAAGATATTCTTCAGTAAGTGAATGGATAAATAAACTAAGATACATCTGGACAATGGAACACTGTTCAGTGCTAATAAAATAAAATAAAATGAGCTATTACCTTAAATTCTTATTACTAATTGAAAAAAGCCAATCTGGAAAGGCTATATACTATATGATTCCAACTATATAACACTGTGAAAAAGGCAAAACTGTAGACAGTAACAAGATCAGTGGTAGCTGGTTGTAGGGGGATAAGGGGCCAGATGAATAGGTAGAAAGCACAGAGGATTTTTACGACAGTAAAAATATTCTGTAATATTATAATAGATACATGTCATTGTATATTTGTCCAAATCCATAGAATATACAATACTAAGAGTGAATAATAAAGTAAACTATAGACGTTGGATGACTATGACGTGTCAGTGTAGATTCATCATTTTTAACAAACATAACACCCTGATGAGGGATGTTGATAATGGGGGAGGCTATGGTGTGTTGTAGGAGAGAATTTAGAGGAAATCTCTGTGTCTTTCCTTCAATTTTTCTGCAAACCTTAAACTGCTCTAAAAAGTAATAATGAAGTCATAAAAAATCTAGTTAGAAAATGGGCAAAAGACATGAAGAAATATTTCACCAAAGATGAATAAATTGACACAAGAAAAGCAATCCAACGTCTAGCTATTAGAAAAATGCAAATGAAAATCACAGTGACATGTCACTACACACTTTTCCAAATGGTTAAGGTAAAAAAAATGACAATGCCCTATGTTGGCAAGGATGCAGAGAAATTGTATCATTTATACATTGCTGGTGGGAATGTAAAATGGTATGACCATTCTGGCAAAGTTGGGTAGTTTCATTAAAAAAACAAAAAACCATCCTTGCAAATACCATACTACACAGCGATTGTACTCCTAGGCAGTCATTCCAGAGAAATGAAGATTTATGTTCACACAAATATCTTACACTAATATTTATAGCAGCTTTATTCATAATAGTTAACACCTGGAAACAATCCAGACACCCTTCAATGGATGAATGATTAAACAAATTGTGGTACATCCATACCATGGAACAGTTCCCAGTAATAAAAAGAAACAAACTCTTGTTATAGCAGGGCATGCATGAATCTTCAAATAATTACACTGAATATTTTTTTAAAAAATCCAAACTCAAAAGCATACATAGTATGTGGCTTGTGGTTTCTTTACACAAAATTCTTGAAATGATAAAGTTGTAAAAAGGGAAAACAGGTTAGTGGATCCTAGAGGTTAAGGATGGTTTGGGAGCCAAGTGCATGTAGCTATAAAAGGCAATTTGAGGCATCCTTGTGGTGATGGCAAAGTGCTGTGTCTCAACTGTATCAGTGTCAATATTCCAGTGGCCATATTGTTTTGCAAGATGTTACCACTAGGGGAAATTGGGAAAAAATACAGAGGGTGTCTCTTTATTATTTCTTACAAATGCATGTCAATCTAAAATTATCTCAAAATGAAAAATGATGATTTTTTAAAAGAATCCTCTTGAAGTTCTTTTAAAAGGGCATATTCTCCAGTCCCACCCTCAAAGGGTATCATTCACTCAATCTGGAATGGGATTTGGAAATCTGTGTGTTTAACATGCTTCCTGGTGATTGGGATAGTATGGTCCATAGACCCCAGTGAGAGAACAGTTGAGAGAAAGTAACCCTCAGATTTGATATAATGTGCCTCCAGTCTAATTGCTTTCTGTAAGTCAACTCTACTCCTACCAGTTGGAAGAAAGCCAAACCATTAGGAGTCAGATCTTTTGTGGTTCATGAGTTCAAGCTACACATTGGGCTCTGTACTGACAGCTCAGAGCCTGGAGCCTGCTTCAGATTCTGTCTCCCCCTCTCTCTACTCCTCCCCTGCTTGCATTCTCTCTTTCTCTCTCTCTCAAAAAATAAATAAAAACATTTTTTAAAAATAACAGGGCACTGGCTAAAGGGATTGGGTCTTGTACTCACTCTCTTAGCAATGCATTAGGGAACACTGGTTTATTAGGTTGTGAAAATGTGAAAAGCAACCTATGGTCTCCTTTGTGAGTAAAATTTATCCAAAAAATTGTTTAGCTACGAATGCTATCTAGATAACATAACAGAAAATTATGTTGCCACTCCCACATTTCAGTGAATTTTCATCTGCTCCTCAAAAAAAAATAAAAAATAAAATTACCTATTTCACAAAGTGACTTTCCCTTTTAGACATGGGTAATGAGAAGAGAGAACATATTCTAATCTTGCCCAACATTTACGTGTAATTAGAGACAGGCTACTTTATGAAACTGAACATCAGTCTGATGTAGAAGAACAAGGTCTATGTAGATTTAAAAAAACAAACAAAAAACAAACAAAAACAATACTCACATAAGAATAATTGAGATTATCTTTGAATTTGAAAAAACATTTAGGGGACTCCTGGGTGGCTTAGTCAGTTAAATGTCTGACTTCCACTCAGGTCATGATCTCACGGTTTGTGGGTTCAAGCTCCATGTCGGGCTCTGTGCTGACAGCTCAGAGCCTGGAGTCTGCTTTGGACTGTCTGTCTGTCTGTCTCTCTCTCTCTCTCTCTCTCTCTCTCTGTCCCTTCGCTGCTCACATTCTTTTTCTTTCTTCCTTCCTTCCTTTCTGTCTCTCAAAAATAAACATTTTTTTTAAAAGAAAAAACATTTAGGGGCGCCTGGGTGGCGCAGTCGGTTAAGCGTCCGACTTCAGCCAGGTCACGATCTCGCGGTCCATGGGTTCGAGCCCCGCGTCAGGCTCTGGGCTGATGGCTCAGAGCCTGGAGCCTGTTTCCGATTCTGTGTCTCCCTCTCTCTCTGCCCCTCCCCCGTTCATGCTCTGTCTCTCTCTGTCCCAAAAATAAATAAACGTTTGAAAAAGAAAAAAAAAAAATTTAGTAGCTATACACTAAGTTGTTTGCCTATCTCTTGCTTTGGATTCTCTTTATATTGTAATTACCAAGTTCAGAACACAACTTTAAAAAAAAGTGATAGATATTATGGATGTAATTCCATAGAGGATTAGGCAGGATAAAAAGGAATCAAGCATTCAGCTTTGATAGCATTATAATCACAAGTGAAAAAAAAAAAAAGGAAAGGGGTAAGTTAATATAGAGGACAATGACCAAGATCATATAAGGAAAGGTTTGCAATTTAGGTTAGAATTTTTTTGAAGGGATGGTTTATACGAGTTTTGAGAATCTGAGGGGCATGGTGTCTGCTTTTCTTTTTTTTTTTTTTTTTTTTAACGTTTATTGATTTTTGAGACAGAGACAGAGCATGAACAGGGGAGGGCCAGAGAGAGAGGGAGACACAGAATCTGAAACAGGCTCCGGGCTCTGAGCTGTCAGCACAGAGCCTGATGCGGGGCTCGAACCCACAAACCGCGAGATCATGACCTGAGCTGAAGTCGGACGCTTAACTGACTGAGCCACCCAGGCGCCCCAGGTGTCTGCTTTTCAATAGCCAGGCTGTAAATGGTATCAATAAGCAAAGACTTAATGAGTCAAAATGACTTCGTCTGTCCTGCCTGGCAGCATCTCCTAACTAGAGATGGCAGAGCCAACTGCCCTGTCAGTTTTCACAGGTTGAGTTGAGTTGCTCCTTGCTGACATCAGAGAGATATATCTGGTCAAGTAAAGAAGGAACAGAGAGCATGGTGTAGTGATGCCCAACTGTTTTCATGCTAAAGGACACTGAGAGAATGCTAATTCTTGTATAGCACACTGAGATAATGTGAAGGAGACTAACGAATCTCTACATGCGGCCTGGTTAAAAAGTGATTAACTCTTGGGGCACCTGGGCAGCTCAGTTGGTTAAGTGTCTGACTTTCGCTCAGGTTATGATCTCACAGTTCGTCAGTTCTAGCCCTGTATAGGGCTCTCTACTGTCAGCACAGAGCCTGCTTGCGATTCTCCCTCTATCCCTCTCTCTCTACCCCTCCCTCATGCTCCCTCGCTTGCTCTCTCTCTCTCTAATAAATAAACCTTTAAAAAAAAGTCATTACCTCTTTGTTATATAACTAAGGTCAGAAAAATAAAATGCAGAGTTAATAAAATAAAGTTAAAAAATAAAACAGAATTTTTTTAAAATTTCAGTTATAATCTTTAAACGTTTTTAATGAAGCCATTTTAACCATTTTTTAAAAAAAGGAATTGATCCTGGGAAGATGGCAGCGTAGGAGGACGCTGGGCTCACCACGCGTCCTGCTGATCACTTAGATTCCACCTATACCTGCCTAAATAACCCAGAAAACCACCGGAAGACTAGCAGAACGGAGTCTCCAGAGCCAAGCGCAGACGAGAGGACCATGGAAGAGGGTAGGAAGGGCGGAGAGGCGGTGCATGCTACAAGGACTGGCGGGAGGGAGCCGGGGCAGAGGGGCAGCCGACCGGCCAAGCAGAGCCCCCGAGTCTGGCTGGCAAAAGCAGAGGAGCCAGATGGAGTGTGTTCCCACAGCAAGCGGGACTTGACATCTGGAAGGTAATAATCTAACAGCTCTGCTCGGAGAACGGGAGGGCTGTAGGATAACGGGAGGGAGAGTTGTTGAGCCCCGGACCATGGAGCTCAGCTTGGCAGGGAACAAAGGCCTCGCCAGCGCCATCTCCCTCGCCCATCCCCCAGCCAAAATCCCAAGGGGAACCAGTTCCTGCCAGGGAACTTGCTTGCACCGGGCAAACACCCACCCTGTGCTTCTGCGGATCCATCCCTCCAGCAGGTCTGACTCCCTCCTGGTGCCGCAGGGCCCCTCCCTAAGCGGATCTCAGAAGGAAAAGCGAGCTGAGGCTGCCCCTCCCGCCCCTGTGCACCTCGCGGATCCACCCCAGCTAATATGCCAGATCCCAGCACCACAAGCCTGGCAGTGTGCAAGTAGCCCAGATGGACCACACTACCCCACAGTGAAGCCTGCCCCTAGGAGAGGGGAAGAGAAGGCACAGGCCAGTCTGACTGTGGCCCCAGCGTTGGGCTGGGGCAGACATCAGGTCTGACTATGGCCCCGCCCACCAACTCCAGTTATTCAAGACAGCACAGGGGAAGTGCCCCACAGTCCCGCACCACTCCAGGGACTATCCAAAATGACGAAACAGAAGAATTCCCCTCAGAAAAACGTCCAGGAAATAACAACAGCTAACGAACTGATCAAAATGATTTAAACAATATAAGAGAAAGTGAATTTAGAATAATAGTCATAAAATTAATCTCTGGGCTTGAAAACAGTATAAAGGACAGCAGAGAATCTCTTGCTACAGAGATCAAGGGACTAAGGAACAGCCAGGAGGAGCTAAAAAACGCTATCAAATGAGCTGCAAAATAAAATGGAGAAAACTACGGTTCGGATTGAAAAGGCAGAGGAGAGAATAGATAAACTAAAAGATAAAATTATGGAAAAAGAAGAAGCTGAGAAAAAGAGATAAAAAAAAATCCAGGAGTATGAGGGGAAAATCAGAGAACTAAGTGATGCACTAAAGAGAAATAATATACGCATAATTGGTATTCCAGAGGAGGAAGAGAGAGGGAAAGGTGCTGAAGGTGTACTTGAAGAAATAATAGCTGAAAACTTCCCGGATCTGGGGAAGGAAAAAGGCATTTCAATCCAAGAAGCACAGAGAACTCCCTTCAGACGGAACTTGAATTGATCTTCTGCATGCCATATCATAGTGAAACTGGCAAAATACAAGAATAAAGAGAAAATTCTGAAAGCAGCTAGAGATAAACGTGCTCTAACATATAAAGGGAGACCTATAAGACTCGTGACCGATCTCTCTACTGAAACTTGGCAGGCCAGAAAGGAATGGCAGGAGATCTTCAATGTGATGAACAGGAAAAATATGCAGCCAAGAATCCTTTATCCAGCAAGTCTGTCATTTAGAATAGAAGGAGAGATAAAGGTCTTCCCAAACAAACAAAAACTGAAGGAATTCGTCACCACTAAACCAGCCCTACAAGAGATCCTAAGGGGGATCCTGTGAAACAAAGTACCAGAGACATCACTACAAGCATGAAACCTACGGACATCACAATGACTCTAAACCTATATCTTTCTATAATAACACTGAATGTGAACGCACTAAATGCGCCAACCAAAAGACATAGGGTATCAGAATGGATAAAAAAAACAAGACCCATCTATTTGCTGTCTACAAGAGACTCATTTTAGACCTGAGGACACCTTTAGATTGAGAGTGAGGGGATGGAGAACTATTTATCATGCCACTGGAAGTCAAAAGAAAGCTGGAGTAGCCATACTTATGTCAGACAAACTAGACTTTAAAGGCTGTAACAAGAGATGAAGAAGGGCATTATATAATAATCACAGGGTCTATCCATCAGGAAGAGGTAACAATTATAAATATCTATGCACCGAATACAGGAACCCCCAAATATATAAAACAATTACTCAAAAACAATTGTTTGGGAGCCCCCAAATATATAAAACAATTACTCACAAACATAAGCAACCTTATTGATAAGAATGTGGTAATTGCAGGGGACTTTAACACTCCACTTACAGAAATGGATAGATCATCTAGACACACGGTCAATAAAAACAAGGGCCCTGAATGACACATTGGATCAGATGGACTTGACAGATATATTTAGAACTCTGCATCCCAAAGCAACAGAATATACGTTCTTCTCAAGTGCACTTGGAACATTCTCCAAGTTAGATCACATACTGGCTCACAAAACAGCCCTTCAAAAGTATACAAGAATTGAAATCATACCATGCATACTTTCAGACCACAATGCTATAAAGCTTGAAATCAATCACAGGGAAAAGTCTGGAAAACCTCCAAGAGCATGGAGGTTAAAGAACACCGTACTAAAGAATGAATGGGTCAACCAGGCAATTAAAGAAATTAAAAAATATATGGAAACAAATGAAGATGAAAATACAAGAAGCTTTGGGATTCAGCGAAGGCAGTCCTGAGAGGAAAATACATTGCAATCCAGGACTGTCTCAAGAAACAAGAAAAATCCCAAATACAAAATCTAACAGCACACCTAAAGGAAATAGAAGCAGAACAGCAAAGACAGCCTAAACCCAGCAGAAGAAGAGAAATAATAAAGATCAGAGCAGAAATAAACAATATAGAATCTTAAAAACCTGTAGAGCAGACCAACGAAACCAAGAGTTGGTTTTTTGAAAAAATAAACAAAATCGATAAACCTCTAGCCAGGCTTCTCAAAAAGAAAAGGGAGATGACCCAAATAGATAAAATCATGAATGAAAATGGAATTATTACAACCAATCCCTCAGAGATACAAGCAATATCAGGGAATACTATGAAAAATTATATGCCAACAAACTGGACAACCTGGAAGAAATGGACAAATTCCTAAACACCCACACGCTTTCAAAACTCAATCAGGAGGAAATAGAAAGCTTGAACAGACCCATAACCAGCGAAGAAATTGAATCAGTCATCCAAAATCTCCCAACAAATAAGAATCCAGGACCAGATGGCTTCCCAGGGGAGTTCTACCAGACGTTTAAAGCAGAGATAATACCTATCCTTCTCAAGCTATTCCAAGAAATAGAAAGGGAAGGAAAACTTCCAGACTCATTCTATGAAGCCAGTATTACTTTGATTCCTAAACCAGACAGAGACCCAGGAAAAAAAGAGAACTACAGGTCAATATGCCTGATGAATATGGATGCAAAAATTCTCAATAAGATACTAGCAAATCGAATGCAACAGCATATAAAAAGAATTATTCACCATGATCAAGTGGGATTCATTCCTGGGATGCAGGGCTGGTTCAACATTCACAAATCAATCAATGTGATACATCACATTAATAAAAGAAAAGATAAGAACCATATGATCCTGTCAATTGATGCAGAAAAGGCCTTTGACAAAATTCAGCAACTTTCTTAATAAAAACCCTCGAGAAAGTCGGGATAGAAGGAACATACTTAAATAACATCATAAAAGCCATTTATGAAAAGCCCACAGCTAACATCATCCTCAATGGGGAAAAACCGAGAGCTTTTTCCCTGAGATCAGGGACACGACAGGGATGTCCACTCTCACCACTGCTGTTTAACATAGTGTTGGAAGTTCTAGCATCAGCAATCAGACAACAAAAGGAAATCAAAGGCATCAAAATTGGCAAAGATGAAGTCAAGCTTTCACTTTTTGCAGATGACATGATATTATACATGGAAAATCTGATAGACTCCACCAGAAGTCTGCTAGAACTGATACATGAATTTACCAAAGTTGCAGGATACAAAATCAATGTACATAAATCAGTTGCATTCTTATACACTAATAATGAAGCAACAGAAAGACAAAGAAACTGATGCCATTCACAATTGCACCAAAAGCATAAAATACCTAGGAATAAATCTAACCAAAGATGTAAAAGATATGTATGTTGAAAACTATAGAAAGCATATGAAGGTAATTGAAGAAGATATAAAGAAATGGAAAGACATTCCCTGCTCATGGATTGGAAGAATAAATGTTGTCAAAATGTCAATACTACCCAAAGCTATCTACACATTCAATCCAATCCAATCAAAATTGCACCAGCATTCTTCTCGAAGCTAGAACAAGCAATCCTAAAATTCATATGGAACCACAAAAGGCCCCAAATAGCTAAAGTAATTTTGAAGAAGACCAAAGCAGTAGGCATCACAATCCCAGACTTTAGCCTCTACTACAAAGCTGTCATCATCAAGACAGCATGGTATTGGCACAAAAACAGACACATAGACCAATGGAATAGAATAGAAACCCCAGAACTAGACCCACAAACGTATGGCCAACTCATCTTTGACAAAGCAGGAAAGAATATGCAATGGAAGAAAGACAGTCTCTTTAACAAATGGTGCTGGGAGAACTGGACAGCAACATGCAGAAGGTTGAAACTAGACCACTTTCTCACACCATTCACAAAAATAAACTCAAAATGGATAAAGGACCTGAATGTGAGACAGGAAACCATCAAAACCCTAGAGGAGAAAGCAGGAAAAGACCTCTCTGACCTCAGCCGTAGCAATTTCTTACTTGACACATCCCCAAAGGCAAGGGAATTAAAAGCAAAAATGAACTACTGGGACCTTATGAAGATAAAAAGCTTCTGCACAGCAAAGGAAACAACCAACAAAACTAAAAGGCAACCAACGGAATGGGAAAAGATATTTACAAATGGCATATCGGACAAAGAGCTAGTATCCAAAATCTATAAAGAGCTCACCAAACTCCACACCTGAAAAACAAATAACCCAGTGAAGAAATGGGCAGAAATCATGAATAGACACTTCTCTAAAGAAGACATCCGGATGGCCAACAGGCACATGAAAAGATGCTCAACGTCGCTCCTCATCAGGGAAATACAAATCAAAACCACACTCAGATATCACCTCACGCCAGTCAGAGTGGCCAAAATGAACAAATCAGGAGACTATAGATGCTGGAGAGGATGTGGAGAAATGGGAACCCTCTTGTACTGTTGGTGGGAATGCAAACTGGTGCAGCCACTCTGGAAAACAGTGTGGAGGTTCCTGAAAAAATTAAAAATAGACCTACCCTATGACCCAGCAATAGCACTGCTGGGAATTTACCCAAGGGATACAGGAGTACTGATGCATAGGGGCACTTGTACCCCAATGTTTATAGCAGCACTCTCAACGATAGCCAAATTATGGAAAGAGCCTATGGGGCACCTGGGTGGCTCAGTTGGTTAAGCGACCGGCTGCAGTGCAGGTCATAATCTCACAGTTTGTGGGTTCGAGCCCCACATTGGGCTCTGTGCTGACAGCTCAGAGCCTGGAGCCTGCTTCTGATTCTGTGTCTCCCCCTCTCTCTGCCCCTTCCCGCTCATGCTCTGTGTCTCTCCATCTCTCAATAATAAGTAAATGTTAAAAAAAATTTTTTAAAAAAAAAAGGAAGAGCCTAAATGTCCATCAACTGACGAATGGATAAAGAAATTGTGGTTTATATACACAATGGAGTACTACGTGGCAATGAGAAAGAATGAAATATGGCCCTTTGTAGCAACATGGATGGAACTGGAGAGTGTTAAGCTAAGTGAAATAAGCCATACAGAGAAAGACAGATACCATATGTTTCACTCTTATGTGGATCCTGAGAAACTTAACAGAAACCCATGGGGGAGGGGAAGAAAAAAAAAAAAGTTAGAGTGGAAGAGAGCCAAAGCATAAGAGACTCTTAAAAACTGAGAACAAACTGAGGGTTGATGGGGGGTGGGAGGGAGGGGAGGGTGGGTGATGGGTATTGAGGAGGGCACCTTTTGGGATGAGCACTGGGTGTTGTATGGAAACCAATTTGACAATAAACTTCATATATTGAAAAAAATAAAATAAAATAAATAAAAATGGAATTAACAAGTTATATGCACACTATATAGTTTGAATGGTTTTATTCAATTCCTGGTGAAGACATTTTAACAATGATCTCTGTAAATTTCTGACGGGTACCATCAGTGAGAAACTTTATTAGTAGATGATTTTTTTAATGTAGATGATTTTACTAGATGATTTTTAAAAATGTGAATCCTTGTATGCAACTATTCAAAACTTTACAACAATTGAAATTATATTTAAAGAACTTAAGAGCTTTTCCATTGACAAATGTAACTGCACACTTTCTTATATTAACATGAGATTTAAAATCCAATTGAACTTTTCTTTTCAACTCTTTCAAAACAATGGCGAAGCCCTGATTTGTAGAACACATGCATTAGTAAAACAGAACCCTGCAGGACACAACCAAGACCCATCCATGGAGAATAGACAGAAGTATGTGGTATTTGCCAAGACAGTTCCTAGATTCCTGTCTAGAGCTGCAGTCACAAGGCACCCCCACTCAGCTCACAGTCTCATCCCCATCCCTAACTGGCATGATGTTTACCTGTATTCTTGGCCTGTGCATCTATAGCATGAGATCATCCATCTGTGCATGGACTTCTCATGTATAATGGACAGAATGCTCTGCAGCAGCCTGCTGGAGGAGACACTGAAAAGGTAGTGGTGCCCTAGTCTAGCAGCCAGGCCAGATGAGTACCTCAACTCCTTCACCATCCTCAGCATACATGGGGAATGTGCTACCAGACTTTTTGCTCCTGGCTACCCTCTGAAAAGCCCTAAACAAGACTGCTTCCTCCAGAGACACCTGGCTGAGTGTTTCCATTCACCCCAGCTCCCTAAGGGATGAGGGGATAAGTATCTCATCATGCACAGTAAACCTGGCAGGAAGCTCTAGTATACAGGGTAAACACAATTTTAAATAGGTGTAAGCTTATTCCTTCGGTATATGTTTAGATGTACTGATGTTCATTGCCTATCCACTAGCCTTTCAGTGTCCCACCTGTCTTCTGTCTAAAAAGGAACAGGGCAGCAGACCTGAATGGTTCGTAGTTCCAAGTTGTGAATGTCAAATGAGATTCCAAAACCACTGAAGATATAGTACCAAGAGTGAACTCCGAAACTATAGAGTTAGAGGATTTTGATATGTCAATATAGATTTATTCTTGATTTAAAAAAATGTATGATTCTGGTAAGTGATGTTGCTAATAGGGGAGACTATGCATGTAATGGGGTAGGGAGTATATGGGAATCTCTGCACCTTCCTCTAAATTTTATTGTAAACTCAAAGCTGCTCTAAAAAAATAAGATCTTATATTTTTAAAAAGGAGTTGTCATTTATTGAGATTCAGAATGGACTATGGAGCTGATCTGGAGATAAGTTTTGGAATGCTAAATTTGAGAAACCTATTACTATCCAAGTAGAAATATTGAGTAGACATATGTGTTTGGAGTTCAGGAGGAAAGGAAGGAAATCTGTACAAGCAGAGATGTGTGAAACCAAGAGAACCTTGCAAATGAAAGATGAAATGAAATAATACAAAATGTCTAATATATGTGAATCCATGAGGTCTAAGAAAGGGTCGTGAAAAGAGTAATGAGTAGTTAGGAACCTCCCATAACCTACCCCACACCCTGAGAAATTTTTCTAAAATGCAGACCTAATTATGCCACCGCTCTACTCAAAACTCTTAAATGGCTCCCCAGACTGTAAGAATGAAGCACAAACTCCTTAGCATGACCTGTGCCTTCATCACCTAGCACTTGCTCAGTGGTTCATTCAGCCTCACTTCTTGCCACCACATTCCCCCCACTCCTTTGCCTCCATAAAAGCATCTTAACTAGACATAATGACTATTTAAAACCTGGTGTTTTCAGCTGATTTTGCCCTTTCCCACTGTCTTACCCAGATTACCCTGTATTGCTCTTTCAAGTTTCTGATTATATATCATTTTATATGTCATTCTAATTGCCTTTTAACCCGCTAGATTATAAACTTTGTGGGAGGCAGCGTATTTGTTTCCTGTGGCTGTAATAAATTACCACAAACTTGGTGGTTTACAACAGAAATTTATTTTCCCACAGGTCTGGAGATCAGATGTGAGCCATTAGTTTCCCTGGGCTGCTACCAAGGTGTTGATAGGGACATGCTCCCTCTAGAGGCTCTAGGAATAACAGTTTGCATTGCGTTTTCCCTTCTGGAGGCTGTCCTCCCTCTTTCGATCATGGCTCTGCATCACATCATTTTTCTACACTTGTTTCCATGATCCCATTGCCTCCTACCTCTTCTCTCAAACCCCCCTCTTCCTTCCCCTTATATGGACCCTTGTGATTGCATTTAGAGCCCACCCAGACAGGCTAGCATAATCTCCACAGTTCAAGCCTGTTAACTTCATCACATCTGCCAGTTTCCGTGGCTTAGGACTTAGCTACTTTTGCAGGTCATTATTCAGCCTTACCACAGTAAAGACCATAACTACTTTTGTTTACCACCATATCCCCCAACAGCTGGTGCTGTGTCTATTATGTAGGTTCTCAGTTACCATTTGTGAATGAATGAGTTTGGTGACTTTTTATCACCTGAATACCTCATTAATCTTCCTGTTAGATATAATGAGAGGAAAATCATTATCTCCTATAAATTTACTGTTGATAAAAAGTTTTCATTTGAGCAAAGAAAGATTATTCTAGCATCCAATTTGACAAAGTTTGTTAAATGGGGTGGGGGGGGGTATTGGTCAAGTTATTGAGCTGAAATACAGAACAGGCCACTAGGGTTCTAATCAAATTTAAATCTTACTATAAACTCTTAATTGCCTCCCCAAAACTCAAATAATAAATCCTTGTGGGAGGACCAGTACTTTCTGTGAGAATGGTTAATGAAGGTCAGTATGGGGGATTTAGTTACCAGGGGTGAATGAAATCCTAGGAGTCCAGGTCCCAGGGACACATGCAAGGCTTTATTTTCTTAGCTATATCATCCCTAAATGCCTCCTTTCTGATTAAGTCCCAATCATATCTTCTTCACATAGCACAGTTCATGTAAAAGCTTAAATTTATGAGAAAACTATATAAAGAAAATATAAAAGAGAGCTAAATGATTTTAAAGATAATATAAAAAAAGGGCTACAATGGACATATGACCACCCACAGTAAAGACATTTACCACCTTCCAGTGAAGTGTAGCCAGGTGACTCATTGCTAGAAAATGGAACATAATTGGAAGCTTTGTGCACAGCTTCTAAGCCATGCTTTTCTTTGCCCCCTTTCTCCTTACTACTGGCTACAAAATGGGCACAATGACTAGAGCTCAAGCAGCTCTCTTGGATCATGAGGGAGCAAGTTAAAAATATTGAAGCAACAAGATCAAGAGATCTCGATCTAGATTACCAGGCAACTACCATACCAATACTGGGTTGCCTACCTCTGGAATATTCCATGTGAGATGAAAATATACTTCTATCTCATGGAAGCCAGTGTTACTTTGATTTATCTATTAGTCATAGTAGAACTTAATCCGAAGTGATTCAGAATGTACATACGTGGAAGTGGGTGCTGCAAATGACACAAGTTAAAAACAAACAAAAACAAAAAAAAAACAAAACAAAAAAACCAGGTAATGACTTAGTGTCTGTGACAGGCATCCAGTGACAAGGATCTAGTTCTTGCAGAGTAAACCTAGTGACCCTTGTTTCATGACAGCACAGCTTTTGGGCCAAATTCTTGATCCAACTAAAGCAAATCACATGCCTAATAAATCTATAACTCTAGGGAAGATGATGTAAAAAATTCAAAATGTTGGTTGGTGATTGTTGACTTCTTCCCACTTTCATCAATAATCTGTAAGAAATAGTTAAACTCAGGCCAGACCTACCCAATCTGTAAGCAAAGACAGAAGGAAATTCAGCTATGCTAAGGGAGGTAGGTACCCACTGCCTATTGCCTGAAATCCAGGTGTATTGAGAATCTGATGATTTAGAATACTGCTGGGTCAAAAAAGTTTACAACATCACTAACTCATTCTGAATGAGGTTGGGCGTGGGGTGGCAACTAGTAAAAACTCCAGCAGGAAATTATGTTTATGCCTACCATACAAAGACTGAAAATACTGGCAAAGACAGTATTAAGAGCATTTCCTTCACCCCAAATGCATCATGTCAGACAGTCACAAAATAGTTACCATTAACATGAGAGATGGGGGTATGGGAAGATCAAAGAAACCAATAAATGAAATATTACAGTCTTAAATACTGTGTTTTTTTTTCAATCTTAAAAACCAGTTTTTTTCACAAATTTTGATTGCTGTTACTTACACATGGAACTGACTAATAGTGAAGTGAAAGCCCATTTTTGTTTTGTTTTTAGGAGAAATGTATTGCCAAAACCATCCTCCCAAGCCTACAAAAAGCCTTAGTGGTGTTAAAGTACAATAATAATCTATCATTATCATCATCATCCTCATTCTTATCCTCCTTCTCATCACCATCCTTCACAATTCTGGGAGGTGTATGCTCAGTTTAGCAGTTCATGCAGTGACTAGCATTGCAATCAATGACTAGTGTTAGAGTCACCTTAATAGTTCCCTCATTTTCATGTCTGGTGGTTGATGCTGGCTCAGCTAAGTCTGTGAACCAGAACACTAGGAATGACTTCTCCTTGTGGTGTGGACTTCCTCATAATACAGTTTCCAATGAACAAACACCCTAGAGAGTCAGGTAGAAGCTCTATCACCTTTTATGACCTAGCTTTGGAAGTAATATGGTGCCATTCTTCCATATCTATTGAGGCAGTTAAAAAGGTCCAAGTTCGGGGTGCCTGGGTGGCGCAGTCGGTTAAGCGTCCGACTTCAGCCAGGTCATGATCTCGCGGTCCGTGAGTTCGAGCCCCACGTCAGGCTCTGGGCTGATGGCTCAGAGCCTGGAGCCTGTTTCCGATTCTGTGTCTCCCTCTCTCTCTGCCCCTCCCCCGTTCATGTTCTGTCTCTCTCTATCCCAAAAATAAATAAACGTTGAAAAAAAAAAATTTAAAAAAAAAAACCAAAAAAAAACAAAAAAAAAGGTCCAAGTTCACATAGAGGGTACATAGACTCTACTTCTTAATGGGGATATAGCCAGGTCACATTGTAAGAACTGGTAAGATAGGAGATTTGTTATAGCTATCTTTGGAAAATACAAATCTGTAACTGTCTAGCCTTCAAAGTACAATTCTTGGGTCCCTCAAATCATCAGAAACATTAAGTGATTTGCAACAGTTCCAAAACTCTCAAGAAGGGTTTATTACCCATTGCCGTCAGAAGTATCCTTGGAAGATAATGGAAATGAAAAAATTTCCCAGATGCAAACCCAGAACCATAGAAGATAATGGATAAGCTAATTCCTCCCAAAGAGCTAGGTATCCAGATGGCTCATCAAATAACTTATCTCATACTGTTTCTGCCAGGGAACTTAGAATTTCCCTTCTAGTGAATTTAGAATTTCTAGGGTCCAGTGCCTGATAGATGTTTCCCCTTCTCCTCATTTCTGAATCAGGGATTTTATTGAAAATATACTGTTCCTTCTCTACTATTTTATGTTGGATATGTTTATGGCAGACAACTTGTCTTTTAATTTATTGATCACCAGAACATAAGGAGCCATATCTAGCCCTAGTAGAGAGGTTTGCCTATCTCCCCAAGATCCTAGAACTTTGAAATGGAATTAGTCATTTGATGGGACTCAGGACTTCCTTTCTAAGAAGGAAGAGTTTGACCAAAAAATCTGGGGTCCAGTTTCCTTTATGTGAGAGAAAAACAAACCTCTATTTGCTCAAGCTGTTATTTCAGACACTTCCATTCCTCATAGCAAATCAAATCCTAATTAATGTAGCATATAGTTGAATGGGGGATAATACTACCGTGTGAGGTAGATCAAAACAAAAATTATATAACAACATCCTGTTCTCACAAAATGAAGTGACAAAAATGTCATTGAGACAAGTCCTCCGCCTCCTCATAATGGCGAAAAATATACTTCAAACTGAAAATCTGATTTGGTAACTCTCCTGCTTAAAACTACCCTGTGGTTTTCCATTGAATAAACTTCTTAATCTGGTATGTAATCTCCAGTATGATCTGGTCCCTTGTACCTCTCCAAGCTCATTTACTGGCAATGTTCCACCAGCTTTCTCAGGTCCAGCTACACTGATCTTTAGTTCTATTGCTCCTAACTTTAGTCGGAGGCAGTCAATTGTGTGGTTGTTCATTTCCCAAAATAGGCGCCTTCTCAACTATTTTCAATTAAAATTTTAGCATACCAGTTATTAAGGTTTTAATAAAAGAAAGCAAAATGAAAGCAACATGAGGATACGTGTAAAGCAGGTGGTCAAAAAGTGGCTGTCACTTGTCACTTCCTGTCCTGGCTGACCCCTAGGTTCATTTACCTAACTTTAGAACCCAGCTCTGCCCTTGGTTTTAGTCATCATATTCCCTCCCACACCATGCCCCTCCGTCATTTTTTCAACGAGATGACTTTTATTCATTCTTCAGGTATCAAATATCACATTCAAATTTCCGTGCTATAGTCACTTATTATGGCATGTAACTTTGTAGGATTTGATAATATGTCAGTTTTCTCATGAAACCATGTGATTTTGTTTATGTTAAGTATGTAATAAATGTCCATTTTTCCCCACTAGACTGTATATTCCGTGAGTCAGAGAATTTATTTATTTATTTATTTATTTATTTATTTATTTATTTATTATTTATTTATTTGTTAGTTAGTTAGTTAGTTAACATACAGTGTAGTCTTGGCTTCAAAAGTAGAATCCAGTGATTCATCTCTTACATATGACACCCAGTGCTAATCCCAAAAAGTGTCCTCCCTAATGCCCATCACTTATGTAACCCATCCCCTCACCCACTCCTCGCCTCCAGCAACTCTCAATTTATTTTCTGTATTTAAAAGCCTCTTACAGTTTTCCTCCCTCTCTGTTTTTATCTTATCTCTCTTCCCCTTCCCCTGTGGTCATCTGTGGTTTCTCAAATTCCACGTATTAGGGAAATCATAGGATATCTGCCTTTCTCTGAATGACTTATTTCGCTTAACATAGTTGCATCCATATTGTTGCAAATAGCAAGATTTCATTCTTTTTCATTGTCAAGTAGTATTCCATCTGATGTGTTTGTGTGTGTGTGTATACACATATATATATAATACACACACATATATACATATATACATGTATACATATATACATGCATATATATATATATATATATATATATATATATATATATACACACACCACATCTTTATGCATTCATCAGTCAATGGACATTTGGGTTCTTTCCATAGTTTGGTTGTTGTTGACAATGTTGCTACAAATATTGGGGTGCATATGTCCCTTTGAATCAGCATTTTTGTATACTTTGGATAAATTTCTAGTAGTGCAACTGCTGGGTTGTAGGGTAGCTCTCTTTTTAATTTTTTGAGGAACCTCCATACTATGTTCCCCAGTGACTACACCAGTTTGCATTCCTACCAACAATGCACAAGGGTTCCCCTTTCTCCACATCCTCACCAACATCTGTTCTTTCCTGACTTGTCAATTTTAGCCATTCTGACAAACATGTACATTAAAAGAATTATTCACCATGATCAAGTGGAATTTATATCTGGGCTGCAGGGCTAGTTCAATATTCACACATCAATCAACATGATACACCACATTAATGGAAGAATTGGTAAGAACCATATGATCCTGTCAATAGATGTAGAAAAAGCATTTGACAAAATACAGCATCCTTCCTTTTCTTATAATTTTTTTTTATTTTTTAAAATTTACATGCATATTAGTTAGCATATAGTGCTACAATGATTTCAGGACTAGCTATCTTACTGCCCCTTACCCATTTAGCCCATTGCACCTCCCACAACCCCTACAGTAACCCTCTGTTGTTCTCCATATTTAAGAGTCTCTTATGTTTTGTCCCCCTCCCCGTTTTTGTATTATTTTTGTTTCCCTTCCCTTATGTTCATCTTTTTTGTCTCTTAAAGTCCTCATATGAATGAGGTCATATGATTTTTGTCTTTTCTGACTAATTTCACTTAGCATAATACCCTCCAGTTCCATCCACGTAGTTGCAAATGGCAAGATTTCATTCTTTTTGATTGCCTAGTAATACTCCATTGTATATATACACCACATCTTCTTTATCCATTCATCCATCGATGGACATTTGGGCTCTTTCCATACTTTGGCTATTGTTTATAGTGCTGCTATAAACATGGGGGTGCATGTGTCCCTTCAAAACAGCACACCCGTATCCTGTGGATAAATGCCTAGTAGTCCAATTGCTGGGTCATAGGGTAGTTCTATTTTTAGTTTATTGGGTAACCTCCATACTGTTTTCCAGAGTGGCTGCACCAGCTTGTATTCCCACAGCATCCTTTCTTGATAAGAACCCTCAAGAAAGTAATGGTAGAAGGAACATAACATCATAAAAGCCATATATGAAAGGCCCACAGCTAATGATCATCTTCAATGGGGAAAAACTTAGAGCTTTCCCCCTAAGATCAGGAATACCACACTCACCACTGTTGTTTAACATAATACTTCAAGTACTAGCCTTAGCAATAAGAATTAAAAGGCATCCCAATTGGCAAGGAAGGAGTCAAACTTTCACTCTTCACAGATGACATGATATTCTACACAGAAAACCTCAAAGACTTCACCAAAAAAATATTGCTAGAGCTGATATATGAATTCAGCAAAGTCACAGGATATAAGATCAATGCAGAGAAATTAGTTGCATTGCTATACACTAATAATGAAGCCACACAAAGAGTTATCAAGGAATCGATCCCATTTACAATTGCACCAAAAACCCTACGATACCTAGGAATAAACCTAACCAAAGAGGTAAAAAAATCTGTATGCTGAAAACTATAGAAAGCTTGCGAAAGAAACTGATGAAGACACAAATAAATGGAGGAACATTCCATGCTCATGGATTAGAAGAACAAATATAGTTAAAATGTTGATACTACCCAAAGCAATCTACACACGCAATGCAATACCTATCAAAGTAACACCAACATCTTCACAGAGCTAGAACCAACAATCCTAAAATTTGTATGGAACCACTTAATACCTCAAATAGCCAAAGTAATGTTGAAAAAGGAAACCAAAGCTGGAAGCATTACAGTTCTGGACATTAAGCCATGTTACAAAGCTATAATCATCAAGTATGGAATTGACACACAAAACAACAGACACATAGATCAATCGAATAGAATAGAGAACCCAGAAATGTACCCACAAATATATGGCCAACTAATCTTCAACAAAGCAGGAAAGAATATCCAATGGGAAAAAAGACAGTCTCTTCAGCAAATGGTGTTAGGAAAACTGGACAGCGACATGCTAAATAATAAACCTGGACTAATCTCTTACACCATACACAAAAATAAATTCTCAGTATATGAAATACCTAAATTTCAGACAGGAAACCATCAAAATCCTACAGAAGAAAATAGGTAGCAACCTCTTTGACCTCAGCTGCAGCAACTTCTTACCTGACATGTCTCTGGAGGCAAGGGAAATAAAAACAAAAATGAACTATTGGGACCTCATCAAGATAAAAATCTTCTGCAGAGTGGAGGAAACAATCAACAAAACTAAAAGGCAACTGATAGAATGGTAGAAGATATTTGCAAGTGACATATCAGATAAAAGGTTAGTATCCAAAATCTATAAAGAACTTCCCAAACTCAACACCCAAAAAACAAATATTCCAGTGAAGAAATGGGCAAAAGACATCAATAGGCACTTTTCCAAAGCAGAAATCCAGGTGGCTAACAGACTCATGAAAAGATGCCCAACATCACTCATCATTGAGTCTTCATGGATATATTGATTTTAGCTCATCGGTGTATCCTCAGAGCACAGCACTGTGCCTAGCATATTGTAGGCTCTCAATGCGTATCTGTTGAATGAGTAATTGAGATGCTCAGAGCTGAGCAAAAAAGAATTTAAAAAATAGGTTCAGAATGAAATGAACAGCTGAGGGAAAAGTATATAATCACAGCATCATGGATGACAAATTTAGGGAAAGGAAAGGAAGGAAATCAATGTGATACAAAGCACTGTTCTAGATGATGAGAGAAACATGTAGTATAAAGCAGGGTTACTGCCGTTGAAAAAAATATAATCAAGGGCATAAAAAAATTTATGCAGAGGAAAACCTAGCTAACCATGAAAGACAGGAAAAAAAAGTGCTAAGTGGGACCAGTGAAAACATGCTATAGTAGAGTATGGTAATGTCAAGAAATATTAACACACATTAGGAAAAGTCAGGTCAATAGCTTTTTGTGTCCCTTGTTACATAACTAGAGACTTAGTAAGCATTTGACACACATTATCTTAAGTAAGCCTCACAATAACCATGAGCAAGATATGAGTATCTTTATTTTAAAGATGAGACCCAAAGAGTTTAAACACCAAAGCTTCTATGTAGAATGCCACAATTTGAACCTTAGTCTTTCTGAACCCAAAACCAATGACCAATGTACTAATATCTTATATTAGTTATATGTAAGTTTTATATATATATATATATATATATATATATATATACACATACATATATGTGTGTGTGTGTATACATATATATATGGTTATAGTTATAAAGATAACCATTCAGCTGGGCTCTGAGGAACAGGTAGAAATTACAGAGCAGAGGGAAAGTATGGAAAACAATCAGGCAAAGAATAAAATGTAAACAAAACAGAGGAAAAAAACAAGGTAGGATGAATCAAGAGCTTAGTCTAGCCATAGCTAGAGTCCTTATAGTAGTAGAATCCAAGATGAAGTTGAGGATAGAGTTTGGGTCAGACTGGGGAGAGTCTTTAATACCAGACCAAGGTCTTTTTTCATTTTATCTTGAAAGCAACTGGAAGTTACTATAAAACCCTGAGTTGGCAAATGGCAAAATGAAAATGGTAGTCTGGTTTGGAGTAGAAAAAAAAAAAAAAAAGAAACAGACTCACATAGGAAAACTTAGCATACTTGAGATGTGTGTGTGTATATACACACACACACACACACACACATACATACACACACACATACATGCATATATAGTAATATAGTTATATATATATATAGTTATATAAAATTTGGATGGAACCACTAAAGTGTGTGTAAAGTGTATATGTATACATACACACACACACACACACATACTAAAAGAGAATTGCAAGGATCACTTAGTACTCAGACCTCATTTTATGTATGAGGAAACTGTATCCCAGACCATTTAAATGACTTCCAAAGATTGGTAGAATTGCTAGGACTGTAATTTGGCTTTCTATTATTTCCATTATGACACAAGTACAGAAACAGATGAAAAATGGAGGACAGACAGAGAAACCAGAATCAAAATTAAATCTCAGCTTTCAGGACAGAACAACTTTGAAAATGATGGTATCACTCTCAGATAAAAGATATTCAAGAAATGATCCTTATGGCAGATCTTTATAGCCTCTAGTGATCTTTACCTCCTGGCATTCGTACCTTTATGTAATCTCCTTCCCTTGAGTGTGGGCTGACCTAACAAATGACTTTGAATCAATATAGCAAAGATGATGGAGTAGCACTTCCAAGATTAGATTACCAGAGATTCTATTACAAAAAATTGTAAATTCTAATTTGCTAGCCAAAGCTCTCCCTTGCTGCTCTGATGAAGTAAGCTGCCATGCTGCATACTGCCCTGTAGAGAAGTCCACATAGTAAGGAATTCAAAGTAGCCTTTGGTCAATAGCCAGGCAAAGGACTAAGGTCCTTAGCCCAATAGCCTCAAGAAGCTGAATCCTGCCAACAACTATATAATCTCAAATCCTTCGTACATTGAGCCTTTAAATGAGAGCCCAACTCTGACCAATTATGTCATTGCAGCCTGTGAGAGACCCTGAAACAACCCAGCTAAGCAGTGCCCAAATTCCTGGCCCATAGTAATGGTGAGATAATAAATGTGTATTGTCTTAGGCCACTAAGTTTGTGATAACTTGCTATGCAGTGATAGGTAACTAAAACAACACTACTAAGAGAAAGACTAAGTTTGATTTGAGGCAATGGGGGATACAACTGTATTTTCTGTAGAACTCCAGGGAATGAATCCCTGTTTTTGAAGACTATAAATTAGTAAACAGTGAAAAACTGATAGAATGAGTATAAAAATTTCAACTAAGACATTTGGCAGTGAAAAAAGAAAAAGGATATTACACATATTGGAAATGGAGAGAAAAAGCTTTAAAAGAAGTTCAGAGATATAAAAATAGGATACTGTTTGGAAATAGTTTCTCTAGAGAAACAAAAATTTGTACAAACACAAAGTAGACATTGGCAATAAGGTGGAAAGAAAAAAGAATGAGTGATTAAAACCATCACACTATGCACCAGCTTGGAAACCTCAGGGAAAATTTAGCAACTCTTGGGATTTTCGTTCTCAGTGCCTTTTACTTCCAGCACTAGCTCATCAATTAACTGTATAACTCAAATGGTCAGAGTATCCCTGGAGAATAATAAACCATGAGAGTATTATTGTTTTTAAATACTTACATCACCAATTGGGAAAATATAGCTAGAACCTAACAGAACCCTTCTGAAGGCACCCCTCAATTTTATCTTCAATTTATATAATTTTGTTTTTTAAAAAGGTTACTTTTAATTCAATTATTCCTTTTGTAAGAGCAAATTTTAATATTCTAGTGGTTGCATATGGAATTTTATTTTCCCTTATAAGATAGAATTCCAATTAACTACTCTATTCTTCCTCTGCCTGATAATTTGGATTTCAGCACAGAGGAAAATGCCAAAATATAATTGACAACTTAGGACATACCATTTTAAACAGCCATCCTCCTTTTAATACAAGTTTTATAATGTTTCTAAAGAGTCCTCTTTTTATATTTTTTTTCAACATTTTATTTATTTTTGGGACAGAGAGACAGAGCATGAACAGGGGAGGGGCAGAAAGAGGGAGACATAGAATCGGAAACAGGCTCCAGGCTCTGAGCCATCAGCCCAGAGCCTGACGCGGGGCTCGAACTCACGGACCGCGAGACCGTGACCTGGCTGAAGCCGGACGCTTAACCGACTGCGCCACCCAGGCGCCCCAAGAGTCCTCTTTTTAAAAAGAAGAGACGAGGGGCGCCTGGGTGGCGCAGTCGGTTGAGCGTCCGACTTCAGCCAGGTCACGATCTCGCGCTCTGTGAGTTCGAGCCCCGCGTCGGGCTCTGGGCTGATGGCTCAGAGCCTGGAGCCTGTTTCCGATTCTGTGTCTCCCTCTCTCTCTGCCCCTCCCCCGTTCATGCTCTGTCTCTCTCTGTCCCAAAAATAAATAAAAAAACGTTGAAAAAAAAAAATTAAAAAAAAAAAAAAAAAAAAAATAAAAAAAAAAATAAAAAGAAGAGACGAATTCTACACAGGCAGGCATGAAATATTTAAACTATAAGCTACCACCTATTCCAAAACAACAAAAGGAATTTTGTTAATGTCCCACAGAAAACATCTTAGGAGGGGAAGACTATGTCTGTCCCTGTCCCAACCTCCTTACAAAGAAGAGGCACAATGTATAGAGAGACCCCTTCTCAAGTGATTTGCAGGCATTTATAAGTCAACATGTTAAAGAAGGCCAACATGACTTCCATTCCAGCAGGCCCTTTATTTATGCAGGAATTGTCAATGTGACAAGGACCACATCTATCTTGTTCATCCACTGTCTCAAACAGTACCCAAAATAAGAATTCAGGAAGGATTTCTGAGTAAATCAATGCCAAGCCGGGATAGCAACAGAGAAAGACAAAGAATACAGCATATGTAAATTCCAATTTTAAAAAAATACAGACAGATACATTGAGAATTATCTACACTTAGATTAAAAACCTTAATGAATAAGGAAGCAACAATGCCAATGCAGACAATGAATGCTGTGAAAGGTCAAGAAAATCAAGGACCATTTCCTTCATATACAGAACCAGGACAATAAAAGTGATGGTCTAGGTAAGACCTGGTTCTTTGCATTACCTTGCTGGAAGATAGACATTAGAACCACAAAATATCTTTTTTGTAAATTATCTATGTAATATTTATTTTATATATGAATAATATGTATGTATTTTATGTTTATTTCACATGTAATTCTATTCCAGAGTATGGGTGGTCATTCTCAGCCTAACTTTTCGCTGTCATTATAAAGCCCTAAATTAAAGAACCTCTTAAATATCAAAACATAGTTCAGTTTTACTGGAGAGAAGACAGTTGAGCCAAGTAGATAGCACTGATAAAGGCCTTCAAGATTCTGGTGCTACATATGAAAGCATGCTCAAATAATTTTGTTTCTGTCTCTCAACACACCATATACTGTCCTAGAGTGGATTTGAGAGTCAGAGAAGCTGTTGCACTATTTCAGCACTACCATAATTTTAGAATTATCTCTAAACTTCCAAGCTGAATATGTTCAAATGTAGTCTAAAGCAACTCTACTGGTCAGGATTCTCCAGAGAAGCACAACCAAAAGGACACATCTGGCAACTCTAAAATCTGTAGGGCAGGTTGGCAAGCTAGAAACACAAGGAGGATCTCTATGTTACAGTCTTTAGGCAGAATTCCTTCTCCTCTTGGAAACCTGTTTTTGCTTTTAAGGTTTGCAACTGATTACCTTTCATAATTTCATAATTTGGGTGAGCCTTATCTAATCTCTTTACTTAAATTAACTATAATAGATGTTAATCACATCCACAAAACACTTTGACAACATCAAAACCAATGGCATACCATACAACTGGTCACCATAGACTAGTCAATTTGGTACATAAAATTTAACCATTACTATAATTAAAGTAACCCCCTTGATGGTGGGGCTTCCAATATAACACCTACCCATGAAATCCTTACATTTCTAACAATTCATTGTACTAATGCAGTATCAACTCTATCAACAGAATCCATTATTCTATGAATATGGAGTACATGTAAATGATGTTTTACAAAAACGTATCATTATACATACGTTGGTATTCCAAAATACCATCTTCAGATTGACCAAGACTATAAAGAGTAAAATTATAATAGGTCAACAGATTAATGGGAATCTCTGAAATAATCTCCTTTGCAGTTTACTTAAAATTTTTGTTGTTCCTTAGGATACAGAATGAAACCACCTGCTGAATTGGGTAACATGTCTATGACCCTGTAAAAAAAACTTTCCTATGTTCTTTATTGAGTTAAGTCAAACAATGGTAGCATTTCAGCCTACTGAAGCTACTATGAAATCTACGTATTTCCTTGTACCTGTAGGTCTTAATGTCACATACTGTGCCAATGTGTCAGTTCAGATCATTTGCATGGTAACAATATTATTTCCTATTTATAGTCTCCTCTCTTGATGGGATATCTCTGTGTACTAACTAATTTCTTCTTTTAAAAGGAGGTGTATGTTAGCCTGATAATTACAAGAGTTTTTATATACTGATCCCATTCCTGATTAGTACATGACACGTGATGATTTGAATTGCTATCCACTTGTTCATTGACCCTAGATTTGCTGTTTTGTATTTATCTACACCGAGTTATAATTTTCAAAAATTATCTGAAAATGATGAGAAGAGTATGTAGTCACATCATCATTTTGCCTGTTCTTCCATATTTAGTCTGCAGCGTCTTTCCTTGCTTTGGAACTACTTAGGAACTTACCCTTCTAGTTATCCATTCAAAAAGAGTGAGCAGTAATAAACTTTAGTTTGCTGCTCATCTATTGATAGCATCTTGTCAATGGAGGAGATTGTCCTCTTATCACTTCACTCAGATATACATCTATAGTAGGTTGAATTATGTCTTCTGAAGATATGTTTAAGTCCTAACTGCAGTGAATGTGACATTATTTGGAAAGAGGGTCTTTGCATGTGTAATCAAGTTAAGATGAAGTCTTATTGGATTTCAGTGGAGCCTACATCTAATAACTGATGTCCTTGTAGAGAGATATTTGCAACCACACAGACACACAGGGAAGGAAGCAATGTGACAACAGAGACAGAGACTGGAACTATAAGTTAAAGAATGGCAACGATTGCCTGGAGCCACCAAATTCTAGGAAGAAGCAAGGGAAGATTCTTTCTAGAGCTTTCAGGGGAAGCATGCCCCTGTCAAGACCTTGATTTCAGACAATGGGCCTCCAGAACCATGCAAGAGTAAAGTTCCATTACTCTGAGCCACCAATTTGCAGTAACTTGTTACAGCAACCCTAGGAAACTAACATATTATCCAATATTATTTCACATTCCTATGTATAGTCAACTGTTCAAGTACTCAGCTTGCTCTAGTTTTGTTCAACCTGTAAGTTGTTTGATGCTCAAATTATTTTGTTTAGGTAAATAGCAACATGTTACCATTTACAAAGCTCTTTTCTCTTGCAAAATCTTTTATCTTTAGCAAAATACCATGTAGTAGTGTTTTTATTTCTTTGTACCATTGTTGTAGTTGTTATTATTACTATTTTTGTTGTTATTTCCATTTTGTAGGTTGGGACAAATACAACTGGTAAGGCAAAGAGGCAAGGTAACATGTACCAAGTCAAGAGAAAAATAAACAAGATGGCATTCTGGGCCTCAACACTGAGATTAAGTTGTAAGCAAAGCTGGTGGATGATGTGTAGAATGTACTCACAAAGTATGTTTGAATCGATTACCCTAGCACCTTGTGACCTCAGATTCTAAATACAGGCTTACAGTGCTGAGTAAGTTAGTGATCATGAAGAGACATCAGAGGGCTTATAAGCTTATGTTATTTATGACATTTTTTAGAAACTGACTTTATATCACTTGTGCTCAAATTCAGTCCTGTGTCTATTTTTATTGCTTAATAACTTTATATTTGAAATAAAGTGATTTTATTTGGAGTGTCTACACTTTAATTTGGGGGCATATAAAAGAATAAAATATAACTTATTTATAAAACACATAAGCAAATATGGTGTCCTGTAAAAAGCCTTGCTCCACTAGTTTTGCACATTCAAAGCATCAGCATTTTGACCTTAATAATTAAGCAATGCCTACCCAGCTGTGATATCTATATCCAAAGGTTTCATGAAGGGAATAAAATTGCAAATTCCCTCTCATTGTAAATGACTAATGAACCACCATGGGGGTAGAAAACAGTGAGTTTGGACAATAGAGGAATATATATTGTCCTCGACACTGTTTTGTGTCAAAGATTTTTGCAACATGCTCTAAATCAAGTATTTTACTATAGGTTTATACATGAACCATTTAATGTAAACTCTTAGTCCTGAAACTAATCTCCAATTCCTTCTCCAATCCCGTAACATGTGACTAAAATCTGGCCAGTATAGCCAAAAAAAAAAATAACCTCAAGTCTCTTTGGGTGTGATCTGGACTTCTCTTATATTTATCCCATGCTGCTCAAATTCTCTGATATCTAAAATTTTGTTCCCTTTCTGCTTCCATTCTTGAATTTCTGAGTATTCAATCCTTGCTTAAACATGGCTTAGTATATTTACAAGCCAAATTTTTGGACTTCTAGGGAAGATGACAGAGTAGGAGGACCCTGGACTAACCTTATCCCACAGATATAGCTAGATAACACCCACTCAGTATAAATATCCCAGAAAACAACCCCAAGACTTGCAGAACAGGCTTTCCACAGCTAACTGTAAAGAAGAAGCCACATGGAAGAGGGTAGGAAGGGCAGAGACACTGTCAAGAGCCTAACTACCAGTGGGACTATCAGCAGGAGGGAAAGATGCTAAGATCACAAAGAGGGGAGAGGAGCAGTACCCCAGACCAGGCACATTAGAGATCAGAGACTGACAGTGGGAAGATGATTAACCTAACATTTGGCTTTCAAAACCAGAGGAGACTGGCTTCAGGAGTTCTTAAAATCAGTGGAGCTTAGCACCTACAGCTTTAAAAATCAGCAGGTCCTCTCCAGGAGAGCCAGAGGGAAATAGGAAATGGAGTTTCCATCATTAAAGGATAGGACAACAAATAGAACCTCTGAGATATAGCACAGAAGCAGCAATTTGAAAACACCTGAGGTACACAGGAAGTGTATTTACTAATCTCAGAGCATGTGCTGCAAGGAAGAGATCTTTGGGAGACTTAAAGAAAAAAAAAAGAGCTGGTGGAAGCCTTTTCCCTCAATAGAACCCCAACCTAGATGACAGGGACATTTGCAGGAACCAGTGCTGTGCTAACACCCTCCACCTAGCTTGCTAATAATGGTGCCCCACCCCCTTGCACTTGCACAGGTATGCCTTCTCCAACCCAGCTGGCCTCCACGGGAGTTTTCCTAGGTGGGTACAGTTCCCCTCCCATAGTGAAACAGCACAGACCTTGCTGGTAACACATGCTTTGCCCCAGCATTCTCCTGCAGACCCACCCCCTCCAACATGCCCTTGGTAGGAGTCCATCCAAAATGGTGCCACAGCCTGGCAGTATGTAAGCAGCACTGACAGGGGGCACCACCACTCCAAAGTTACTCTTGCTCCAGGGAGAGCGAAAGATAACCAAATGCACCCGTCTAACTTGAGCCACAGGAGTGGTCTGGGGGCAGACATCTGGTATAAGGGCAGTCCCCACCCACCAATACAAGCTTCTCAGGGGAAAATATCTACTCAAGGGGAAATGCTACCACAGCTCTGGCAAACACCTGGTCTGACTCAACTCAAGCCTAGGTCAGCCCCAGACTGGCCCACTAACAATACAGATACCAAACTCTGCCCACAACAGGTAAAAAGAGCCAATGAAGATGACTGGACTGAAGGAAAATGTGGCTCAACCACAACAGTAGGGTACACACAACACACATGAGACACCCCTGAAGCACCAGGTTCTGATAAACAAGAGACATTGCACTGAAGGGCACTGCAGGACCTCTTCTTCATAAGGACACTACTTGCAAGAACAGAAGGTATAGATGATTTTCTTAATACATAGAAACAGACAGAGAGAATAAATGAGGAGACAGAGGAATATATTCCAAGTGAAATAGGACAAAATGGCAGCCAGAGAGCTAAAGGAAATGGAGATAAGTAATATGGCTGACAGACTATTTGAATTAATGGTAATAAAGATACTCACTGAGCTTAAGAATGAAGGACCACAATGAGACCCTCAACAGATAGAAAGAAAACATAGAAAAGAAATAGAGATGAAGAACTCAATAACTGAAATTAAAAATACACTAGCTTGAATAAATAGTAGACCAGAGGAAGCAAAAGAACAGATCAGCGACCTGGAGGACAAAATAATGGAAAGCAATTACTCTGAACAGGAAAGAAAAAAAAATATTAAAAAATTAAAACAGACTAAGGGAAATCAGCAATATGATCAATTATAATAACATTCATATTATAAAGATCCCAGAAGGAGAAAACAAAGAGATGGGGGGCAAAAATTTTACTTGAGGAAATAACAGCTGAAAAATTCCTAGGGATTTGGGAATCTGGGGAAGGAAACAGACATCCAGATCCAGGAGGCACAGAAAGCTCCCAACAAAATCAACCCAAGGAGATTCACACCAAAACACATAGTAATTAAAATACCAAAAAATAATGATGACAAGACAATTTAGCAGTAAGAAAAAGAAAATAGCTACATACAAGGGAAACCCCATAAGGCTATCAGCTGATTTTTCATCAGCAGAAACTTTGCAGCCCAGAAGGGAGTGGCAGGATATATTGAAAGGGCTTAAAGAAAAAAATCTGCAAACAAGAATACTCTATCCAGCAAGGCTACCACTCAGAATAGGTGGAGAGGTTAACAGTTTCCCAAAGAGAAGCTGAAGAATTCATCACCAATAAACTAGCCCTAAAACAAGAAGGGGAATTTGAGTGTAAAGAACATAATCAGGAGTAAGAATAGTAGGGAACACAAAAGCAGTGAAATTAAATCTATCTATAAGGATTGCCAAGGGATTCACAAAATAAAAGGACGAAAAGAACGACATCATGTACTTAAAACATAGGGTGCACAGGAGTAAAATTCAGTGTTTTAGAATGGGTTCAAACTTAAGTGACCATCAACTTAATATAGACTGCTACACGCAACAGGTGTTATGTAAAAACCTAATGGTATCTACCAATCAAAAATTGGTAATAGATATACAAAAAATAAGGAGAAAGGAATCCAAATATATGACTAAAGAAAACCATCAAACTATAAGAAAAGAGAGCAAGAGAAGAAAAGAACAGAAGAGAACTACAAAAACAACCATAAAACAAGTAACAAAATGGCAATTAGTACAAACCTGTCAATAATCACTTTGAATGTCAATGAACTAAATGCTCCAATAAAGACAGAGTGATGGAATGGATAAAAAAGCAAAACCCATCTACTGGCTTCTTCCAAGAGACTCATTTCAGACCCAAAGACACATACAGATTGAAAGTACAGGAATGGAAATGCAGTTATAATGCAAATGTAAGTGAAAAGAAAGCCAGAATAGCAATACTTCTATCAGACAAAATAGATTTTAAAATAAAGACTATAACAACAAAGAAACAAGGTCACTATATAACCATTAAGAGAACACTCCAACAACAAGACATAACAATTGTAAATATTTATGTATCCCATATGGAGGCACCCAAATACCCAAATAAAGCAGGTAACAATAAACATAAAAGAAGTAATCAATAGTAATTCAGTAATATCAGGAGACTTTAACACCCCCATTTACCTCAATGGATAGACCATCCAAACAAACTCAACCAAGAAACAGTGGCTTTGAATGTCCTGATGGACCAGATGGATCTAATAGATATATTCAGAACATTCCATCCTAAAACACAAGAATGCACATCCTTTTCAAGTGCACATGGAACATTCTCCAGAGTAGATCACATGCTAGTCCACGAAATAAGTACCTAAGACTTAAAAAAGTCTGAAGTTATACCATCCATCTTTTCTGACACTATGAAATTAGAAATCAACCACAAGAAAAACTTTGGAAAGAATACAAATACATGAAGGTTAAATAACATGCTACCAAACAATGAATAGTTCAACCAGCCAATGGTTCAGTCAAGGAGGAAATCAAAAAATACATGGAGACAAAGGAAAATCAAAACGCAATGGTCCACAATCTTTGGGATGCAGCAAATGCTCTTCAAACAAGAAGTCTGTAGCAATACACACCTACCTCAGGAAGCAAGAAAAATCTGAAATAAAAAACCTAAGCAGACATCTGTAGGAGCTAGAAAAAGAAGTACAAACAACCCAAAACCAGCAGAATGAAGGAAATAATAAATATTAGAGCAGAAATAAATGATAAAGAAACTAAAAAAAAAAAAAAAAAAAAAAACACAATAAAAACAAATCAATGGAACTGGTTCTTTGAAAATCTTAATAAAACTGATAAAGCTCTAACAAGACCCATTAAAAAAAATAGACACGGAGAGAGGACCCAAATAAACAAAATCACAAATGAAACAGCAGAAATGACAACCAACACCACAGATATACAAACACTTTTAACAGAATATTAAGAAAACCTATATGTCAACAAATTAGACACTTAGAAGAAGTGGATAAACTCCTATAAACATATAACCTACCAAAACTAAAGCAGCAAGAAACAAGAACATTTGGACAGACATATTACCAGCAATGAAATTGAATCAGTAATCCAAAAACTCCCAAATAAGAGAAGTCTGGGGTCAGATGGCTTCACAGGTGAATTCTACAAAGCGTTCAAAGAAAAGTTAATACCTACTCTTCTCACACTATTCCAAAAAACACAAGAGGAAGGAAAACTTCCAAATTTTTTCTATGAGGCCAGTATCACCCTGATACAAAACCACATAAAGATACCATTAAAAAAAAATAAAAAGAACCATAGGCCAGTATATCTCATGAATATGATGCAAAAATCTTCAATAAAATATTAACAAACCAGGGGCGCCTGGGTGGTTCAGTCAGTTGAGCATTCGACTTCGGCTCAGGTCATGATCTCACGGTTGGGGAGTCCCACATCAGGCTCTGTGCTGACAGCTCAGAGCCTGGAGCTTGCTTCCGAGTCTGCATCTCCCTCTCTATGTCCCTCTCCCGCTCATGCTTGCAACGCTCTCTCTCTCTCTCTCGCTCTCTCTTAAAAGTTAATAAACATTTTAAAAAATTAAAAAATATATTAACAAACCAAATCCAACAAGATTAAAAAAATCATGCATCACCATCAAGTAGGATTTATTCCCAGGTTACAAGGGTGATCTAATATCCACAAAGCAATCCACATGATACATACATCACATCAATAAGAGAAAGGATAAAAAACATATGATCATTTCAATAGGTGCAGAAAAAGCGTTTTACACAGGACAACACCCATTCATGATAAAAATTCTCAACAAAGTAGGTTTTAGAGAGAACATATCTCAACATACTAAGGGTCTTATATGAAAGACTCACAGCCAAGATCATACTGAATGGGAAAAAACTCAGAGCTTTTCCCCTAAGGACAGGAATAAGACAGGTATGTGTACTCTCAACACTTATATTTAACATAGTGGTGGAAGTCCTAGGCACAGCAATTAGACAACATAAAGAAATAAAAGGCATCCAAATTGGTAAGTAAGAAATAAAACTCACTATTTGCAGATGACATGATACTATATATAGAAAACTATCAAGACTCCACCAAAACACTACTGGAACCAATAAATGAATTCAATAAAGTCACAGGATACAAAAATCAATTTACAGAAATCTGTTGCATTCCCATACACCAATAGTGAAGCAGCAAAAAGTGAAATGAAGAAAACAATCTAATTTTCAAATGTACTAAAAACAAATATCTAGGAATAAACTTAACCAAAGAGGTGAAAGACCTGTACTCTGTAAAACGATAAAACAATGATGAAGGAAATTCAAGACAATGCAAAGAAATGGAAAGACATTCCATGCTCATGGATTTTAACAATATTGTTAACATGTCTATACTACTCAAAGAAATCTACACATTTAATACAATCCCTATCAGAATACCAACAGCATTTTTCACAGAGCTAAAACAAACCTAAAATTTGTATGGAACCATAAAAGACCTCTCACAGCCAAAACAGTCTTGAAAAAAAAAAACCCAAAAGTTGAGGTATCACAATTCCAGATTTCAAGTTATTTACAAGGCAGTAATAATTAAAACAGTATGGTACTGGCATAAAAATTGACACACAAATCAGCAGGATAAAACAGAAAACTCAAAAACAAACCCACAATTATGTGTCATTAATCTCAATAAAAGAGACAAGAATAAACAATGGGGAACAGTATCTTCAACACATGGTGTTGAGAAAAATGTGCAGCTACATGTAAAAGAAACTGGACCACTTGTTCACACAAAATACAAAAATAAACTCAAAATGGATTAGAGATCTAAATGTGAGACCCGAGATCATAAAAGCACAGAAGACGGCACAGGCCATAATTTCCCTGACATTGAATGTACCACCATTTTTTTCTAGATATGTCTCCTGAGGCAAGGTAAACGAAAGCAAAAATAAACTCTTGGGACTCTATGTCAAATTTTCAAGTGATTGATTCCTGCATAAAGCTTTCTTCCTTCCCTCAACGCAGCAAATGCTGCCTATGTAGTACCATAGCTTTCTAATCCCTTTCTACCTGCCAACTTCAACAGCCTGTGCTCTACAGCAACCCAAATGTAGCTGCAGTGAACACAACAGGGAGTATTTAAACCCTGTGAAAGATAATATTTGCTTACAGTTTGTCTTTGGCTCTCCTTTTTGGCCATTGTTTCCCTGACACTGAGCTTGATCCAGTTTGACCACTGGAGCATGGGCAGAAGAGACATGTGCCAGTTCTAACCTGTGGGATTAAGAGTCCTGACAAGTTTCACCAGTCCCCGCATTCCTATATTCACCTAAGAGTATACCTTGGGTAGTCACTGGTTCTAGAATAAGGACACATTTAGACCAATCTAAATCCAACCTGCAGCCTGGATCCAAGATCATCTGAACCCACCTAAGCCAACCAAACACAGCAGAGCCCTTCAGAGCCACTGGATCTTCATTCCAATGAGTGAGAAATAAATAAGATTTCAAGCTACTGAGATTTGGGGCATTATATGTCACACAACATTGTTACAACAAAATCTGACAATGACAAACCGTTTCTTGTAGAAGTTCCTTTCCTGAATATGGATTAAGCTGAAAACAGATCTCTCACTGGAAAGTACCATGATGAAAATATTCCAGTAAAGCTACAATATTACAGCTTGTACAAATGGTAGCTCTAGACCACTGTCTAATAACTTCTTGCCTAAACTATTTTACTCTAAATCCTGTTTTCATTCACCTACAGGATACAGACTCACAGACAAGACCTTTACAAAGCCCTAATTTCATCATAAGACACATAAAAAAAAAAAAAGTCAGCTACTTCTCTACCAGAATTCTGATAAACTTTGAGTGCAAGTATCAAGGAGTTAGAGGTGCCCAAGATAAAATGTCAGTCACAAAAATTCAACTGCTATGGCTGCATACAGGAACATAACAGTTTGCTACACTTTTAATCCACAAGGGTTTTTGATATTGATTGCTTTTTTATTGCTTATGATCTATTTCACATATTATGGTTTCTTTTGGGTCAATCACTGGATCAGAGGTTCTATCTTCCCTTAACCAAGCCAGACAAACCAGACATCCCTTTCCTAGAAAATGAATCCTAAGCCATGTAATACAAACATTGAAAATGGCTAGAGAAATTAATTTGAGAGCTCAGTCTGGACCAGACTGTACAGATATTTCTGCCAACAAGGCTACCTGGACTGCGTGGTCCTTGTGTACTCTAAGCCTGTTGATTCTATCTTCTGTCCAATCCTATATACTCACTCTTGCCTTTGTAGAAATTCCTTTTTATCATAAATTGGCTAGAATTACTATCTGTTGCTTGCAACCGAAGAGCCTTCAAAGGCACCAAAATTTGACCTGAAAAGAGCTTTCAGGCATTTAGACAAGAAAAGGAGGAGAGAGGGATGAAAGACCACTTCTACGTAATGAAGGACACACCCTGGCAGCTTTCTGGCCAGATCTGGATCTACTGACTAGAATCAGAAATGAAAGCATCACTGAAAATGATCAGCCCATGGAGAGACAAGATACTCATCACTTCTCTTGAGAAACTACAATTATTCCAACTCTCTTTCCAGAGAAAGAAGACAATGGGAACAGTAAGTAGTCATTAGTGTTTTTGAAAATAAGCTTTTAAATACAGATTATGTTGGTCAGTTTATTATGTGAATAGAATAAATCAAGCATTTGTCTCTTGGACTTCACACCACATAATAGGCCTTTTCCTAAGACCACGAAATGATCACTTCAAATAGGGTCCTGTCAACCCAGGTGCCTTCCCAAAATGCTAAGTTGCACTTCTAGGAGCTCATGAGCCAACTGGCTGTTTTGAGGATCCAAAAGGAGAACTCGTAAGGTCTTCCCACAATTTGTATCCTTTAAAATTCTACAATGAAAAACGTTAAGTTCAACTGATTTTTCCCTATATTTTTCCATATATTATTAATTACTATTAATTATTAATTCCATATATTATTAATGTATCCTTAAATCATTTTTTATTTTAGTTATATCATTCGGGAAATCATATTTTTCTCAAAAACTACTCAATTTCAAATTCTAGAGTTTACAAAATATTCACTCTCTTCATTTTATCAACTCAGTGCAATTCTCTGTTCTAGTCCTCAATTTCCCTGAGTTATAAAGACCTTTCAACAAAGCACTTGAAGAAACCAAACCTCACCTAGCACTTAAGAACTACCTTAGTATACCAAAGAGATCATTATGCCCAACTAAACCAAGTCACAACCTGCCTGTTTCTCAGACACACTGACGTCCCTCCAAACCAGTTCTCATGTCATCAATCTCCACTTGCACAAACAGTGAGCACACCCTTAATTTCTCAGCTAACTTATCAGCAGCCCCATTAATATTGTAAATTATCCTCTCTGGAAGACAAATTGCTTTACTATTTGTCTCCTTTAAACATTGTCTAGTCACAAAATGTGGTCTCACATTACCTGCTATCAAGTTTTAGTGTTGTCTTCTTACTCTCCTATCAAAACTGGGTCGTCCCACATTTTCAAGGCTAAGTTCTGTGCCTTTATTTAGGTCTCTGTGAGTCTGTTTATTCTTTCAACAAGTATTTTTGGAGCCCCTACTATGTGCCAGGCAATCTCAGTGATTCCAGAGAAACAAAGGAAAAATTCCTGTCCTTATGGAGCTTGCAATTCTAGGAAACGAAGATTAACTTTAAATAAATAATGATTTGTTTCATATATAACAATTAAACATATTACAACTAATTAAATATATAATCATTCATTAGACATATTATGTCAGATGATGTTACAAACTTTATTAAAAATTAATATAGTGCAGGGTGATGGGGAATGGGGAGCATAGGAGAGAAGGCAGTTTATTTTTTTTTAATATAATTTATTGTCAAATGGTTTCCACACACCTAGTGCTCATCACAACAAGTGCCCTCCTCCCTGCCCATCACCCACTTTCCCCTCTCCCCGACCCCCATCTACTCTTAGTTTGTTCTCAGTCCTTAGGAATCTCTTATGGTTTGCCTCCCTCCAACTTTTTTTTTTCCCTTTTCCCCTCCCCCATTGTCTTTCGTCATGTTTCTCAAGATCCACATGTGAGTGAAAACATATGGTATCTGTCCTTCTCTGCCTGGCTTATTTCACTTAGCATACTATCCAGTTCCATCCACGTTGCTGCAAATGGCAGCTTTAAAAGGGGCAGTCACTGAAGATTCACTGAGGTACATTCCAGCAGTTTTGAAAGGATGAGGCAATGACCCACCAAGTTATAAAGAAAAAGAATTTTGTGGATAAAGAGTACAAAATGTGCTAAAACCCTGAGGTAGGAATATATGGTCATGTTCACCAGGTGATATTGCACCTTGATTTATTTGCTAACACCATTTTCTCCTCTTAATTCTATACCTCCCTCTGTTCAAAACCAGCTCTGATAAGAGAATCTCACTACACATCCTATTCTAATGCCCATCTCACCCCATGGGTGACGCCCTCCTCTCAAAGCTAATGAATCCCAATTCTTCATACCAAGTACTAATACCTCTTTTGAGGTATATTACTTCCAAGAGCCTGTTTTCCTCATTAACTGGATATCTCATAGCCAACTCACAAACCCAGTGTGTCCAAATCCAAACTCATCATCTTCCTTGCCAAGCCTACTTCTTTTCCCGTCCCTACCAATTCAGTAACCCAATTTGGGAACTTTTGATACATTCAAGGTTCCTTCCACTTTCTTCTATTCCACATGTAGTCTGTTACCCAGCATCAAGACATTCTCCCATTTTATATATGTGGTAATTATGGATCCTGAATACAAAGTTTAATCTAACTCACAGTATGTTAGGGAATGTTCACCTCATTGTACCTGTCAGCTACCATGGAGCATGTAAGACCTTGCCTGTAATCTAACTAATAAGGAGACACAGCAGAGATGTTTCCAATAAAGCCTTGCCTATATATCATATCTCCTATCTCTTCCCAATTTTACATAATCCTAAACATGCACAAGTAAACACGTTTAACATGTGATATACTTTACTGCAGTTTTTAAGTTCTAATTTTTTTAAATTTTTTTTAATGCTTACTTTTGAGGAAGAGAGAGAGAGAGCATGAGTGGGGAGGGTAGGGAGAGAAGGAATCACCGAGTTTTAAGTAAGCTCCAGGCTCTGAGCTGTCCACACAGAGGCTGACGTGGGGCTCAAACTCACATACCACGAGATCATGACCTGAGCCGAAGTTGGACACTTACCCAACTGAGCCACCCAGACATCCCTGTCTTCCCAATTGTAATACAAAACACACACACACACACACACACACACACACACACACACACGTACACACACAAACTCCACCCCCACCACATGTATAGCCCAGTATAAACACTCGAAATCTTTAATAATAAAGTTTATCTTTTCAAAGATTATGTTCCTAAGATTTTATGAACTATATTACCAATAACTTAGTCTATAAAATTTAAGGAAACCTCAGCCATTCACAGATTTTTAAGAATATATTTAGATTCCCAGCATTGTTAAATCAAAAAAACTCAAGTTAATAGATTTTCTATAACCAATAAGAGAAAATGTTTATTTTATTATCAATAGCCTAACCACAAGAGCTGAAACTTATCAGACTTCTCAGCAAAAGTCAAATGCTTCAGAGTACCTCTCCCTTGATGTTACAGAGGACTAATGAGAGAAGCAAGGAAGGAGATGGGGATTTTTCACTCTTGATGGAAACAATCCAAAGGAAAATGGTGAAGAAGTTTCCAACTCCTGTATCAGCATCCCCATAAACTAGTTTGAGTATTGGGCACTCACACCCTTGTAGAAACTGTTAAAAAACAAGGTAACAGACCCAAAATGGAATCATTTATACTAAGTCCCATGTCACTACACTAAGACTTAATCACAGTTTGGCTCTCCCAGAAACCAAATCTTAAACCAGTCAATCAGGAATCTCCTAATCAGCTCCAGTTAGCTAATCTGCCTGACAGATCACTGCAACTCCCTGAAGGAAGGTAATCTTCCAATAACCAACCTGCTTTTTTGCCTGGCCTAACTCTCTCATTCCCAGGGCTTCTGAATATAAAAGCCTTTCATTTTGTGCAGTTCATCAGAGTTCTTCCCATCTACTAAATGGGATGTTGCCCAATTTGAATTAGTTTCACTCAAATAAACCCTTAAAATTTTTAACATGCATGTCATCTACCAGTGCGGTTAGTCCTCAAGAGCATGGACCATGATCAGATGGACTTGGGTCCAAATTCTGCTCCACTACTTACTAATCTGGGTTAAGAAATTTTTCTCAAGGATTCCACCCCAGGTAAGATGTAGGATTTATAGAAGTTTTGGCCAAAAATTGGCTGTTGTTTCAAAATCATATGTTGTATTAACAGTAAGAGTCCCACTTTGATTTGTTGGTGTTCCTCTATAAAGGAACAATGCTCCTTTAGAGCACTGACCTGTATATGGTTTTATTTAACCTTCATAAACACTCCAGCAAACACGAAAGGCAAATAGCAAGCCTACAGAAAGTGAGAGATAGGAAGGTAATCAAGAATTAGCTTACAAGAAAAATGAAGTTCCCTTTCATAGATATTTCCTAAATCATAAAGGGATCTCATTTTGCAGATAAAACTACTGAGACCTAGTGAAGTGAAGAGGTGTACCAAACAATTTCACCCTCGCAGTATGTTATTATAATCCTGCTCAGCAAATGAAGAAATTTAAGCATGAAAATGTAGATGGCCTTTTTAATGCCAAAGGCAGGCAGAGGGTCCTTAACTTTGCGTCTTGAACTTTTTCCATTCCTACATGTTCTTTTTAAGACACAGTTTGAACAGCACATCTGAGAGCTAACAGAGTGGCCTAAAACTCCTTCACCCTGTCATGAAATTCGATTTCCTTCTACAAAGTGGTACTTAGGAAAGTCTTATTTAAAAACATCACCCAGCTACAAATGAAAACCTTCCCAACAGGGACAAGATGGAACATCTGCCTTCCTTTTGCTTAATAGAACACTGTAAAGCTGCTCTCTGCTTGGATAAATGCTATTTGGGTTTTCTTGATTTCTGAATGAGTTCTTAGTATCGCTCTCTTGAGCTCTCTCTCTCTTGGTATTGTCATTGTCTTCTTGCCCAGAATTTTATGTGTAATCGTCTGTTCCACCATTGGCTTTTCTGAAACCAATCTTCCTTGTCTTTTGTAATTATGTAAAGCTGTTCTCTTTGCAGGCCACACGTTGTAGATATCTAAAACCTGGAGAGAAAACACCCTAATTGTAATTATAATGGATTTCAAATTCCTATTATTCATATTGGAGAGAAAACATGCAGTGAGGATTCATTACCCATTTTCTTTAAAACTTGGAAAAAATAGTACTTGAACTTAATTTTGTTAGAGCAGGCAGTCTTTAATTAAAAAAAATCCTTAATTACTTCTACAGAATTTTTAAAACACATTCTATTTTTATGTCTACCTACTTGAGCTAAAGAAAATTGAGGTCGTTTAGTTGGACCACACAAATTCTAGTAAACCCAACCACACCTACATCTAAAAAATCAACCAACTGACGTCATATCATAGAATAGACCAAACTTCAAAATTGGGAATATTTTCAGATTCTGAACCCCAGTAGTAGCAAGGCTAGTAACTGTTGATTATTATGCAGGTCTTGCACTAATCTAATTAACTAAAATGGAAATCCAATTTCAAGCATTGTTGTACACATTTGCATATGACATAAGTAGTCAAAAATCTGTCTAAAGTTAAATGAAGCACATGTACAGCCCCCTTATTAATTTGATTTTGGCTTTTCCACTCAGCCCCATTTTGAAATACTCTACTCTCCACATCTGTAAACCACTCATAGTCCAAATGCCATTGGTAATGGCTGTTTGCTTTACCATTGTCATTTCTCTTAGCGAGTTTTAACAACAAGGAGTGGGCACAATTCAAGTTTGTATTTCTAAGGACAGATTCCTCTGGAAATTTCTCAGTAAAGGGAGAAGCAGATAGATGCTATACTTACTGCCAAGTCGGTTCTTAGACTTTGGGAGGATGTGGCAGTAATTTGTTTTTGTTTGATTGTTGTTTTTAAATACCTACAACTTAAGGTACAACCAAAAAGGAATTCTATTATGAGTGAACCACTCAAAAATACAAGGTTTTTTTCCTTTGAAAAGAATGAAGTGCATGTAAATAGAACACCAATAGGAAGATGATAGAGCCCAACTTAAATACCCTTGTCCCCTGGAAACTCTCACAGAATTGTTAACTAGTTGCCATTGGAACTGGTTCATTGAAAGAGCCAATGTGGTCAGCACTCTGACTCCTCGTTCTGCTGTTATGCCCCTAAGTGAACACAGGTATGATATGAAGGGGAAAGCTGAGCCCTCACCACAGCACCAGATTTTCTCAAATCCCTAGGAAATGACTCAGTATGCCAACTCTTCCTTTCAACTTAATGTGAAAAATGTTCTGGTTAAAGAGCATGTGTCTAGAACAGAGAGGGATGAATGTTCCACTCATATTCTATCTACATTTTCTGATTTACCAATGGCATCTAACAAAAGGAAATGATACGAGTGAATTAAATGTGTAAGGAGAAAAAATAATGAGAGCAGACACAATGAATAGCAAGCATTTATAAAGAGCCATAATGCCAAAAAAAAAAAAATTGATTACTTTTAGACTAGGAAAGAATATCAAATGAGGGCTGGAGATTCACATTAGCATTTAAGGTTAAGCATTCAACACAATACCTCAAAAGATAATTAACCCAGAGAAACTTTGGGATAAGAACCACTAATGTGGCTTAGTGGACATTTGGCTATATTCCCTACAATGTTTAAGGCACTTGATTTACAAATGAATAAAGCATGATCTGTTTGTCCCTGAATCATTCACAATGAGTAGACTAGAATAGCCCAGGAAACCAGAGAATGGTATAATCTCTTTTTCTTGGAATAAAAATCTAGATTGCTTAGATTGGTAAATGCTCACAAGTTCTCCTCCTAAGTGTCTTTCTTACATTTTCTCCTGCTTATAAATTATGCTAACTTCCAAAAGTCAGTTAATCAAAGTCTCTCATATAGATAACTACATTTACCTTGCCACCCATTACCACAGACTGGCTAGAAGCTTAGGCATTTTAATACTATTGATTTTAACTTTTGGACACAATGGTTCAAGCTTCTAGCAAGTGTCTTTAAAGGAAACAGTAGAAATACAGAAGTAGTTTGCTTTTTTAATCCAAACCGATTGCATCCTTCATTTAAAAATATGCTTGTGAGCGAGGGAAGATGGCGGCGTAGGAGGACGCTGGGCTCACCACGCGTCCTGCTGATCACTTAGATTCCACCTACACTTGCCTAAATAACCCAGAAAACCACCAGAGGATTAGCAGAACGGAGTCGCCGGAGCCAAGCGCAGACGAGAGGCCCACGGAAGAGGGTAGGAAGGGCGGCGAGGCGGTGCGCGCTCCACGGACTGGCGGGAGGGAGCCGGGGCGGAGGGGCGGCTCGCCGGCCAAGCAGAACCCCCGAGTCTGGCTTGCAAAAAGCGGAGGGGCCTGACGGACTGTGTTCCGACAGCAAGCGCGACTTAGCGTCTGGGAGGTCATAAGCTAACAGCTCTGCTCAGAAAGCGGGAAGGCTGGAGGACAAAGGGAAGGAGAGCTGCTGAGCCCCCGGACGACAGAGCTCAGTTTGGTGGGGAACAAAGGCGCTCGCCAGCGCCATCTCCCCCGCCCATCCCCCAGCCAAAATCCCAAAGAGAACCAGTTCCTGCCAGGGAACTTGCTCGCTCCACGCAAACACCCAACTCTGCGCTTCTGCGGAGCCAAACCTCCGGCAGCGGATCTGACTCCCTCCTGCTGCCACAGGGCCCCTCCTGAAGTGGATCACCTAAGGAGAAGCAAGCTAAGCCTGCCCCTCCTGCCCCCGAGCACCTTGCCTACCCACCCCAGCTAAGACGCCAGATCCCCAGCATCACAAGCCTGGCAGTGTGCAAGTAGCCCAGACAGGCCACCCCACCCCACAGTGAATCCCGCCCCTAGGAGAGGGGAAGAGAAGGCACGCACCAGTCTGACTGTGGCCCCAGCGGTGGGTTGGGGGCAGACATCAGGTCTGACTGCGGCTCCACCCACCAACTCCAGTTATACACCACAGCACAGGGGAAGTGCCCTGCAGGTCCTCACCACGCCAGGGACTATCCAAAATGACCAAGCGGAAGAATTCCCCTCAGAAGAATCTCCAGGAAATAACAACAGCTAATGAGCTGACCAAAAAGGATTTAAATAATATAACAGAAAGTGAATTTAGAATAATAGTCATAAAATTAATCGCTGGGCTTGAAAACAGTATAGCTGACAGCAGAGAATCTCTTGCTACAGAGATCAAGGGACTAAGGAACAGTCACGAGGAGCTGAAAAACGCTTTAAACGAAATGCATAACAAAATGGAAACCACCACGGCTCGGATTGAAGAGGCAGAGGAGAGAATAGGTGAACTAGAAGATAAAGTTATGGAAAAAGAGGAAGCTGAGAAAAAGAGAGATAAAAAAATCCAGGAGTATGAGGGGAAAATTAGAGAACTAAGTGATACACTAAAAAGAAATAATATACGCATAATTGGTATCCCAGAGGAGGAAGAGAGAGGGAAAGGTGCTGAAGGGGTACTTGAAGAAATAATAGCTGAGAACTTCCCTGAAGTGGGGAAGGAAAAAGGCATTGAAATCCAAGAGGCACAGAGAACTCCCTTCAGACGTAACTTGAATCGATCTTCTGCACGACATATCATAGTGAAACTGGCAAAATACAAGGATAAAGAGAAAATTCTGAAAGCAGCAAGGGGTAAACGTGCCCTCACATATAAAGGGAGACCTATAAGACTCGTGACTGATCTCTCTTTTGAAACTTGGCAGGCCAGAAAGAATTGGCACGAGATTTTCAGAGTGCTAGACAGAAAAAATATGCAGCCGAGAATCCTTTATCCAGCAAGTCTGTCATTTAGAATAGAAGGAGAGATAAAGGTCTTCCCAAACAAACAAAAACTAAAGGAATTTGCCACCACTAAACCAGCCCTCCAAGAGATCCTAAGGGGGACCCTGTGAGACAAAGTACCAGAGACATCACTACAAGCATAAAACATACAGACATCACAATGACTCTAAACCCATATCTTTCTATAATAACACTGAAAGTAAATGGATTAAATGCGCCAACCAAAAGACATAGGGTATCAGAATGGATAAAAAAACAAGACCCATCTATTTGCTGTCTACAAGAGACTCATTTTAGACCTGAGGACACCTTTAGATTGAGAGTGAGGGGATGGAGAACTATTTATCATGCTACTGGAAGCCAAAAGAAAGCTGGAGTAGCCATCCTTATATCAGACAAACTAGACATTAAATTAAAGGCTGTAACAAGAGATGAAGAAGGACATTATATAATAGTGACAGGGTCTATCCATCAGGAAGAGCTAACAATTATAAATGTCTATGCACCGAATACCGGAGCGCCCAAATATATAAAACAATTACTCATAAACATAAGCAACCTTATTGAGAAGAATGTGGTAATTGCAGGGGACTTTAACACCCCACTTACAGAAATGGATAGATCATCTAGACACACGGTCAATAAAGAAACAAGGGCCCTGAATGAGACATTGGATCAGATGGACTTGACAGATATATTTAGAACTCTGCATCCCAAAGCAACAGAATATACTTTCTTCTCGAGTGCACATGGAACATTCTCCAAGATAGATCATATACTGGGTCACAAAACAGCCCTTCATAAGTTTACAAGAATTGAAATCATACCATGCATACTTTCAGACCACAATGCTATGAAGCTTGAAATCAACCACAGAAAAAAGTCTGGAAAACCTCCAAAAGCATGGAGGTTAAAGAACACCCTACTAACGAATGAGTGGGTCAACCAGGCAATTAGAGAAGAAATTAAAAAATATATGGAAACAAATGAAAATGAAAATACAACAATCCAAACGCTTTGGGACGCAGCAAAGGCAGTCCTGAGAGGAAAATACATTGCAATCCAGGCCTATCACAAGAAACAAGAAAAATCCCAAATACAAAATCTAACAGCACACCTAAAGGAAATAGAAGCAGAACAGCAAAGGCAGCCTAAACCCAGCAGAAGAAGAGAAATAATAAAGATCAGAGCAGAAATAAACAATATAGAATCTAAAAAAACTGTAGAGCAGATCAATGAAACCAAGAGTTGGTTTTTTGAAAAAATAAACAAAATTGACAAACCTCTAGCCAGGCTTCTCAAAAAGAAAAGGGAGATGACCCAAATAGATAAAATCATGAAGGAAAATGGAATCATTACAACCAATCCCTCAGAGATACAAACAATTATCAGGGAATACTATGAAAAATTATATGCCAACAAATTGGACAACCTGGAAGAAATGGACAAATTCCTGAACACCCACACTCTTCCAAAACTCAATCAGGAGGAAATAGAAAGCTTGAACAGACCCATCACCAGCGAAGAAATTGAATCGGTTATCAAAAATCTCCCAACAAATAAGAGTCCAGGACCAGATGGCTTCCCAGGGGAGTTCTACCAGACGTTTAAAGCAGAGATAATACCTATCCTTCTCAAGCTATTCCAAGAAATAGAAAGGGAAGGAAAACTTCCAGACTCATTCTATGAAGCCAGTATTACTTTGATTCCTAAACCAGACAGAGACCCAGTAAAAAAAGAGAACTACAGGCCAATATCCCTGATGAATATGGATGCCAAAATTCTCAATAAGATACTAGCAAATCGAATTCAACGGCATATAAAAAGAATTATTCACCATGATCAAGTGGGATTCATTCCTGGGATGCAGGGCTGGTTCAACATTCGCAAATCAATCAACGTGATACATCACATTAACAAAAAAAAAAGAGAAGAACCATATGATCCTGTCAATCGATGCAGAAAAGGCCTTTGACAAAATCCAGCACCCTTTCTTAATAAAAACTCTTGAGAAAGTCGGGATAGAAGGAACATACTTAAAGATCATAAAAGCCATTTATGAAAAGCCCACAGCTAACATCATCCTCAACGGGGAAAAACTGAGAGCTTTTTCCCTGAGATCAGGAACAAGACAGGGATGCCCACTCTCACCGCTGTTGTTTAACATAGTGCTGGAAGTTCTAGCATCAGCAATCAGACAACAAAAGGAAATCAAAGGCGTCAAAATTGGCAAAGATGAAGTCAAGCTTTCGCTCTTTGCAGATGACATGATATTATACATGGAAAATCCGATAGACTCCACCAAAAGTCTACTAGAACTGATACATGAATTCAGCAAAGTTGCAGGATACAAAATCAATGTACAGAAATCAGTTGCATTCTTATACACTAACAATGAAGCAACAGAAAGACAAATAAAGAAACTGATCCCATTCACAATTGCACCAAGAAGCATAAAATACCTAGGAATAAATCTAACCAAAGATGTAAAGGATCTGTATGCTGAAAACTATAGAAAGCTTATGAAGGAAATTGAAGAAGATTTAAAGAAATGGAAAGACATTCCCTGCTCATGGATTGGAAGAATAAATACTATCAAAATGTCAATACTACCCAAAGCTATCTACACATTCAATGCAATCCCAATCAAAATTGCACCAGCATTCTTCTCAAAACTAGAACAAGCAATCCTAAAATTCATATGGAACCACAAAAGGCCCCGAATAGCCAAAGTAATTTTGAAGAAGAAGACCAAAGCAGGAGGCATCACAATCCCAGACTTTAGCCTCTACTACAAAGCTGTCATCATCAAGACAGCATGGTATTGGCACAAACACAGACACATAGACCAATGGAATAGAATAGAAACCCCAGAACTAGACCCACAAACGTATGGCCAACTCATCTTTGACAAAGCAGGAAAGAACATCCAATGGAAAAAAGACAGTCTCTTTAACAAATGGTGCTGGGAGAACTGGACAGCAACATGCAGAAGGTTGAAACTAGACCACTTTCTCACACCATTCACAAAAATAAACTCAAAATGGATAAAGGACCTGAATGTGAGACAGGAAACCATCAAAACCTTAGAGGAGAAAGCAGGAAAAGACCTCTCTGACCTCAGCCGTAGCAATCTCTTACTCGACACATCCCCAAAGGCAAGGGAATTAAAAGCAAAAGTGAATTACTGGGACCTTATGAAGATCAAAAGCTTCTGCACAGCAAAGGAAACAACCAACAAAACTAAAAGGCAACCAACGGAATGGGAAAAGATATTTGCAAATGACATATCGGACAAAGGGCTAGTATCCAAAATCTATAAAGAGCTCACCAAACTCCACACCCGAAAAGCAAATAACCCAGTGAAGAAATGGGCAGAAAACATGAATAGACACTTCTCTAAAGAAGACATCCGGATGGCCAACAGGCACATGAAAAGATGTTCAGCGTCGCTCCTTATCAGGGAAATACAAATCAAAACACACTCAGGTATCACCTCACGCCAGTCAGAGTGGCCAAAATGAACAAATCAGGAGACTATAGATGCTGGAGAGGATGTGGAGAAACGGGAACCCTCTTGCACTGTTGGTGGGAATGCAAATTGGTGCAGCCGCTCTGGAAAGCAGTGTGGAGGTTCCTCAGAAAATTAAAAATAGACCTACCCTATGACCCAGCAATAGCACTGCTAGGAATTTATCCAAGGGACACAGGAGTACTGATGCATAGGGGCACTTGTACCCCAATGTTCATAGCAGCACTCTCAACAATAGCCAAATTATGGAAAGAGCCTAAATGTCCATCAACTGATGAATGGATAAAGAAATTGTGGTTTATATACACAATGGAGTACTACGTGGCAATGAGAAAAAATGAAATATGGCCTTTTGTAGCAACGTGGATGGAACTGGAGAGTGTGATGCTAAGTGAAATAAGCCATACAGAGAAAGACAGATACCATATGGTTTCACTCTTATGTGGATCCTGAGAAACTTAAGAGAAACCCATGGGGGAGGGGAACAAAAAAAAAAAAAAAAAGATGTTAGAGTGGGAGAGAGCCAAAGCATAAGAGACTGTTGAGAACTGAGAACAAACTAAGGGTTGATGGTGGGTGGGAGGGAGGAGAGGGTGGGTGATGGGTACTGAGGAGGGCACCTTTTGGGATGAGCACTGGGTGTTGTATGGAAACCAATTTGACAATAAATTTCATATATAAATAAAGAAAAAATAAATAAATAAAAAAATAAAAATATGCTTGTCTGTGTCAGATATTTCTCTCCTTGTCTGTAAAATGAGGATAATACCTGCCTGCCTTTCTTGCTTCATAAGGTTTTGAGAGACTTAATTAAAATTTGTGAAAGATATTTGTAAAATGCCATGTTAGTGTCATCATTATACTTACAGGAGCAGAAGTTATCAAGCCAGTGGATATAGTTCTCATTTATAGATCCACAGAGAATACATGCACAAGAAAGAATGGCAGGAAGGCCAAATTAAAAGTTCCAGTCAATCACAGACCCCAAAGACCAAGGGCAAAAGGCAGCCCAGTGGTTAGCACAGCAGACTAGAATTAACACAACTGCGATGTGGTCTTACCTCCGCAACCACAAGTGAAATCCGGGGAAAGCAAGTGATTTATGATTTATGCCCAAATCCTCATCTTTCAGTGTTTTGAGCTCCTCCCATGATAAGCCTACTAAATGTAAAAGATAATCATTTCTCTAACACTACATTCAGAAAATTATATACTCCACCATATTCAACCTCAGAATATGGGTTTGTATCACAGTGAAAAGCACTCATGTGAGATATAGTGGTATTAAACCTAGTGACCAATGAAAAGAATTGTTCACTATTAAACTGAGATGTTGAATAAACAATTTCAGATTCTCTTGAAAAGTTTTGCCTACCAATAAATATTCAGGTTTTGCTTTTAGGTTCAAACATCCACTATCTATAATATTCTATTTGCTGTAATTCTTTGTTACTAATCAACTTGTTTTGAAGAATCCAGGGACTCCTTCTATCCTGCCTAAAGTGACTAGGAAAATATGGATGAGTTCTTAGCATTTGAAAGTCCTCAGGAGCCATCAAAAATTCAAAACATAGGGGAGTCTGGGTGGCTCAGTCAGTTAAGTGTCAGACTTCAGTTCAGGTCATGATCTCACGGTTTTTGAGTTCGAGCCCTGCATCAAGCTCTGTGCTGACAGCTCAGAGCTTGGAGCCTGCTTTGGATTCTGTGTCTCCCTCTCTCTCTGCCTCTCTCCTGCTTGTATTCTTTCTCTCTCTCAAGAAGAAATAAACATAAAAGCAAATTTTATTTTAAACATAAAAGCAAATAGATCTATAATGCAAAAAACATTTTTGCATAATATGGGGTGGAAACAAGAGATATTTTTACCCCATGAGCAAATGATGTCGAGCAATTTTGTTAGGGTTCAATACAAGAAACAGAAGACACTTTGAGATCTCAAGAATAAAGGCATTTAATAGGGAGTTAGGTGTTTTCATAATTGTTCAATGCACTGGAGAAGTTAAAGTCAGGGAGATGCCACTGACTGTAGTTTTTGCTTCTAAGTCACCACGCTCTCAGCTGTAAATCAGAAACTATAGAACTACTACTGTGACCACCTGTGTGCCCACTCACAAGCTTGTGTCCGAGTGGAATGGGCCACCTGGATGCTGAAAATACCTCTATCCGTACCTCAGCTGACCTCTGTAGAAAGACCTCCTCCACCTCCCTTGCAATCTCATGCAGGTATATCTCACTATAAGTAAATTGCATCCATCAACTGAGCTGAAAAGCAAGCTAAGAAATGTCACTTTTAGCCTCCTAGCCTCTTCTTTATGAATTGGTTAGATGGGTAATAAGGAAGTCTAGGTGAATGCAGAGTAAAGAATATTTAGTCCAGCAAAACAGTATTCTAAGCATCTTGAAAGACGAAGAAATATATAAGGCCAAAACCTTTCTCTCAGTGAAGATTTATTCTAAAAAGATAAAAGATGTGTATGAACAGATAAAGATTAGGAAAAGAGTTATGGGCATCCAACACAACAGAAAAGTGGTTATGGAACTAAATAGAAACTTCACAAGTATGGTAAGTAGTAAGAAAACTGGCTTTGTGTGAGTTAAGATACAAACTACTTGCTTCTATTTATTACCTCCTAAATTATTTCAGTAATGAAGAAACCATTGCTGATATAAGGGGGCTGAGTGATGATTTAATATGCCTTCAGGGTTAAAGCAAACCTCAAACTTCAACTACATCTACCTACCTCTCAATCTAGCTGAAAGTTTTAAGAGCAAATGATTGTCACTGTAAAGTAAATTATCCCCTTCCACTCAGGTTATAAGGTTATCTTAATGTGAAAACCACAAGAAAATATAGATTAATAAGCAAAATAATAAATGAAATTGGGATGTTAAATACATTAAGTGTAAGATCAGTCTCAGAAGGAGGAGGCAAGATACAACACCTACCACAGGCATCCAGAGAGAGAAACAATATAAATCCAAATGATTGACCCCAAGTGCATTGACCATGGAAGGGAGCAACTAAAGAGCCCATAAATCAAGGCCCTGTGAGCCTATGAAAGCCACATCTTCACTAAGGCTTTATTCCTATGCTGGAAACCATAAAGATGTTTTCTGGCTGGGGAGTCTGGTGGTTCTAGCTAAAGCTGGTCTTCTGCTGAAGGTGACTATCACCAAAGACTCTCCTGTGGCCCGTATGCAAGAGTACCTAAGGCTCAACCATGATGATCTCTTAACAGGTGGCACTAACCAAACAGGCAATGGAAAATCAGAAAAAAGGTGGAGCACTAGGAGGTAGAGCAACCTAAGATGCCATGTTTGTCTTGAGTACAGATGATGTAGGACAGTTCTCTTATCCATATAAATAAAGTTACATTATTTGGAATAGTTTTATTTCTTCCAATTCTGAGTAGTCATTTCCTGGTTGTAAGGCAACACCATAGGGGCACCTGGGTGGCTTAGTCGGTTAAACATCTGACTTTCGCTCAGGGCATGATCTCATGGTCCATGGGTTCAAGCCCTGCATAGGGCTCTCTGCTGACACTCAGAGCCTTGAGACTGCTTTGGATTCTGTGTCTCCCTCTCTCTCTCTCTACCCCTCCCCTATTTGTCCTCTGTCTCTCTCTCTCTCTCTCAAAGATAAACAACCATTAAAAAAAATCATAGCTTCTGAAACAATATTCTATAGTATGTATACCCCTTCAGAGTAAAAAAACAAGGAACTTTATAGGTAAATCCCTGTTTTTATTATTTCTGCCTGGATGTTTCTTTTTTAGATTTCTTTCTTCAGGATTTCATTCCTTTCAGTTCTTTGTCCAATTTTTTTTTCATAAATTAGCATTGAAAAACCAGAAATAGAGTTTCCAGGATAACCCTATCAATGCTTATGATTATATGACAAATTAACTTTAGAGCAAACCCCATACAAATAACAAGACCTTTAAACCACCATGTCAAAGGGCTTGGCCAGTTTGACCTACTATTTAAGTACAATTCAATTATAATTTGGTAACACAAATGCCACATTGGGGCCAGTACCCACTAAGGCTGAGGAAGCTCCAAAGGCAGCACTAACACAGTTAGAGAAGGGTTCCTGCAAAGTCATGTAAAAATTTTTAGGACAGAATTGTTCAGGTACTGGACTCTCCCCACAAGGAGAGATAGTGGTAACACATTGAGATATTGTCATAGACTTTTCTCCCCAGTAAAGTGGCTGAGAGATTTGCAAGGAGATAGTTTACTGAGGAGCACTCTTACATCAAAACCTGTAAGGGAGTGAGGGAAGCAGAACTGAGCAAAAGGTGTGGTTAGAAGTGTGAGCAGTACCAAGAGAGGCTTCATCAGCTCCCAGGGGGAGCTCTGAAGCTATGGTGGCCCTTCAGAGATGCCTCCTATTGAGCTAAGGGGGCCAGGCCTTTGTAACCCCAACACCTATGTGTCAATAAGATAGAGGCAGCCCCAAGGCAAGAGACTTCAAACTAGAGTGAGGCAGCTCCTTCCATTAGAAGGCAATTCCTGGGGCAGCACCCACCAATAAGCTGCCAGTAGTCAATATTCCCAGCAACTGAGGAACTGAGTGTTTCCACAGAATGGAGGAATCCAGGTAATGCCTCACAGCCTCCCTAACAGGGTGAAAACCAGGGTCAACCACTCACTCTTTGGCCTAATCAACAGGGCCTTCTATTTCTCCATGGTAATGTTGGCAGCTGGGTAAGCCACACTGTCACCACAGGACCTGGATCTTCCATTAACACAGACATTTATTTGGGCCCTCCAGTTCCTAGAGCTGGAGGCCTAGCCTTTCTACTAAATGGATATTTTGATCTGATCACAAGTTCAGAAAGGGGCTTGGTCCAAGAGATCTACTGCTTCTGAAATAAAAATCCATTTTCCAAAATGTGCATGTCTGTCACCCTTATGGACTCCATCAGAAAATTAGCAACTGTAATTATAAAATAGTGTGACTCATTTTGAAGAATATACCAGAAATTTTATATCTAGATCAGCGTTACCCTGTTAAAGGTAGACAGTTTTCGGTAGTTGTACTTAATATTGTTTTAAAAACAATTCTTTGGGTATTTATTTCAAGGCCTATGACACATTCTTAAGTAGGAAATGTTATGTGGTAGAGACAATTTAAGGCCAATGTAAAAATGGGTCCAAATTCTCCTGTTTACTACATATTAGCTGTTAGTATTTGGCCAAACTAATCTCTGTGAGCATCCTTTTGCACTTTGTAAGACTGAAATAAGATGGCACTATTGTGAGAATTAAGTAAGAATATAGGCATAAGATTCTGGAACACAATAGATACTCAGAAAATGATTTCTTTATTCTTTTGTTCCTCATTTTCTCTTCTTTTCTCAGTCAATGAGACGTATGAGAGATAAAGGCAATGAATCTCACATATCACATTTGTCAATTTTTATTTTAGAATTGCTTTATATTTATAGCCTTATTACAAAATTAGTACAGAGAGTTTCCCTATGCCCCTCACCCAGTTTCACCCATTATTAACATGCTGTATTAGTAAAATTCTTTTGTTACCATTAACAAAACAATACATCATTCTTGACTCAGGTCCATAGTTTATTTAGATTGCTTCAGCTTTTCCTCAATATCCTTTTTTCCTTTCAAGTTTATCTTTTTTAAATAGGCAAACATGTTTTAATAGAAGATTTTATAAATAAGGTAAGTAATAGAATTTATTTTTGTAAAAGATCTAATGTAACTGAGGAAGTCTTGTGTGGTTTATGAACTGACCTTTACAATCATGTCCAGAGGAGACTTCCAAATATGTGTTAGCCCCAGCACCACCTCTAGAATCAGTGGGTCCCCATGCTAATTCTAGTTGAGGACAGCGTGCATACAATTGCTTTGTGAACAAGCTCAGTATGTTCAATTCTTATTCTCACATTCACCTCCTGTGAAAATGAATAATCTTTCAAAACTAAGCAAAAATTATCATGGGGACAGGAAAAGGATCACCAAAATATATTTCAAGAGATTGGAATCCCAAGAAATCATCTTTAATTGGATTCAGGATGTGAATTCTCATTTTTCGCAGGTAAAATACTCTATTAAATGACACTACTACTCTATAAATTTGTCTCTTTTCAAAATGTTTAACAAAATTACCTCAGTATACCCAAAACTTATTAGTAGTGATGGTTACATCCCAAGAGACTCATCTATGAATATTTGGTATGAGATTATAGGAGGCTTTCGGTTTTGTTGCAAGTTTGTGGAGTTGTTTTGACTTAACAACAACTATATCCCTTATGCTGAGACCATGTTTTGAAAACCATTCTCTCAGGTCCTCATTTGGCCCCTTACATAGCTAATGTGGCCTCAATATAGAATATGCATGCTACTGGCCGAGGGACTCAAGTATTCAAATCACTCGAGCATGTTATAGCTAAGGATTAACAAAATCTCCCTCTATGCTCCAGAGTAATTAAAATATGCAGTTGTGGCCAAAGCTGAGAATTGGGAATGCACCTGAAATTTCATGAAGACTCATTAAAGCATCAAAGATAATCCTAAGCAAAACATACTTCTATGTTTACTCCCTTGGTTTTTACATGAAAACAGGACTGTTCACTTGCTTCGTGCAAAAATGAACGCTTTTGACTTCTGCCTGTTTCTTTTGAAGTAAAAATGTCTGACTCCTTTTGGATGGACATTGCCTTCAAATTATAAGTCTCATGCTTCCATGTCCTAGAAAGACAGCAACCCTCTGCATACAGAGCTGTTAAACTCTGATAGCCGACCTCAGAGAAGTGGAAATCATGTACCCTCTACTGTTTTACTTTATTCTTGGAGTTCAGATCCTAACTCTGAATGTTTCTGTGAGAAAAAGAATCCCATTACCACTATGCTCAGGCCTCATGCTGCCTTCTATGGCTTGTTGCTAACTAAGCTAATGCTACCTCTACAAGATTCATATCAAATTGTTTTCTGACCACAACTCTATGCACAACCTGAGTGGCTTAACAGATGTGTCAGTGTACTAAACTTATTTGGAGGAGAAACAGGTGTGCCACTGTTCCTTAATGCTGCAACCCTGCTTTTTTCTAACTCTTCTCGATAAGTCCAACAAAGGAAGAGACTGTAAAGAAAATTCACAGAAAAGGAAATGCAAATGGACAGATGCTCTTAGTGCAGAAAACTGCTGAGAAAATACTCTGTAAAACTAGTAACAATTTCTGAATTTCAAAGCTTTTTAGTAGTGAAGAATCATTTCCCTTTGACAAATTATAGCAGGGACTGTGACTTCACTGTATCTGTTCTCTGCTGCCATGTGTTATCTAGACATATCTCAATGGCCACATGCCAGAAGATACAGTAAGCTTATGGGCTCTACTCATCATAGGTCTGTAATTCTTCTAGAAGAGAGACAGTGAATTTGTTGCTTCTCTAACCAGTAAAAGAGATGACTGTCAGCGAAGGCAGAGCAAGTAGAAGTGTGGGCAAGACCCATGTAAATTCTGCAGGCCCAATCACATCTCCTCATCTTAGTTAAATATTTACAAGATTCATCTGTTTTTTTCTAATGCCTGCAACTCAATACTGAGCAACTAGAATAAAAATAGTAGTTAGCATAGCTATCATTCAGGGAGTAAAAGTCACCATCAGCCCAGAAAAGCAACCAGGGGCCTCACCCGACAAGACTGATAGGTTTCCTTCCAAGGTTATGTACAATGGTGCATGCAGAACCTGTTTGCCATATCCATTATCTGCATCAAGGGAATGTGGCTTTGGCCCTATTTGTATGATTAAGGAGCTAATGAATCACCTTGTAGAGGCTGACCTCTGAATTAGACCAGCTTGATAGTTCCTGTCAGAGTCAGTGGTTTGCAAAAAGAAGCGGTTTATATGCCATCAATGCAGTAAACTGTTTACTGAGAACTTAGACTAGAATGAGTTTTTTAAAAAAAATTACTTGTCTAACTATTAAACTCGTAAATTGTAACTTAGTCATAAATGACTATTTCAATTATTGAATATTTATTTTTCACTTATTATCTCAAAGACCTAGGGCTCTATTCTTAATAGCAACTTCAATTACTTTTCAATTGCTCTATCTCCAAGTACTTCTCTCCAGGATAGCAAATATTGGCAATATGTTCTTAATATGAGACCTTTAAAATAGGATACTATAAACACCTTGGCACCATAGTTGCTTACTGACTTAAATGAAATGAACTGTTAATATTTACAAATCCAGATTTCATCTGTCGGTACAAAACTAAAATAAATTGTTAACTACAAAGAAGAAAGGTTGCCAGTCAAAACTGGCCCCTTAGTTTTCCATATTCATAAAAGTGAATTACAAGCTTTGCTCCCTAGAAATGCTACATAGAAACGTCTGTAACAATGAAACTGGACTCCAATCTCCTCCAAGTCCAGCCAAGTAATTTATATAATACCACACAGCACCAGGTACCTTCAATAGGAAAACAAGTTTCACACCTTTCTGAGAGATGTGTTTGGAAGGTTGGATAAAAAATAGCATGTAAAGGTACCCAACAATAATGAGCACTCATTCAGTAACAATTTTTAAACCTGCATCTTTCTGCTGTTAATCTTTCATCCTGCAAGAACAGATAGAATCCAATGAGTTTCTTTTGACCCAAAGAGGGGCAGCCTCACAACCTCAATACCTCTGCTTTCAAATCTGCTCATCTCTTCCGAATTCTGTACAATATACAACAGATCACATTAGCAAACATTTCTGCGTTTTATAGAGCTGAGACTTCCATTTAATATCAAAGACAAAACATGTATTAGTAGTTAAGACAGAAGTTTCCCAAGAGTAGCAGATGTGACTTAGTCATCTTTACTACATAGAAGCACACAGAGACACACACATAGGTGCTGCTTCATGACATTTGCATGTACAAGACTTTTCCAGGTCTAATCACGTAGCTTCTCTGAGCTCTATCTCTAAAATTTAAGTTATTAATACTCACTTCACAATCATTTTACAAAGAATGTAAAAATTTCTGAAGCAGTAGCTAGCTGGTATATATGTGGTAAGTTATTTCAATTTTGACTTGAACCTCAAGCTTTCCCCATATAACTGACAAGCTAATAAAAACGTCCTTCCTCAAACTTGTGCCCAAATCAAGATTTGTCTGCCATATATTCAAAGTATAAATAGGAGTTGTACAACATATTCAGGCTTTCATAGATGTGTATATAACATCATCTTAAACAATCTCTATACCTGAATTACAGAAAGCCTCTTTGAAAATGTCTGACCTACCATGAATTTGACCTACTATTTTGTGGCCAAGACAAAGCTTCAGTCTGAATTACAAGCTGCCTACACACATCACTAAGAATTGCTTTAGTAAGACATAAACTGCTAATGCTTCATCATATTCCATATCCAGTAAATAACCTTCCCTCCTTCCATGGAGTATAAGAGGATAAAAACAAACCTGGTAATTGACAACAGTCTGTTTTTGGCAGCCTAGCCTCTTTTAAACAAACGTCTCATGATTAATTCTTCTTTCCAGAAGACTGCTGTGAAGTTTGATGTTATTCTCACATTGCTTCTTAGAATATCTCTAAGACACAAAACTTTCAGTTGCTCAGGTACTTAAAAAATTTCTGTCTATCTGCACTCATCACAGATTGGCAAAGCCAATCCCAACTGAAATTAGTATTCTATGTGCAGGGTTAAGAGTCAAAATTGTGAACACCCAGTATGGCACAGGGCAGCAACTAGTCAGAGGGGACACTGATCCCAGCATCCAAGCTGGGTTCTGGAGACCACCCTGCTCTGCCTCCAGCTGTTTATCTCTGGGGAGGTGAGCAGGGGAGAGGGTGAGGAGGACCGTTAGGTGATGGACATCACTCAGAAAGCTAAAGACAGTAGCTATTTACAAAAAAATAAAATAAAATAAAGACTGATTTCCAAGTCTTAACAAATAAGGCCATACAAGTTGTTCATTCCAAGTACGTACACTAATGGAGGAGAAATCAGAGAAAACCAATAGCTCAGCATATAAGAAGCTGCCTAAAATTCCCAGCATTAAAAGACATCTCTAAGAACAATCAACAACAGAAGCAACAACAGGTGTTGGCAAGGATGTGGAGAAAAAGGAACCATAGTGCACTGTTGGCAGGAATGCCAACTGGCGAAGCCACTGTGGAAAACAGTATGGAGATTCCTTGAAAAGTTAAAAATAGACTTACCCTACAATCTAGTAATTGTACCACTAGGTATTTACCCTAAGAATACAAAAAAAACACTAGTTCAAAGGGATACATGCACCCTTATGTTTATAGCAGCATTATTTTCAATAGCCAACATATGGAATCAGCCCAAATGTCCATCAGTAGGTGACTGGATAAAGAAGTTGTGGTATACACACACACACACACACACATATACATACATATAATACATATGTGTGTGTGTGTATATATATACACACACAATGCAGTATTCTTCAGCCCTAAAGAATGAAATCTTCCCATTTGCAATGGCATAAATGGAGCATGAGAGTATAATGCTAAAGCGAGTCAGAAAAAGACAAATGATATAGCATAAACAGACTCTTAACTATAGAGAACTGATGGTTACCAGAAGAAAGACTGGGCTGGCGGGGGGGGGGGGGGGGGGGGGGGGGGTAGTGCTGAAGTAGGTGATCTGGATTAGGAGTACATTATCTAGATAAGCACCAGGTGATTAAAATAAAAACTTTTAAAAAATAAAGGAAATACCCCAAAATAGTTTAAAAGTTTTTTTTAATCTTGCAGATAAAATTAAGACTACCATTATTTTCTTCCCCTCTCTCTCTCCCCCTCTCTCTCTCTCTCCCTCTCGCTCCAGGCTCCGAGCCATCAGCCCAGAGCCTGACGCGGGGCTCGAACTCACGGACCGCGAGATCGTGACCTGGTTGAAGTCGGACGCTTAACCGACTGCGCCACCCAGGCGCCCCTCAAAAAATTTTTAAAACACAGTTGTAAGAGCACAATTACGTAACTCTTGAAACCTCCATGTAAATGGAAGTTACTTGAGAAACTCCTCAAAGTGTTTGAGGAGTACTAGGTACCTAGTATCACATTGGTACCTAGGAGTTGAAGACACAGGCAGTGAAAAAGCAGGGATGAGCTGGAGGAGGCAAAAAAGACTCTACCGTGGTCGAGAAGTTTGCAAAGCTGAGGGAAAACAGGGAAGGTGGAAAGGTTCTGGGGGTAGCCTGGAGTCCTGAGGAGCACAGTAAATGTAATTGGTACCACCTAGCTGACTTACATACCCCCCATAACCAAACGGTTTATGTAAGGTGGTAGCAAAATTCAACCACAGTACACAAGCTGATGCCATTTCTGATTTGGGTTTTTCCCATATTATTCTAATATAAGAGAGTAAATTAATTCAGTGCTGCCAAACCTTCTCTAACCTTTTTCTTAAAGGCATATTAACCAACAGTTATTTAAAGGTAGAGCATGTAATAGCCAAAACCTCTTAGACAAATTTAGATTCCTTGAAAGCAATCCACCACATTGCTTTAAAGATGTTTAAGGAAGTGGCCCAATTGAATTCTTATAAAATAACCACAGAGAGTTTAGAAAAAAGACGAATGGCCCAAACTTGCAGAACCATATACATGAATCACTGCTAACCATAGGTGTCTTTCCATAAAAATCCAGCAAATTATCTTAAGTAGATTAGACAGTTTCATAATCCTAATTCTGATTTGAAATAACATCACATTCACACAACAGACAATAGAAAAGTGAAGGGTCTTTTGTAATTCAGTAAACCTATGAACATTATGATCATTATAAATGTGTATCTGACAAAACTAATTCTAATTTTGAATCACTCTATGAACAAGTTTTCATGTCCCATTAGGACAGTTTATAAGCTAATCAAATTCAGTCATATCAGGACATTTGTCTCTCTGGTTTTTCAATGCCTTTGATTTTAACATATTACAAATTATTTAACATTAATCATTTTTCTAATGTAAGTATTGATCCCACCACGTAAGTGCCAATATTTTTCCCCAACCGAAAAAACGTAAAATCTCAGAGCTATGGATCACCTAATACTCATGTATATATGGATGGGAATATGGCATCTCTCATGAGAAATTCATTTATGTGTATGTGTTGTGGGCTAATAGGGAATTAAAAACAAAACAAAATATTCTTTTAATATAGTATTCGTGTGTTTTTTCTGTCTCAGTTCTTTTTATTATCCTCCTCAAGGACTTGTGAAAAGGCCCAGTTATATCATTCCAGAGGAACTGACTGCTGATGAGTAGGGAAAAAAGGGCAGAGAAGCCCAAAAGTTAATATTCAAGAAGCAGAGGGGTACCTTGGTGGCTCAGTTATTTAAGTGTCTGACTCTTCATTTCGGCTCAGGTCATGAGATCAAGCCCTGCTTGAGATTCTCTCTCCTTATCTCTCTGCTCCCATGACTTACGTTTGCTCTCTCTCTCTCTCAAAATAAATAACATTTAAAAAAAAAAAAAAAAGGCAGAAAAGAGCTTCTGGTCCAAAATGGCGATATAGAAAGACGCTGAACTCACCTCCTCTTTAGACACACCAGATCTATACCTATTTTTTTACTATTTATTTACTTTTGACAGAGAGACAGCACAAGCCAGGGAGGGGCAGAAAGAGAGAACGAGAGAGAGAGAGAGAGAGAAAGAAATGGAGACACAGAATCTGAAGCAGGCTCCAGGCTCTGAGCTGTCAGCACAGAACCTGATGCAGGGCTCAAACTCACAAACCCCAAGATCATGACCTGAGCCGAAGTCGGACACTTAACTGACTCAGCCACTGAGGCGCTCCAGATCTATACCTATTTTTAAAGAAGTTTCTCCTGAAGAACTGAAGGCTGACTGAACAACTTTTGCACAACACAAGATAGGGAGACCACATAGAGAACAGCAAGAGATAGAATATCCTGTCAAATCATGGGGGAGCTACTAGGACGTTCTCTGGGTGGGAGAGGCTGTTAAGGTGCCAAGTTTTAAGTTCTCCCTCTACCTTGATAGTGTGCTCAGGAGCAGAGTTCAGACACCATAGTCACCCAGCCACCTCAGTGAGCTCTGAGTCCCTAGTCCACAATAGCCCTGGACATGCTGGGGCACAGAAAAAAAAAGCTGCAGTCTCAAAGACCAACTAGAATGTAAAAGATTCAGCCCTAGGATTCCACCAAATGTCAGGAGAACTGCTGAAACTCTGTCCAGGTCAGAGGATTGACCAGCACCAAAGGTGCAGATAACATGCCCCTTCCACTTTAGTATGGACACCAGCAGGATCCAGGTACACTAGCAGCCTACCTCCTCAGTGAGCCCTAGGCTCCTTGCCACCCCAGGTGTTTAACTAAGGCAGCCCCAGCACATACACACTAACTGACTAGCAGTTACTACAGCTCCAGCTGTCTCACCAAGGCAACACAGGCACAAAACACCTGAAACAGTCCAAGTTCACAGCACTTCAGCCCCAGACAACTTGTTAGGGCACCCACAGAGCAGAGTACTCCAGGATCTCCCAGCTCAAACCCACGTCAGCTCCAGCAATCCCACCAAAGTGGGACACTAGGACACCCTGGTTTGCATCCACCTCAGCTTCAGTTGTCCTATTGGGATACCTTATGCACAGAGAGATACAGAATTGCTTGGTTCTGTGCCCACTTCATTTAGCTGTGCTGCCAGGGGGGCCCTGTAAATAGACATCCCCAAGATAGTCCTAGCCCATGCCCACTTCACTCAAGTCATCCCACCAGGGCAGCCCCAGCACAGAGTACCCCATGACCCCTAGCCCACACCAGCTCCAGCAAGCCAGGCAAAGTCCACAGGCACACACATCTACACAGGGGACATTCCTACATAAGACCATTCCTGCAACTTGAGAAGGAGCTGTTCCACCTAATTAATAGAAACAAACACAGAAAGTCAAGAAAAATGAGGAGACAGAGGAGCATGTTCTAAATGAAATATCAAGACAAAACTTCAGGGAAAAAAAAAAAAAAACTAAATGAAATGGAGATAACCAATCTACCTGATAAAGAGTTCAAAGTAATGGTCATTGAGATGCTTACCAGACTGGAGATAAGAGTAGATGAACTCATTGATAACTTTAAGAAAGAGACAAAATTTTAAAAATGAACCAATCAGAGATGGAAAATACAATAATTGAAATGACAAAAATACACAAGAGAGAATCACTAGATTAACATAAGCAGAAGAAAAAAAACAGCAATCTGGAAGACAGGGTAATGGAAAGCTAACAAGTTGAAAACAAACAAAAATAAAAAAATTAAATGAGGATAGGTTACAGGATCTCTTGGACAACATCAAGCAAACATTCATATAATAGGGGTCCTAGAACAAGAGAGAGAGAAAGGGGCAGTTTTGTTTTTTTTTTTTTAAGAAATAAGAGATGAAAACTTTCCTAACCTGGGGAAGTAAACAGACATTGAGGTTAAGGAAGAATAGAGAGTTCCAAATAAGAGGAACACAAGGAGGGCCACACCACAACACCTCATAATGAAAATCTCAAAAATTAAAGATAAAGAGGGAATTTTTAGAGCAGCAAGAGAGAAGCAACTAATAATGTACAGGGGAACTCCCACAAGGCTATCAACTGATTTTTCAGCACAAACTTTGCAGAGCAGAGCAGATTCTTTAATCAACAATATTCTAGGGGCACCTGGGTGGCTCGGTTGTGCATCCGACTTCGGCTCAGGTCATGATCTCACGGTTTGTGAGTTCGAGCCCCATGTCGAGCTCTGTGCTGATAGCTGGGAGCTTGGGGCCTGCTTCAGATTCTGTGTCTCCCTCTCTCTCTCTGCCCCTCCCCCACCTGTGCTCTGTCTCCATCTCTCAAAGATGAATAAATGTAAAAAAAAATTTTTGGGGGGGTGGCTCAGTCGGTTTAGTGTCCGACTTCAGCTCAGGTCATGATCTCGCAGTACGTGAGTTCAAGCCCCGCATTGGGCTCTGTGCTGACAGCTCAGAGCCTGGAGCCTGCTTCAGATTGTGTGTCTCCCTCTCTCTCTGCCCCTTCCCCCCTCATGCTCTGTCTCGGTCTCTCAAAAATGAATCAACATTAAAGAAATTTTTTTAATAAAAAAATAGAAAGAATACACTACAAACAAGGCTATCATTCAGAATTGAAGGAGAGATAAAGAATTTAAATTAAAAGAGTTTAAGATAAAAAGTTATAGAAGTTCATCATTATTAAACAAGGCTTGCAAGAAATGTTAATGAGATTTGATTACATGGAAAAGAAAAGTTCAAATTCAAAGAAAATTATAAAAGAAAACATTTTTTTCAAGTTTATTTATTTTGAGAAAGAGAGAGAGAGAGCAAGCAGAGGAGGGGCAGAGAGAGAGGGAGAGTGAAAATCCCAATCAGGCTCTGCACTCTGAGCTCCTGTCGCAGGGCTCAAATTTACAAACCATGAGCTCATGGCCTGAGCCAAAACCCAGAGTCAGATGCTTAACTGACTGAGCCACCCAAGCACCCCTAAAAGGAAAAAAAATTCATGAGTAAAAACAAACATATGGTAAAGGTAGCAGACCAATCAGTTATACAGCTAGTATGAGGATCCAAAGTCAAAAGGAGTAAAACCAAATAGGTCTTAAAAATTAGTTAAGGAGACTCACAAAATAAAAAGATGCAAAATATGAAAACACGTATTTTAAAATGTGGATGTTGAGATTTAAAAATCAAGTTTTTCAAGAATGTGTTCAAATGTAAATGACTTAACATAGACTGCTCTTTACGTACAATGTTATATATGAACCTCATAGTAACCACAAACCCAAGACCTATCATATATACATAAATAATAACGAGAAATAAAGTCAAGCATAACAGTACAAAAAGCCCTCAAATGCAAGAAAAAAGAGCAAAGAAGAACAGAACTATAGAAAACACCAGAAAATTAAAATAGCAGTAAGTATATACCTACTAATAATCACTTTAGAAGGAACATACCTAAACACCATAGGTGTTTGAGGGTTTTTTATTAAGAAAGGATGCTAAATTTTTTTCAGATGCTTTTTTTGCATCCATTGACAGAATCATATGGTTCTTATCCTTCCTCTATTGATGTAATGTATCACATGGATTGATTTGCCAATATTGAGCCAGACCTGCAGCCCAGGAATGAATCCCACTTGATCATGATGAATATTTCTTTCAATATACTGTTGAATTCGATTTGCTAGTATCTTGTTGAGAATTTTTGCATCCATGTTCTTTAGGAACATTGGCCTGTAATTCTCCATTTTTCATGGGGTCTCTGTCTTCTTTGGGAATCAAGGTAATGCTGGCTTCATAGAATGAGTCTGGAAGCTTTTCTTACATTTCTCTTTTTTGGAACAGCTTGAGAAGAATAGGTATTAACTGCTTTAAATATCTGGTAGAATTCCCCAGGGAAGTCATCTGGTCCAGGACTCTTGTTTCTTGGGAGATTTTTGATTACTAATTCAATTTCCTTGGTTATGGATCTGTTCAAATTTTCTATTTCTTCCCATTTGAGTTTTGGTAGTGTGTGGGTATCTAGGAATTTGTCCATTTCCTCCAGGTTGTCCAATTTATTGGCATGTAATTTTTCATAGTATTCTCTAATAATTGTATTTCTGTGGTGTTGCTTGTAATCTCTCCTCTTTAGAAAGCTTATGAAAGAAACTGAATAAGACACAAACAGAAAAACATTCCATGCTCATGGATTGGAAGAGAAATATTGTTAAAATGTAAATACTACCCAAAGCAATCTACACATTCAATGCAACCCCAATCAAAATAGCACCAGCATTCTTCTCAGAGCTAGAACAAACAATCCTAAAATTTGTGAGGGATGACAGCCAATATGGCAAAGAAGTAGGGGGGATCGGTACTTCCCACATCTCTCAAAGAAGATCTGAAGCCAAAAGACGGTGAACCCCAAGAGTCCGGGAGTAAAAGAGACTGAGTCTACCAGGGAAAAACTGGGACAAACTGAGAGATCATAGGTGGGTGATTGCAAACTGGGGGAGATAAAACGGGCCACATAGGCATGGAGGGGAGGGATCCCCTTCTGCTAAGAGACAAAAGGAAGAGAAAAAGCAACTGGGGAAGCCTAGGACTGTACCTGGACAAGAGAAAAAACCTCAGGCCAGCTGGAGAGGGATCCCATCTCCAGCTGCAGGTTAGAGGATCTCTAACTGCAGATCCCATCTTTGCACTTGGGCCAGCTGCTCTGTTCACACACCTATGGAGGAGGGGAGCCAATTCCATGTTCAGGGGTAGATCAGGGGCACAGTCCACAGCAGGAGAAACTGATCCCCTCCCCTGAAGGGCCGTGGCACACAACAAAACCAGCTGGGACCTCACATCGACAGACACTTCCCCAGTACTGGGGCACATGAAGCAGGAGTTTAAATCCCAGCCAAGCCCGGGGGCAAAGGAGTCAGCAGAGCAAGACAGACAGCCTCATTAGCTCCCACAGTACAATGAGGATGGCTCCAAAGGAGTGATTTGGGACACTGGGTCGTGGAGAAGAGACTGGGGGGTTGCCATTTTTCTCCCCACCACCGCCTAGGTGGAGCCTCAGGGATGGGTCTGGGGAGCTCACAGTGGAGGCAGGACCAGCCTACACCAAACCACGCCCCTCCGCACCGGGTAACTGCGTGTCTACTGGAGGAGGATAGACACTGGGGAACTAGACAGACAGCTCCTCCAGACCAGTACTGCTGCACTGCCTGGATTAATGCTAGGACAATTCTGGATATATAGATCTATTCTCCCCCCCCCCCCCCCCATTTCTCCTTCTTATTTCTTCCCTCCTCTAGGCTGGTTATTCTGAAAAATAATATAATCCTGAAAAATAAATAATCCAGTGAAGAAATGGGCAAAAGACATGAATAGACACTTTTCCAAAGAAGACATCCAGATGACTAACATACACATGAAATGATGCACACCATCACTCATCATCAGGGAAATACAAATCAAAACCACACTGAGATTACCACCTCACAGGGTCAGAGTGGCTAAAATTAACACAGGAAACAACAGTTGTTGGTGAGGATGTGGAGAAAGGGAAACCATCTTGCACCGTTGGTGCGAATGCAAACTGGTGCAGCCACTCTGGAAAACAGTGTGGAAGTTCCTCAAAAAATTAAAAATAGAACTACCTTATGATTGCAATAGCATTACTAGGAATCTACCCAAAGGATACAGGAGTGCTGATTCACGGGGGCACTTGTACCCTAATGTTTATAGCGATGCTTTCAACTATATCCAAATTATGGATATTTATATATATACATACGTGTGTGTGTGTGTGTGTGTGTGTGTGTGTATATATCCGTGTGTGTGTGTGTGTATACACACACACACACACGGATACACACACGGATACACACACTGGAATACCACTTGGCAATGGAAAAGAATGAAATCTTGCCATTTGCAACAACGTGGATAGAACTGGAGGATATTATGCTAAGTGAAACAGGTCAGAGAAAACCAGACATCTTATGTTTTCACTCATATGTGTAATTTTAGAAACTCAACAGAAGACCATGGAGGGACGGAAGGAAAGAAATATAGTTACAAACAGAGAGGGAGGGAGGCAAACCACAAGAGACTCTTAAATACAGAGAACCAACTGATGTTAGAAGGGTAGTGGAGGGGAGAGGGGAAAAATGGGTGATGGGCATTGAGGAGGCCACTTATTGGGATGAACACTGGGTGTTGTATTTAAGTGATCAATCACAGGAATCTACTTCCAAAGCCAAGAGTACATTGTATACACTGTATATTAGCTAACTTAACAAATTATATATAAAGATATTAATAAAAATAAAAATCAAGTATTTGTATTATTCTCATTTTTTAAAAAGCTGTATGGAGACAGAATAAAGAAGATCCATGTATTTGCTGCCTACAGAAGACTCACTTCAGATCTAAAGATACATAAAGACAAAGTGAAGGAATGGAAAAAGATACTCCATGCAAATGGAAGCAAAGAAAAAGCTGGGGTAGCAATACTTCTATCAGACAAAACAGACTTTAAAACAAACTCTAACAAGAGACAAAGAAGGGCATTGTATAATGATAAAGAATCAATACAACAAAATGATATAATAATTGTAAATATCTATGCACCTAAAATTGTAGCACCTAAATACATAAAGCAAATATTAACTGACACAGAGGGAGAAGACAGTAATACAATAATAGGAAACTAATAACCCACTTCCATCAATGGATAGATCATCCAGATCTTAATAAGCAAATAGTGTCTTTGAATGACACTGTAGGCCACGTTGACCTAACAGAAATACATAGAACATTCCATTCAAAAACAGCAAAATACACATTTTTTTTCAAGCTCACAAGGAACCATCTCCAGCATACATCACACTCTCGCTCACTCTCCCTCTCATTCTCCCTCTCTCTCTCCCACTGTAGGCCACACAACAAGCCTCAACACATTTAACAAGACCAAAAATCATAGTGTGCACCTTTTCCAACCACAATACTATGAAACGAGAAATCAATTACAAGAAGAAAAAAAAAAAAATGAAAAGACACAAACACATGAGGCTAAACAACATGCTACTAAACAAGGAGTCCACAAAGAAACCTGAGAAGAAATAAAAACAAAAATACACGGAGACAAAAACAAAAACCCAACAGTCCAAAGTCTTTGAGATACAGGGAAAGCAGTTCTAATAGCGAAATTTATACTGGTTTACCTCAGGAAAAAAACAACAGCAAAAAACTCAATCTAACCCTATTCCTAAAGGAATTACAAAAAGAGGAACACGCCCAAAGTTAGGAAGGAAATAATGACGAGATGAAAAAATTTAAATAGAGACTAACATAATTTTTGAAAAAAAATTCATGAAACCAATATGTCATTCTTTTAAAAGAGAAACTACATTGATAAACCTTTAGCCAGATTTCTCAAAAAAGGGGGGGGGGGTGGTGAGAAACCAAATAAATGAAATCAGAAATGAAAGAACAGCCTATACCACAAAAACACAAGTCTACTACAAATGATTCAATACCAACAAATTGGATCATCTAAAAGAAATGGATAAATTTCTAGAAACATATAACCTCCCAAAACTGAATTAGCAAATAGAAATCCGAACAGATCCATTACTAGTAATGAAACTAAACTGGTAATCAAAAAAACTCCCAACAAACAAAAGTCCAGAACTGGATGGACTCACAGGTCAATTCTACCAAACATTTGAAGCAGCATTAACACGTATTCTCCTCCAACTATCCCGAAAATTGGAAGAGGAAGAAAAGCTTCCAAATACATTCTAGGAGACTAGCATTACCCTCATACCAAAACCAGACAAAGATACTGCCAGAACAAGAAAACTACAGACCAATGAACACATGCAAAGATCCTCAACAAAGTATTAGCAAAATACATTCAATAGTACATTAAAAGGATCATTCATCACGATCAAGTGGGATTTATTCCAGCGATTTATTCCAGGGATAAATAAATCCAGGGATTTATTCCAGCATGAATGGTTCAATGTTCACAAAATCAACATGATACACAACATTAACAAAGTAAAGGAAAAAAATCATGATGATGTCAGTGGATGCGGAAAAAATGTTTGACAAAATTCCTCATCCATTCATGATAAAATGATAAAAACTTTCAATAATGTGGGTTTAGAGGCAACATACCTCAACATAATAAAGGCCTGATGTGAAAAACCCACAGCTAACATCATCTTCAATGAGGAAAATCTCAGAGCTTTTCTCCTAAGATTGGGGAAAAAGAAAAGGATGTCCTCTCTCACCAAGTCTCTTCAACATTATACTGCAAGTCCTAGTCACAGCAATCAGACAACAAAAAGAAACAAAAGGCATCCAAATTGGTAAGGAAGAAGTAAAGTTTTCACTTTTTGCAAGTGAAATCATAGATAGAATATCATACACAGAAAATATTAAAGACTCTACCAGGAAGCTTTTAGAATAGATTTAGTAAAAGCTGCATGATATAAAATACACAGAAACCGGTTGCATTTCTATATGCTAATAATGAACTAGCAAAAACAAAAAGAAAACAATCCCATTGACAACTGTACCAAAAATAAAACACCTACAAATGAACTTAACCAAGAACAAAGACCTATACTATGAAAACTTTAAAATATTGTTGAAAGAAATTGAAGATGACACAAACAAATGGAAAAACATACCATGCTCCTGGATTGGAAGAACTAATACTGTTAAAATGTCCGTACTACCCAAAGCAATCTATGGATTCAATGTAGTCCCTGTTAAAATACTAACAGAATTTTTCACAAAACTACAACAAATATTAAAATTTGTATGGAATCACAAAAGACCTCAAACGGCCAAAACAATCTTGAAAAAGAAAAAAGCAGAAGGTGTCACAATCCCAAATTTCAAGATATACTCCAAAGCTTCATTAATTGAAATAGTATGGTACTGGCACAAAAAGAGACACATAGATCAATCAAAGAGGATAGAGAGCATCAACTATTGGAATTACAACAAAATAGAAAGCTTTTGCACAGCAAAGAAAACCATGAACAAAACGAATAGGTAACCTACTGAGAGAAGATATTTTCAAGTGACATATTTGACAAAGGGTAAGTATCTAAAATATATCAAGGATTTATACAAATGAACATCAAAACAAATAATCTGATTTAAAAATAAGTTAAAGACCTGAATAAATAGTTTTCAAAAAGACATACAGATGGCCAACAAACACATGAAAAGATGTTCAACATTACTAATCATCAGGGAAATGCAAATCAAAAACACAGTGAAGTATCACCTTAAAACCATCAGAATAGCCAGAATAAAAAAGAAATAAGTGCTGGCGAGGATGTGGAGAAAAAGGAGCCCTTGTGCATTATTTATGGAAATGTTAATTGGTGCAGCTACTGTGGTTATCAGTATGGAAGTCCCTCAAAAAATTAAAAGTAGAAATACCCTATGATCCAGTAATCCCACTAGTGGGAATTTATCCAAAACAAAACAAAACAAAACAAAACCCAAAGGCACTAATTCAAAAAAAGTTTTCCTCCATATGTTTATTGCAGAATTATTTACAATAGCCAAGATAAAAAAGCAGTCTAAATGTCTATCCATACAGGAATCAATAAAAATGTACTGTACACACACACACACACACACACACACACACACACACACTCACTGGACTAATAGACATAAAATAAGTGCAGTCTTGCCATTTGTAACAACATGTGTGGACATAGAGAATATTATGCTAAGTGACATAAGGCAGACAGACAAAGACAAATACCACAGGAGTTCTCTTATACATGGGATTTCAAAAATAAAATAAATCAACAAAGAAAAAGCAGAAACAGACCCGTAAGACAGAGAACCAGTGGTTCCTGGGATTACGGGTGTGGGAGTATGGGCAAAATGAGTGAAAGGAATGGGGGGTCCAGGCTTCTAGTTATAAAGTCACAGAAATGAAAGGTAGAACACAGAGATTATAATCAATGTTACTATAATAGCTTTCTACGGGGACAGATGGTAGTTACACATGTAGTGCGCATACCAGGTCATATAGAGTTGTTGAATCACTATGCTGTACACATAATTTCAGGTGACCTCATGTGTCAACTATACATCAGCTTAGCAGGGAAAAAATGCTATTTTTTAAAAAAAGAAAAAAAAAAAAGAAAAGAAAAGAAAAGCCAGGAGAGTTAGGATCTTCTGACAATTCTAAATAAAACACGAAAAAAAAAAAAAAAAGCTGAACGTTGCATGCAATTTGGAGATCAGTGCATAAGCAGTCAGTAAACTGAGTTGGGACAATCACACTGGAGAGATTTGGAAGGCTGGCTGATGGGTAACAGGAATGCATATGGAAAGATATAAAAAGAATCTGGTTTCTTCCATATAGGCACTCCTTGATTTTGATGAAAAGGAGTGTATTGACCAACCCATATTCTAGAGCCTGTCTTCTTGGGTTCAAACCCACTTGCATTTATCTTGACAAAGTTACCAAGCCTAACATGTAACATGACAGTAACAAGAGAATGTACCCCATAGAATTATTGTTAAGGATTAAAGGAGTAAGGATTTTTAAACACTTACAGCAGTCTCTGGCAAATATATGATGCTGTCAATTTTCTTTTTATTTATTTTTTAAAATATGAAATTTATTGTCAAATTGGTTTCCATACAACACCCAGTGCTCATCCCAACAGGTGCCCTCCTCAATACCCATCACCCACCCTCCCCTCCTTCCCACGCCCCAACAACCCTCAGTTTGTTCTCAGTTTTTAAGAGTCTCTTATGTTTTGGCTCCCTCCCTCTCTAACCTCTTTTTTCTTCCCCTTCCCCTCCCCCATGGTCTTCTGTTAAGTTTCTCAGGATCCACGTAAGAGTGAAAACATATGGTATCTGTCTTTCTCTGTATGACCTATTTCACTTAGCATAACACTCTCCAGTTCCATCCACATTGCTACAAAAGGCCTTGTTTCATTCTTTCTCATTGTCACATAGTATTCCATTGTGTATATAAACCACAATTTCTTTATTCATTCATCAACCAACGGAATGGGCAAAGATATTTGCAAATGACATATCAGACGAAGGGCTAGTATCCAAAATCTATGAAGAGCTCACCAAACTCCACACCCAAAAAACAAATAATCCAGTGAAGAAACAGGCAGAAAACACCAATAGACACTTCTCTAAAGTAGACATCCAGCTGGCCAACAGACACATGAAAAGATGCTCAATGTCACTCCTCATCAGGGAAATACAAATCAAAACCACACTCAGGTACCACTTCACACCAGTCAGAGTGGCTAAAATAAACAAACCAAGAGACTATAGATGCTGGCAAGGATGTGGAGAAACAGGAACCCTCCTGCACTGTTGGTGGGAATGCAAACTGGTGAAGCCGCTCTGGACAACAGTGTCAAAGTTCCTCAAAAAATTAAAAATAGACCTACCCTATGACCCAGCAATAGCACTGCTAGGAATTTACCCAAGGGATACAGGAGTGCTGATACATAGGGGGAACTTGTACCCCAATGTTTATAGCAGCACTTTCAACAATAGCCAAATTATGGAAAGAGCCTAAATGTCCATCAACTGACGCTGTCAATTTTCGCTAAAAAATAAAATGGCATTTATGAGATGCATAAGTAAATAGGGATCAATTCATTTCATGTAATCCATTCACATGAATACCTCTTACAACATCCCATAAGCTATACGCCCTCTTTTAACCCTGACTTTAATTAGTGTGGGAGTCCAAAAGATCAAAGGTCTCCATCTTCTGAATCCTTAAGACTTTCCCCATCCAGGCTTCCAACAGTAGGGGCATAGCCAAGCCTAACCTCCAGCCCTTTAAGGAAGCAACAGCAACAGTTGAGCAAGAAATGTGATTAAATTCAGGTCCTGCCAGTGCTTCCACATGCTTATTTTCAGAATGGTTTAATTAAAGTTTCTGACATGAAGAGAACTATTTCTGTTCATCTATTCAGAGTTGGTTATAGAGGAAAAAAACTGAAATAGGCTGTTTCACTCAATTTGTAACAATATAGTTGTACAATTAAGCGGGAAGCATACAAAAAAAGTCAGCCTATCTAATTTTTCCTCTTATAGAGGTATTCATTATAGAACAAATTGAGGTCTCAGATGGAGTAATGTTGCGACAAACCAGTCAAAGGAATACATAGCAGTTTCAAAATGTTCAATGTGGACTCAGTGTCCAAAATTTTGTGTCCCTACTTTATTCGTAATTCATTCTAAAAAGCCACAGAATGGTCAACCTAAATTAATTAATGCACTACTTAAATATTCCTATTGATCATAAACACAGGCATTATTTTTTAGTAACTAAAAGGACAGAAAACTCTATCATGTGCAAAAGATTTGGGTACTCTAGTTAATTGTTATATCCATACTGGAAAATGGATACCATACATCAGAAAAATGTCTAGAAGCCATTCAAGCTGTCTGAAAGGAGCTGAAAGCCACTTGGATATCAACCGTTTTTCTCTCCAGCCTCAAAGAACCCCAGCAGGTCACAGAGCTCACCTGTCTCTTCCCTCAGCCTGAGCCGGAAATGGCTACAGTCCTATTTATTCAGTCTGCAGTGCTCCAACTCCATTTGTCAGCTGGCCTGAGCATGTGAATGATGGCAGGACTTGTCGGTCACCTAGAGAGTAACAGCTGTTCTGAGTTCTGAAGAGGCCCAAGTCAGGAGCAGCAGCCTCAGGGTGTGAGCCAGGAAGCAGCATCCTTAGGCCCACGTGGGTGTGTATACAGCCTTTGCACACCTGGGCCATGACTTTGGGCACCATCCATTATGCCAGTGATCATGCAAGTCTCCAGCTGCCTGGGGAGCTAAGGTGAGGAATGCTTAATTGCGGTGCAAAATAGCTTTTGCAGAAACAGATGCAGCCTCTCACATTCTGCTGACTTTGGGGAGGGGGGTGAGAAGAGGGAAGAGGTGGAGGAGAAGGGATTGAAAAGGAGAAGGAAGTGGAACATTTGGGAGTAAAGATACAAAACCAACCAGAGTTTTGTCTTTTTTGTCATCTGTCTGTGTTGCACACACAAGTGCCTGGAAAACACGTAATGGCCAGGTATAGGGATGGGGTTGTCATCCCAATAAGGTTTAGTAGATTTCATCACAGAATGAAGGCAGCATATATCTTTATTAAAAGGTAACTGACCATCTGCAAAATGCACACTTTTAAAATGTACAACTTGGGGCGCCTGGGTGGCGCAGTCGGTTAAGCGTCCGACTTCAGCCAGGTCACGATCTCGCGGTCCGTGAGTTCGAGCCCCGCATCAGGCTCTGGGCTGATGGCTCAGAGCCTGGAGCCTGTTTCCGATTCTGTGTCTCCCTCTCTCTCTGCCCCTCCCCCGTTCATGCTCTGTCTCTCTCTGTCCCAAAAATAAATAAACGTTGAAAAAAAAATTTTTTAAAAATAAAATGTACAACTTGTGGAGTTTTTATGTACCTACAGACCATGAAATCATCACTACTATCAAGATGGTGAATATATCCACCACATCCAAAAGTGTCCTCAAACCCTTGCCTCTCTGCCCCCTTGCAAGCCAACATGATCTGCTTCCCAGCACTACAGACTAATTTGCATTTTCTAAAACTCTATGCAGAATTGTATGTACTCTTTGGTTTTAAGGGTAGCACATACTTTTTAAAGTTACATTCCATTTATTTAACTTTTTAAAGTTTATTGTTGTAAGAACACTTAAAATTTTGTTAAGTGTCTATATTTTAAATGTATAATACAGTACTCGTGACTATGGGTACCATGTTGTATGGCCGATCTCTAGAACATATTCATCTTGCTTCCCTGAAACTTTATGTTCTTTGACTACTAATTCCTCCTTTCCACCTCTCACAGCCCTTGGCAGTCAACTTTTTCAGTCTATGAATTTGACTATATTAAATACCTCATAAGTAGAGAATGTATTATTTGTCTTTCCATGACTGGCCTTATTTCACTTCACACAGGTCTTCAAGGTTCATCCATGTTATCACATATTGTAAAATCTCCTTTAAGGCTGAATAGTGTTCCATTGTGTGTATATATACTACCTTTATCTATCCAACTACCCATTAACATTTAGATTTTTTTTCCCACATCTTGTCTATGGTGAATGTTGGAGGGCTACTAGCTATTTGAGATCCTGATTTTAATCTTTTGGCATATACATCCAGAGGTGAGATTGCTGGATCTTATGTTTGTTCTATTTTTAATTTCTTGATGAACCTCCCCACTACTTCCATAGCAGCTGCATAATTTTGCATTAGCACCAACTGTGCATTGGATTCCAATTTCTCCACATCTTTGCCAACACTTGTATTTTGTTTATTTAGTAATACCTGACTGCCGAGTATCTCATTATGGTTTTCATTTCTAAGTCCCTGACATTTGGTGACCTTGAGCATTTTTTCATATGCCTGTTGACTATTTACAAGTCTTATTTGGACAAATGTCTGTCCAAGTACTTAGACCATTTTTGTATCAGCTTATCAGGGGATTTTTTTGCCATGAAGCTGTAAGATTTCCTGTCACATATACTCTCCTCTTTATCATCTTACTCCATCTTTCTCTTCCTTTTTATCTTCCAAGTATTTTTTATTCTAACATCCACCAGCCAATGTGTAAGTATTTTTAACCCATTCACACAAGCCAGAAATTTATACAGACTGTGGATTATAATTGGCCTGATGTCCTGATAGAGCAAACATAAATGTGTTTCCTGTCCCAGACTATTTGAAGCTTCTTCATCACAAAAGGAATCCTAGTCTCAATAGCAGAGAATGTTATCACAAGGATCACTGACAGAGAATATACTCTTAATATTGAAGACCATCTATTTAGCCCACCTACTGAGTCCAGCTTGGACAAATTTCAAACCTGGGGCCTGCTGTTTTACATTAGAACTTCTTTTCTTGGACCCTTCTAAAGCCCATTTACTAAAAATGCTCATAGATTTTGAGATCACTCTGTCTTACTTGTTTGGGCTGCTCAAGGAAGAAATCATAGACTGTGTGGCTTATAAACAATAGAAATTTATCTTCAATAGTTCTGTAAGTTGAGAAATAAAATCAAGGTGCTATCAGATTCACTATTGGGAGAGAACCCCCTTCCTAATTCACATATGGCCTTATATTCACTGTATCTTCACATGGCTGGACTGCTCAGACTTTTCTAAGGGTACTAGTCTAATTCACTGAGGCTCAGTCCTTGTAACCTAATCACCACTCAACAACTCCCAGCCTCTGATACCATAACAATAGAGATTAGGTTACAACATAAGCATTTTGGGGGGACATAAACATTCTAGATCAAGTCTGGCTTGAACTTGTTAGTCCATCAGTTAAATTGGGATGAGAGCATGATGAAAAGACAATGGGGATGGGGTGGGAGGGGGAGAAGCACAGGTCAAAGGTAAAGAAAACTTCCTTCTTGTTCAAGGCAATTAGAGACCCACTACATGGCCTTGTTCCAGAGCTGGTCTAGCAGCCATCTTTGAAACACTAATGCTAGGAATACAATCTGTTATTTGGGAATATGCTACAGCTGGATAGACCAAGGGACCAGGCCTGCCACCTGGTGGCCACACCAAAAGTCTCGGGATATCAGAAAAATTCACTGGAGCTCCCAGCAATCAAGTCACCTCTCTGGCACTGATCATAACTTGGATAGAGGAAAGTAACCCAACTCTTGTGAAAATATTTGTCAGGAAACCCAAACAGTAAGTGTCAATTATCAAATTCAGTGTTACAGCCTATGTTCTGCAGACAGAAATTCTTACCACCACCAATACCAATGAACTGGAAACTGTCATTCTGACTCACATAGAGGGAAAAAAAAATCATTATATACAGAAACAATCCCATTCCAAAAAAAGGGATATAGACACCCAAATAAGGTACATGAAAAAAGAGTTAATTTATAAAGGATAGAGAGAGAGAATAAGAGTAAACAGCCTTGCCACGTTGGGAACGGGAGCTATAGTATAGCCTTGGACGGTCAGGTCACATCTCGGGACATCTGTTTCTCCTCCTGTGGAGCAACAGGGTCAGGCTAGAAGGCCTCTCCTTCCTTACCAGCTTCAATACTCAACAAGGTACAGAGAGAGGCAGGACAATGGAAAGAATGATAGAATGATAGTACCAGTGTGTATTTCTGACTTTTGTTAAGAAAAAAATATATTAAATACCTCAATAATTTGGCCCAAAGGCAGAGGACAATCCAAATTTAAAGCTCAAATGGGACACAGATCCAAAAGAGTCACCGAGAAGCCATTTTGGATCGGAGCCTCAGACTGATCCATCTACCAAGAAATTTAAGAGGTTCATTCCAGGAGCAGAGATGCTTTTAAACCAGCATCTCTACTCCAAACAGCAAAATAATTCCATCTGACCGCTCCCTTAGTAGTGAGGCATTATAGGTATAAACCTGCCAGCACCCTGGCATTGCTGGCAGTTAGACTGCAAGGTCACTGGCCCGTTAAATATATTCTGTAGTGTGGATGAAAACAAGACAAACCACAGGGGTTGGTGTGTAGTGGGAGCACCTCGGGTCAGGACCCAGGATCACCCTTTCCTTTGACATTTTCATGCTGATAGCTGAAGACAGTTATGTTCATTGGTTTGGAGGATTTTCTCTTCTTTTATTCTTAGTTTAAGACTTTAAATGGACTCTTCTCACAAGAATTTTTCTCAGGGCAAAAACAATCAATATTGCTCAAGTGAGTCAAGATATTGTTTTCCAACATAAACGTGAATTGGAATCACCCAGAAGGCTTTTAAAACACAGATTACTAGGCCCCCACCTCCAGAGTTTCTAATTCAGTAGGACTGTGGTTGGGCCCAAGAATTTCCAGACTACTGCTGCTGGTCTGGGGACCACACTTTGAAAATGACTGCTGTCACTAACTTCCTTGTCTCAGCCTGGATACATTGTCTTCTTGAACAACCAATAATTGTTATCATTTATTGAGAGCTCCCTACATGCTGGACACAAAGTGCTCTGTGATTTACTCACATGAATCCTCTTATCCTCATACCAGCCCTTTGTGGTGTTTTTTGTTATTATTCCTATTTTACAAATGAGGAACATGGGCTCGGGGAGATTATCAAGAGAATGACCAACTAAAATGTTAAGAGCCATGGTGATCCCTGAGGAAATAGCAGATAGGGTAAGGGATGGTTCTGGGTTGGAGATGTGAAAATCCCAAATGAGCAAGTGGGAGATCAAAGAGATGTGGGAAAATTGCAGTCCTTGTGAAAAACTACATCTTTCAGAGGCAATGAGGTCAACAAATTCAACACCTAAAAATGCCACAGTCATCTCTAACTGCACTCCCAGCTCCTAGGATAGACATCAAATCCTACATCCTTTGGGACCAGGTAAGTAGTGGTGGTATGGTTATTGCTGCTACTGTCATATGATTCTGATTTTACTGTTAATGCTAATGTCTGCTTGTCCCACTGATACCACTTCCCTTGCAGCCCTCGTAAGGTTTTGAGGGTTTTTTTGTTTTGTTTTGTTTAACTTCTTTTATCTCACACTCCTTGTCCTTTGGAGCCTTGAGTTAGGGTATGTGTATTACACTAAGTAATGTTAGGGACTTGACATGATCCAAGTGTCTTCTCCATGTCAAATCCAACTTCATGATCAAGAGCAGCCAATATTCAGTAACAGAGGATCCTTGCATTTATCCACTTGTCATCTCCTAGGGCTTGCGAGTCTTCCAGGGATCCTCTACATTCATGGAAAAGCATCCCAGAAGACAGAATGGACTATTGCACATGAAGACTTTTATGGCACTGGCTTGGAAATGCTGAGCATATTTCCATCCTCATTCTCTCCACCAGAACAGCCTCATAGGACTATACATCATTACCGAGAAAGCTAAGAAATCTAGTTTGTGTGCCCAAGAAAAAGTCCTAATGGCAGTGGTGCATATTTAGGTAATGTTTGCCACAATAAATCTCCTTCTAGACCATTTGTCATCCTTCTTCCTTGAAGGAAGTCCTTGGATTCAGATTTCCTCAAATCCCTATAGACTTCCCACAAACTCCAATCCATCGACCAATGAATTCTGCACCTAGTTTATGGTCTCTCAACTTCTCTACCATTCTTCATGCCTTCAGTATCTCTATGGAGGAGCCATTCAACACCTTGGCTTCTCTGTTCCTTGACCTCCTCACCTCTACCAAGTTTTTTTCTTATTTTTTTTTTTTTAACATTTATTCATTTTTGAGAGACAGAGGGAAACAGAGTGCAAGCAGGGGAAGGGCAGAAAGATAGAGAGACACAAGATCTGAAGCAGGTTCCCAGCTCTGAGCTGTCAGCACAGAGCCCGACACTGGGCTCAAACCCATAAACCACAAGATCATGACCTGAGCAGAAATCAGACACTTAACTGACTGAGCCACCCAGGCGCCCCTACTAAGCTTTTCTTTCCATTACACTTGTACTCCCAAATCCCATGACAATAGTTGAACTATGCCCAGTCATTTCAAGTGATTGACTTGCTGACCACCCTATTCTAGGCTTCTAGCATGCTAGAATACTATTAGCCAGAATACTAAATAGCATACTATTTCCATTTCAAGATTGCTTGACTGCATCAAAAATCAGCAATCCACTGATACCAACACTGTTAGCCACTCTCAGCCCCCTTCTTCCCCCATTTTTTGGTTACCAGCCTAGTGTCTAAATAATCATGCCCTTATCAAGGCCATCAATTCCCATAGGCCCACCCATCCTACTCCATTCATTGTTATCACCTGCAAAGACTCCAAACCTGGCTCAAACTATACCACATACTTATCCCATGCTAGCTCTCAGTTAGCCAAACCTGATCTTAACAAATATTCCCAAGGTCTCCTTCTCCCAGAAAAAATGGTTTATTACATCTCCCCAAATCCTTAAAGTTAGGCTTGGTCAGGAATTAGCAAACTATTGCCCACAGGAGTCAAATTCAACTCAATACCTGTTTGTATAATGTTTTACTGAAACACAGCCACACTCATTAGTTAACAAAGTGTCCATGGCTGCTTTAGTGCCACAAAGGCAGAGTTGAAGAATTGCGACAGGACCCATATGTTCCGCCAAGCATAAAGTATTTACTATCTCGCCCCTTACAGGAAAAAAAAAAAAAAAAAAATTACCAACTCCCTGTTTGGATTCTCACGTTCCATTCCACCTGAGATTTAATGGCCATAAAAAGGGTAATGCATTTTGCAAACTTTATTAAATTTTTGTTTTAAATGCTTTAATTAAAGCAATAATATTCAGTTGTCCGTAAAAGTAATCAATAGAGCCCCTGATGCCACAATCTAATATGACTGAGGTGTAAGAGTTTACATGGGCTAATTTTCTTTTCTATAATACTTTATCATCCCATTGGAACTTACAGGTCTATAATGAGGGTGGGGCAGATATTACTGATTCTATCTTATGATAGGAAGAGAACAGAGGTACTGAGACAAGATGACAATCCAACAAATAGCAGCACCTGGACTAAGACAAACCCCCACCACACCCCACCCCACCCTCATCCCACCCCCCACTACCCAGTTTCTGGCTCCTAGCCAGTCCGTACAGTTTCCTTCAGCACTGCTGCCTCTCCCAGGGAGAAGGTGCCTGCCTCCTGCAAACACTGGGTCCTCTGTCCCCACCGTCACTCTAGCTACAGGTGTCTGCACCCAGCAAGTGCTGATCCCCAGCAGAAGCCAGCATACCACCTGCTGGCACACTGCCCAGGGCCTTGGCCAATGCCTACCCAAAACAGGGTAGAGTCCTCACCACAGTGGTGTCAGCCTCAGTTTTCTGTATGGGAAGGTAAAAGATCATGGTGAGGTGCAGTGCAATGCCTTTTCTGAATGAGCTTCCTGTGAACTATGAAAGGGAGAGGAAATTCTTGTCAGTTTGCCTGGCTTCCTACCCTCTCATCACACATTCACATACACCTCTTTCTCCAAAGTGGGAGAGGAGCTGAACTTCTGGTGTTTATGACTCACCCAGTACAACTTCAGCCTAAGACTTCTAATTGCTTTGAAAGTGGACACAACTGGGGATAATGGGACCATACTCAACAGAAATCTTATGCTGGGCAATTAAAAAAAAAAAATGACTGTGCATGACTTCTATGGAAGGTCATTTACCTGCAGCTCAATCTGGCCTCACAGCCAGCCAGCCAACCTCGCCAAATACCCACCAGGACTCTTACCTTCTAGAACAAACAGTACTCATGGCTCCTCCCAGGTCCAGAATCCACAGGGATTCATCCAGTCAAGTGTGATGCTCTGCATCTTTCAGCTCACTGATCCAAATCCAGCATGCTCATCGCATGCATTTGAGACACTCCAAGGAAAGTCTCTGCCCACGTAAATCAATAAACAGCTAAGTCAACCTCAGCTCACATGACCAATCATGGCCAATATACAATGTGAGCACAGCTCTCCACAAGCCAGCTGCAAGTCCCCCAGACTGTCTTCCTCTGCAGACTTTGTCCCCATATCTTTTCCCGCAACACCCAAACCCTTCATCAAAAACATCCACCTGGGGCGCCTGGGTGGCGCAGTCGGTTAAGCGTCCGACTTCAGCCAGGTCACGATCTCGCGGTCCGTGAGTTCGAGCCCCGCATCAGGCTCTGGGCTGATGGCTCAGAGCCTGGAGCCTGTTTCCGATTCTGTGTCTCCCTCTCTCTCTGCTCCTCCCCCGTTCATGCTCTGTCTCTCTCTGTCCCAAAAATAAATAAACATTGAAAAAAAAAAATTTTAAAAAACAAAAAAAACAAAAAAAAATCCACCTGCCCCTCAGGACGTCACCGAGGGATCAATTTATCTAGAAAATGGATTCCCCAAGGATAGGCTAGATCATCCCACCAATGGGTTCCTAACACAACGAGGAGAGGAAATACATATTCATTTCCTAGGAAAAGTTCCTGTTTGCAAATTGGAATAGATTTGCAGTAAATCCTACTTCAAACTCAAGTCAAAATAAACTAATTGTATGAACACAGCACCTAAATTCTTTTCTTGTGCCCTTCCATCCCACTTACCAAGATGTTTAAGTTCTTTGAAAGCAGAAACTGGGTCTGATTTTAGTATTATCCCCAGCCCCCAGCACAAGCACCAACATTCAAGGGACCCTCAATACTAGTTTAGTTAGTATTGTTACACTGCAGAGGGTTTCAAGTGTGTATTACTTTTATGCCATTTTATGCAACTGCAGCTGAAGGTTACAGGCTGGATGACCAAAATGCAGTAACAGACAATGTAGATTTTACCTAAATGTATCATCCTACTCTAACATCCAATTTACAGTAACACTTTCATCCTATCTGGAAGGCTCCTTCCAGCAACAACCATACTTAAAATATTCTACCAAGAAATGTGTTGACAACTTTTCAGTGCTTTTTGCAGCATGTGATTTTTTTTTTAAATACAGGACATATCTGAAGACAGAGCCTTTTTATACTGTAGAGCTGGATTTTCATTCACCTAGACTGCCTGTACAGTCATACCATCAGGTAATTCTAATTATTATTCTCATGTGGAACCTAGGAGGACAGAGTCACCACAAGCTTGAGAGCGGCCAACCCATGTCACAAAGCAGCTCACAAACCAGTCTGCAAATGGAAATAAAATTCTCACTGGTGGTGGTGTGGAAGGTTTCTGTACTGAAAGGCATTATATTTCTGAGATATTCTTTGTAGATAGCATGGCTGAGATGCTACCTTTATCCATGAAGACAGGATCTTTCCCCCCAAGAACACCACTTAGCACTGCTGAGCTAGATGAAATTCCTGAGGTGTCAATATCACTAATATCTATCTTATAAATGGGCACGTCTTATAAATGAACATTATGATTTAAGCCACAGATTAACCAGTAACAGTGCATAAATGAGACCCAGAGGAAGGCACACTAGCTAGAAACCCATACATTTCTATTTTCCACGTATTTATTTCTTTAATAAGATTCCAAATGCCCCTAACCAGACACTTTAGAATAAATCAAAAGGAAAGAAAGAAAGAAAGAAAGAAAGAAAGAAAGAAAGAAAGAAAGAGAGTTACTGCATACATTTCCACATCCTTCATAAGAGGTAGGACAATGTTTAAGTCTATTTTTTATTGTATTATTCCTGGTCTACTTTAATAAGAGGATTTCAGTCTGATGGAATTCAAAAACTACATTGCACCTTCTCTTTTCCTATCTTTGCTCATCTCTTAAGTGACTAGGATTCGAAAATATGCCAGAAAAGAGCTCTTTAAATAATCAGAGTGTTATTTCTTACTTCAAGTAATTAACAGGTTATTTAAATGAAACTGGCCATTTCCAATGTTCTTGATGCTTCCAGAAAACTATCATCCAGAACAGAGAGTCACTAAATATTTCTATGATGCTGTGGTCAAAGAGAAATCTAGAATTGAATAGGTTTCTGGAAATACTTTGAATTCTTGCAAGCACACGTTACATACATTATAGATAAAACTCCTTCTGGGTCATGTCTCTGGCGATAAATTAGTGGCTTCTTGTGCATAAGCACGTGTGTGGAAAGCAAGCTAGTACAATCACCTCTGTGGAACTTTTAATCAAATCTTGCACAGAAACAAGGCTCCAGAGAGGATCTTTTATTTCTTCTCAAAGAAGAGAGGAAGCTCTGTTTCAAATTAGTACCTCAATCTCAGAAAACACTGGCAGAAAACCACAGCATCAAAAAAAGAAATTTTAAGGCCTTTGCCAATTCAAAAAAAAAATTAAAGTTGGTAATTAAAGATTAAAAATATCCTGAAATCTTAATGTGGCAGTATAAACAGGCCTCATGATACCATGGCAACACTCTCTCCTTTTTAATGAAACTGATTAATTAGCCTGTGAGCTTGCACAATGTCAGAGCAAAAGGATGGAGAATGTCTCTCTCCACAGCAACACCTTACCTCACTTCTTTCTTCCTGAGCTTGTCAGTCGGAAACAGTACAGGTCGATCTGTGGAAGAAATCTCCAACCACAGCTCTGTTTTAAATGCATGAGGAATGTGGACGCTTCGATAGCATGCATTCCAAATCAGCTCTGAGGATGCAGAGATGAGAGGGTCTCCAATACATAAACCTCAAACAAAAAACCCCATTTGACTGGGGCACTGATGGAAGGAGAGAATTGGGGAAGTAGTTTTTTGCAAAATGAACCAGCTAGAAACAGATACATTTCTGTGTGTCCGTGTGTACCATATACCTATGAAGGAGAGAGATCATTCCCACAATTCATACATGCAAACTTCATGTTATAGCCCTATCTCATATGTATGTGTTAAGATAATAAATGTAAATATATCAGCATATTTTTACATACATTATACATCTCCAGTTGTTACTAAGCAGAGATACAAAATTACACACTAGACTTTCCTGATCCTTCAGGGCAAAGGAGGTCATATTCTTTTCTGGAAGCCAAAGCAAGGGCTGCCTTTGCCATAAGACCAAACCTACCAAAAGTGATTAGAGACAGACTGCTGGCCACTTCTCTTATTTTGGTATTATTGTCCCACTCACTAAAAAAACCTCTCCCTGCACACCTCTCTATGGGGGCCAGAAATTCCTATCATTACATCAGTGTTGCTCAACCTCGGATAATCAGCATTTCAACCCAGGTTATCTGTTTGTTGTTGGAGGTGTTCTGTGCATTGAAGGAGGTTTAGCAGTATCCTACAATGGCCTCTACACATTAAATGCCAACAGCATCCCCAGTCTTAACAACCAAAATTATCTCCAGACATTGCCCAATGTCCCTGGGTTTGTGGAGGAAGGGAGGGGGGATGCAAAATCCCCCTCCATTGACAACAATCATATTAGGATAATCCACGACTAAGAAGAAAGGGCAGAGAATAACAAATGAGAACAGTGATTATTCAGAACTTGCTATAGCAAAAGAGTCAGACATCATCACCTATGATTGGCAGAGATTGAAAGGCAGGCAAGGGAATGGAAATGCTTTATAGAGAAAAAAAGGAAAGACTTCAGGATGCTCTTGTTCAAGATTATTGGTCAAGAGAGGCTGAAAGCAAAGCATTTTCATGATTAGTTTGGGAATCATATTTGGCTTTCTCTGTAGGTCCGGAACTGGAAATATGAGCAAAAAATCGGAAAGTTAGGGACCAATGACCAAGTCAATTTTCACCATTCAGCCCTAGTACCAACCACAGTACGTGGTGGCATTTATATTAATTTCTTTTTGCTGCTGTAACAAAATACCACAAACTTAGTGGCTTACAGCAATATAGCTGCATCATCTAACAGTTCCATACAGCGTATCCTAGTGGACTGCAAACAAGGCATCAGCAAGCCTGTCTTCTTTTTGGAGACTCTAGGGGAAAATCCGTTTTCTTACCTTTCCTGCTTCTGGAGGCTGCTCACATTCCTTCACCCATGCCCCCGTTCCTCCATGGTCAGATCCAGAAATAGTGCTTCTCTTTGCTTAAGCTTCAGAGGTCACACCTCCCTCTGACTTTCCTTTTCTTTCTCCTTCTCTTTCCCTTTCTTTCTCTCTCTTTCTTCTGATTTTAAATACCTTGTGATTACATTGGGCCCACCTGGATAATCGAGGGTAGTCACCCCATTGTAAGGTCAGCTCTTTAGCAACCTTAGTTTGTTGATATATTAAATAAAAATTAATTACAAAATAATCCATCCAAAACCTTAATTCCTCTTTGTCATCTAACATAATACATTCATAGTTTCCAAGGATTAGGACATAGATATCTTGGGGAGCCATTATTCTTCTAAGCACAGCATTCAATAAACCAAGTGTGGACCCAGGACCAGCAACATCACCATCACCTGGGAATTTGTTAGAAATGCAAATTCTGGAGGCCTGCCCTAGACCTACTAATCCAGAACCTCTGTGGGTGGGTCCCAACAACCTGTGTTTTAACAAGCCCTCCAGGGGGTCCTGCTGCTCACTCAAGTTTGAGAAACACTAGTCTATTCTCCACACCCTCTTTCCTCACTCTAAAAGCGTGTGCTCCAGATAACGGGTTAATATCTAAAATCTATAAAGAACTTAACAAACTCAAACCCAAAAAATGAAGGAATGGGCAAAAGACATGAATCGACACTTCTCCAAAGAAGACATCCAGATGGCCAACTGACACAGGAGTAAATGCTCAACATCACTCATCATCCAGGAAATACAAATCAAAACCACAATGAGATACTACCTCACACCTGTCAGAATGGCTAACATTAACAACTCAGGCAAACAACAGATGTTGGCAAGGATGCGAAGAAACAGGATCTCTTTTGCATTGTTGGTGGGAATGCAAGCTGGTGCAGCCACTCTGGAAAACAGTATTGAGGTTTCTCAAAAAACTAAGAATAGAACTACCCTATGACCCAGCAATTGCCCTACTACGTATTTACCCAAGGGATACAGGTATGCAGTTTTGAAGGGACATATGCACCCCAATGTTTATAGCAGCACTATCAACAATAGCCAAAATATGGAAAGAGCCCAAATATCCATTGATGGATGAATGGATAAAGAAGATGTGGTGTGTATATATATATACACACATACACAATGGAGTATTACTTGGCTACCAAAAAGAATGAAATCTTGACATTTGCAACTATGTGGATAGAACTAGAGGGTATTATGCTAAATGAAATTAGTCAGGGAAAGACAAATATCATATGACTTCACTCATATGAGGACTTTAAGAGGCAAAACAGATGAACATAAGGGAAGGCAAACAAAAATAATATAAAAAGAGAGAGGGGGACAAAACATAAGAGACTCTTAAATATGGAGAACAAACTGAGGGTTACTGGAGGGATTGTGGGAGGAGTTATGGCTAAATGGGTAAGGGGCACTAAGGAATCTACTCTTGAAATCATTGTTGCACTATATGCTAACTAATTTTGATGTAAATTTTTAAAAAAACTAAATTAAATAAAAAACAAAAATAAAAGCGTGTGCTCCAGAGGTATCTGGTGACTCAGTTAAGCGTCCTGCTTCATTTCAGGTCATGATCTCGCAGTCTGTGAGTTCGAGCTCTGGGCTGACATGCCGGGCTCTGGGGTGACAACTCAGAGCCTGGAGCCTGTTTCAGATGCTGTGTCTCCCTCTCTCTTTCTGCCCATCCCCCTTCCTCACATTCTCTCTCTCTCTCTCTCTCTCTCTCAAAATAAACATTAAAAATAATAATAATAATAAATAAATAAATAATAAAAGTGTGTGCTCCGTATATGAAGCCCTAGGGCACAATAAATTCTTTAGAAATATGCTATTTACCAAAATAATGTTTCCAAAATGTGAATTCTAATTCTATCACTCCATTACTATAATTCTTAAATACATCCCTTCCCAATTCTCTAGGGACAAAATCCAAATGCCTCAGCATGGCATAAAGGCTGCTTCATCACCTCACCTTGGCATGTTCCTCTAATCCTTATCTCTCTCTCCCCCACGCTCACTAAACCACCTGCAGCTCTGGACTCAGTCTTGTCTTTGATGCTTCCCACATGCTGTTCCCTCCACCTGGAAAATTCAGTCTATTTTCCTGGCAAATTCTGCCTCCTGCTTCATAAAGTTACCTTCTCCAGGAAACTTCCCTGACCTCCATAGGAAGCTGGGGGTTGCATCACTATGGCCCACAGTCCCTTGTAGAAACCTCTCCATAGCACTTTCCTGGGAATGATTTTACATCGCTGTCTCTCTCCCCAGATTCTGATGCAATCATATGTCAGGTCATGATAACCCAGATCAAAGCAGAAGGCCTGGAATATAGGAAACTCTTTGTGAATTTTTAAGTAAATGAACGAATGAAAGCATTTAATGAAACATTATTCCAGCTAAATATGGGTGATATCCTAAGAAGCAGCTACCATCAGATAAGTTTGTGCAGAAAAAGGTTTCCTCAAGATATATTAATATTCAAGTGACTCTGGGAATAGTCACCTTATTCTTCAGTGAGAACAAATACCTTAAGGGCATAGAGATATTATTAAAATCCTCCTCTGACGTTCCACACCTATTTCTTCACACTTCCTACTACTTCCCCATAAGTAACAGTCTGGAACCCTATCAAAAACACATGAAACAACTAAGTGGCTACAGGTCAGCTTGGCAAAGGGGTTCTACATCTCTCCCTTACTGCATACGAGCAACCCCAATCTGGCCTAATGGTGGTGTGGAGGCGAGAGGCCTTCAAATGCCTTAGAAGGAACACCTCTCCTACTACTACTAGCTATTCCATTGCAGAGATGCTGATGATTCCATAAATGTTCTATTTTAGGAGGGTGTAGACAGGGGACCAGAGGAGGTTGCACTGTGGGAAGTAGCCACAGGATTTTAAGTCAAGCTTCTAAAGCGATTGTTTGGATTGTGGATGGCAACGAACTAGTGGGGCATTTAACAATTTATTGAGTCTGCAGCCTGTGTTGCTTCTCATAAGGCAGTATTCTCGTAGAGTATAAAAGAATAGAATGGAAAATGTGATAGAAAGGGTTAAGCATTGTTTGGTGAGACTTCAGTTGCAGTGATTCACACCCATATATGTGAATGGTTGTGACACAAAATATCTCTCTTACTCTAACTCAGGGTCAATCCAGTTGGAAAAACACTACTCAGAGATGTCAGAATGATGATGAACAGCACCAACACAGATGACCCCTTATCTTTTCAGCTAGAAACAATTCCCTCCTGAAATGCTTGTTTACTTTGCACAGTATAATTGGCACTCAGCACACATGATTTGCATAATTCAATGTTATTTCACCTATGTGCCCTAACCTCTCAATCAGACTGTAGGCTTTGTGTGAACCAGGATGGATGACAGGTTTCATTCTACTTCACAGTTTCCTCCGGGCCTGGCCCAGGTTCTGGCACACAAAGGAGCTTCTTAATGATTATTGGTTGGTTGGCTGAATCTAAGGAACCCTCAAGTTTATGAAAAGAATCAGGTAAAATGCTTACAGAAAGAAAAAAAATCAATGACCCCTCAAGAACAATCTAAATGCCAGGTGTCCCTACGAGAGTGACAACTGAAGAGCAGCCCAAAGAAATGCATTATGCCACCAAAAGCAAGAGCGAAGAATGGAGCCTGGACCCAGCGTTGGTGAGAAAACCAGAAACGAAGAAAACCTGTTTTCAGCCTACTTAGAAATCAATGCTGTTCCCCAACCATCGAAATTGAGTGAGAAATTGCAGTGGATGAAATCAGCTGCTATTTTTATCAGAGCTTCACAGCACAAAGCATTAATAATACATCTTGTATTTATAAAGCTTTTGTTTTCCAGCATTCCACGATATGTATTGAGCCAACACAATTTGAGAATATCTATGGGATCTGGCCTTTGTTCACAAAAGACGAATTTTGCAGGCAGAAAAAAAGTCAAAATATGAGCCTATTTAAATATTCAGCATCTACGTGCAATTGTTCAATTATGCTGCTTCTTTGTGACCGATCTAACATGAGGCATTACAATGAAATTAGAAGCAAATGCCACATACAGAAAACCATAAAACAAGAAGAACCACCGAAATAAGGTCTTAGTATGGACTGAGCTTCCTGCCTCAATGCATAATTTATACTGCCTGTAAAGCCAACACCTGGGAACTGCTAATTTAATTAGTTTGTACTGAACATTTAATTGTAGTAAGCCAAGGTTTCAGACTAGTTTGACAGCTGTTTTCATTACTTCTAATTAATCTATGATGTTCAGCTCTCTTTCCTACCTTGCTTGGACTTTAAAGCTCACTTAGGTTTGTTTGGTCTGAGGAATAAGTTCCACTAAATGACATCATGTCGATGTTACACACTCTTTATTTTCCCTAATTCTAACAATTTATGTGATGATAGCAGAATGTTTCAGCTTGAGGACACTCCACCTGTCTGCTACAGTCTCATTGATCTTGCCCAAGGAACAACTGGGGGGTGGGGGGTAGGGTGGGGACAGGGGCAGCAACTCCCCTACAAAGTTTTCCTAGGCAGCCAGAACTTCAAAAAGGTGCCTTCAAAAAGGCATTCTTTCATTTATTCACCATTGTGCACACATTTGCTAAGTCACTTATGCCAGGCACCACAGGAGGCAAGGGAGGTTTGGTCAAATAAGATGTAGTCCTTGCCCCCCGAGAACTTCCAGCTCCATAGAGGATACACAAAGGAAACCAACATTAAAAATTCAGAGCAGTCTCAGGGCTCTGAAGTCATCCGACTTTGGCTCAGGTCATGATCTCACAGTTCATGGGTTTGAGCCCCATGTTGGGCTCTATGCTGAGAGCTCAGAGCCCAGAGCCTGCTTCGGATTCTGTGTCTCCCTCTCTCTTTGCCCCTTCCCTACTCATTCTCTGTCTCTTATTTCTCAAAATAAATAAACATTGAAAAAAAATTTTTTAAAAAAAGATTCAGAGCAGGCTCAACCTTACCATTTGCAGGCCTGGGCCAAGGGCACATATAGAAGCCCCCATACCATACATCTGAATGTCTAAATGGTATAAACCAAGCTAGCAAACAGTTAAATAAAACATGTTGTCTAGTGCTCTCTTAACAAATATAACTTCAAAATGACCCAGAAGACAGGTTCGAATTTAGCACTAGCAGAACAGAAACACAGCCCCCAGTCTGGGTTCACTGGCCTTCTTTTCCTGCCCCATGTGTGTAGGGAAACCTTCACGTGTACAAGCTCCACGTGAGGCCCGTTTGGACCTGTTCTTTCCATCCTCACCTCCTGTAATAATTAATGTCTGCAGAGTTCATTTTGTAATGAGTTCATCATCAGGAAATCCCTGTTCATAGTTCAAACATTTATGTTATCTATCTTTATCTTACTGTCCACATGTCTGCATTTTAGCTCCTCACTAGCCTGAGCCATTTGCAAGCAAGAACTATATTGGTGGGTTTCATAGAACAGTACTCATTATTTGTTGATCTGGGTCAAAAAAATAACTGAGTCATCAATACACTTTGCAAGAGAGTTACTACCACCGAGAATGTGAAATTACTTCTCACTGGTGATGAACACGACAAAGTATACACTGTGTCCCTTATGGAAGTGCTCAGGAAATACTCATGTTTGCAGAACCCGGCTTGACAGGCACAGAGACAACAGAAAGGGTTTCTAATTGGACAGAGAATTTTGTTTTCATGTAAATAGAGCTAGTTATTCTGGTCATAATTCCTTATGTAGATCTTAAGATAGTTATAGGGAACTTAGAATGAGTCTCTAAAAATCTATCAGCCTAATAAATTTTACCAACTGCCTTATATATTCTTTTAAACATTGAATAAAACAAAACGAAGACACATTGCAATACATTTTATACTCATATACAATAGGAAATGGCATCGTGGTGACTTCTGAGGAAATAAATTCTCTCTGAGTTGCTGAGATGTTCCCTCCACCTGAGATGTGGAGGGAACAGTGATGCCAGTTTGTTTATCAAGGTGTGGCAGAAAACCTACCAAGTAGTCACTGAAAAGAAAAATATAGGCTCCTCAGCTTGCAGTTTTAAGCAGGTGTAATTTCTTCAGTCACTTTGTATGCAAAGCATTATATGAAGCATCCACTCCCCACAAAAAAGATTACCATCAAATTTGAAACAGCACCTTATATCATGGTTAATATATGACAAAATTTGCCATAAGGTAGACCTCTGTTGGCTTCTGCTACAGAGAGCTCACTCTGGTAGCCTCCCTGAGCTGTGTACATACTGAGAAAGCTGTCCCCGATTGGAGGATGGGACCGGGGGAGGGTAAGTTAAAACCTTTTGTGATTATATCAAGACTGCTGCCCACTAAGGCAGTCTTAATATTCCCCTCAGCTTTACTGAACTTTAAACAGGCTTCTTCCTGAATGAAAGCCCATGACTTCCCTTTTGTTAGAGTGTTTACTTTACAAACCTGGGACCATAAATTCTTCCTCTGTCCTTTGAGATGTAAATCTTCAACTCAGGAATATTTTCTCAAGGACCTGGAAGCCACCCCTTTGAAATGCAATCAAGAAAGATGGTGCCCCTGTCTCCCAGTCTCTGTGAGGGGGTAGGAGCCTAACTCTGATCATCAAAAATTAGCTAACATAGATGGCCTCATCACAATGACTAACTTCTCACTGAATTCCTTCATATTAGGACCCACAGAGTTGGTAGGAAAGAGATAAGAAGTACCCATATGGATCTCTGCTCTATGAGATTCAGAGCTAGCCTTTACCTGTTCAAGTAGATCAGAGAGGAGCTGGCCAAGACAGAGTGGCATGGAAAGAAGAAAATCCCCATGAAATAAAATTCCTTGGAGAATGTAGGCTGGTGAATCAAGGTCCAGTAATTGGGACTGCCAGGTCTAGTCCAGAAGAACATATGGCTTTGCCCTGTGCTTTAGGGAAGAATACAAAGCTGCTGAGAGGACACCAAGAGAACAGTCATCCTGGAGTCCCAGCTTGGGCACACTGTGTCCTGTACACGGACCAGGCACCACAATCATCAGGAGCCAACATCCTTGACAACACTTTGTGGCTCCAAGAGACAATAGTCATGAGGGACTCCAGTTCCCTTTGCCTGGCTCCTGGTACAGAGGCCTGAATGAGCCCCAGATGTTGGATGTTGGCGGATGGGACACATGACCCTCAAATAAAAGCTAAGGGACCCCTTGCTTTTTAGGATAGCTGCCTGAGAGAGTAATTAGAAAATGTAGAGAGATGTGAATGTATTTAAATAGGCAGTACACGCTCATTTCTGAGCTGGTCATCATATCCATATATGTATCCTTTTTTTAAATGGAAATAGCCATGTAACCAAAAACTACTTCCACTTCTCTCTTTTCCAGAAACATGAACGAAAGCTTTGTGGGAGTAGAGTAATGGGAACTCAATCATATTTGGACAAATGGAGATGGAAGAGTGTTCACCAGGAATAATTCCGAAGCTCATGTCTTCTTCCTATTGAATATGAGTTGGTTTGTCCCAAGAATGATAAGCAGTAAAGTAAGAGCCCTGACCAGGGCCCTGGGAAACTTCAGAGTAGCCTTCCATTGTTCAGGCCCACTGGCCCTCAGGCTGTTTAAGGAGACAGCAGCATCAGAAATGGTGAGTCTGAATTACAAAGCCTCAGTAAAGGTGTGCAAAAGTTCTGCACTTCGGGGAAAATTCAGAAAGTAATTTAAAGTTTATGAAACATTACCAGGCAGACTCAACTTACCAGGAATTTTATATTTAATTTAATAGTTCTTATCACACAAACCTGACATCTCCTGTAGAGAAAAATAAGAAAACAAAGAAAAGCAGTGTGGAGGTTCCTCAGAAAATTAAAAATAGACCTACCCTATGACCCAGCAATAGCACTGCTAGGAATTTACCCAAGGGATACAGGAGTACTGATGCATAGGGGCACTTGTACCCCAATGTTTATAGCAGCACTCTCAACAATAGCCAAATTATGGAAAGAGCCTAAATGTCCATCAACTGATGAATGGATAAAGAAATTGTGGTTTATATACACAATGGAGTACTACATGGCAATGAGAAAGAACGAAATATGGCCCTTTGTAGCAATGTGGATGGAACTGGAGAGTGTGATGCTAAGTGAAATAAGCCATACAGAGAAAGACAGATACCATATGTTTTCACTCTTATGTGGATCCTGAGAAACTTAACAGAAACCCATGGAGGAGGGGAAGGAAAAAAAAAAAAAAAGAGGTTAGAGTGGGAGAGAGCCAAAGCATCAGAGACTCTTAAAAACTGAGAACAAACTGAGGGTTGATGGGGGGTGGGAGGGAGGGGAGGGTGGGTGATGGGTATTGAGGAGGGCACCTTTTGGGATGAGCACTGGGTGTTGTATGGAAACCAAGTTGACAATAAATTTCATATATTGAAAAAAATAAAATAAAATAAATAAAATAAAAGCAAAAAAAACAAAAAGAAAACAAAGAAAACAAAACTTCTCATAATCCCAACACTCATTGGTAAGTACTACTAATATCTATTTTGATGTACACATTTCCAAACTTTTATGTCAATGTATGCCTTTTATAAAGTAGAATCACAACATACATCCCATTTAATAACCTTTCTCAACAAATACATCACAAAACTTTTTTTTTTTAATTTTTTTTTCAACGTTTATTTATTTTTGGGACAGAGAGAGACAGAGCATGAACGGGGGAGGGGCAGAGAGAGAGGGAGACACAGAATCGGAAACAGGCTCCAGGCTCTCTGAGCCATCAGCCCAGAGCCTGACGCGGGGCTCGAACTCACGGACGGCGAGATCGTGACCTGGCTGAAGTCGGACGCTTAACCGACTGCGCCACCCAGGCGCCCCACAAAACTTTTCATAAACAATAAATATAACATGCTATGTTACTGGAGACACAGTAGTTTAAAGAGAGATTTCCATACACTGACTAATTCTTTAGCAACTATTCAGACTTATACACAGCGGCATGCATAATATTTTCATTTCTAGAGCTAATGGGATTTAATTTTACTTTGCATAATAGCTGCACCATTTTGAGGGCCTGCACAAAGGATACATGTGACAAGGAGGAGTTGCATTTATCTTTTTTATTTCTTATAACTCACCCTTCCTCCTCAACCACTGTACCAAAGAGAAAGAAGTAAGATGTTCTCCCACAAAGCATTTAAATATCCCACTGTTCTGCAGTCGTTACCAAGAGGCGTATTTCAACGTGACAGCTGGATGACATCTCTTCCTCTCTATTAGGATGGAGAGGAGAGGATACCCATTTCCAGGAGAAGGGCTGCCTACCTAACGTGTGTGACCTATCAATTGATCTTTTGGACCTGCCTATTACTTTACATCACCTGTACGCTATTGAATCATTTCAGCCCTGCTGGGTAACCAAGTAAAACTGCCAAACCTCAGCTTGCTCTCTTCTCCAGCCCCACTTCTACAGCTGACTTGTCTTAAACTTTCTTAAATTAAAAGGCAAGAAAGAATCTTTCACTCCCAGAAGCCATTAGGCCCCACAGCTTTGGAATGAAGTGTCTCTGACCCTTTTCATAAATATATGGAGCAAAGAAAGGTTAAAAATCCACTGAAGGGAGCATGATCGGCCATGAGTCATTTATGCCCTGGGGTGAAATCAGAACTTGTAAATGAAGGTAAATCAATCCAGTGGTGTATCAGAGACAAGAGGAAAGAAGTAAAAATCTCAGGTTCCCTCATTACTAATATAGTAGAGCGAACAATTCTTCAAAGATGTGGAAGGAAATGCAGAGAACAGGAGAAGCCACTCTTCAGGGACCAGGTGGGGACACTTCAGCTAGCAATGATTTCAAGTACAATAATAGTGATTTGTAGCCAAATAGGCAAAAGTAAATTTCTGAAATCATACTCCTTAAGCAAAAAAAATAATTTCAAGTTCTCTAAAGCTCCTGTATTATGTGTCTGTGACATATGTAGGATTTACTATCAGCCCTGTGTCTCTGCCATGTATTACCTAAGATGACCCCAAACTCAAAATCCATTACTGTTCATGATGCCAAGCTGGTATTCACCACCATTTTTCATGAATTACTCAGTGACATAAGGAAATCTTACCTTTGGCTCACTGGCCTTGTCCACGGCCTTCCTGCTATTCAAAATAAATGTTCTCCTTATTGACCACATTTGCAAAGAAAAAAAAAACATTACATTTTTGTAGGCTAGTAGGAAACTGATAGGAGGGCAGACTATATACCCTTTTCTCGGGGAACATTGACAATGCTTTGTGGTTTGAACAGGTTTGGTCATTACCTGTCAACCACAATGGAGCCCCGGGCCCTGTCTAGTGTCTCTACTACTGTTTCTTTGCTTTTTCTTTTTTTTTTTTTTTTAATACAGGTTAGCAAATACAATTCAGTAAATGTAAAATAAGTGCTATTTTAGGTCTTTTAAATGCTTTCTATATAAACAACTTCACAAGTCAGACAAAATACTATATGGGACAAAATTTCCAGACAAAATTTGATGGAAAAACATTTAAATCTACCCATCCAAGAACCTTGGTGAATTTCAAGTAGACAAAAGTCACAACAGAGGTCTGTGGGCCCCAGTGTCTGCTGCTGTAACTACCCCCCAAGCACAGAGGCACAGAATAAATACTTATCAAATACTTGGCATGTGGGAGGAAGGAAGGGAGGAAGAGAGGAAGGGAGGAGGGGGGCAGGGGAAAGGAAGAAAGAGAGGAAGGAAGATAAGGAGGCAGGATGGGAGGTAGAGAAGGAAATTAACAAAGAGGTAGGAAGGAAGGAAGGAACCTGAGGGAAAACAGGGTGCAGTTGGGAAGGGGAGGGAAGGAATGAAGAGAATCACATGACCTTGAGCAGGTGACTCCATCCTTCTTGTTCCCCTGCATCCCAAGCATACAGTAAACGCAAGGAGCTGGGAATGGTGAGGGAAAAAAATCAGTGGTTTCTGGGTATTATGGGATGTTTGGAGTCAGGAATAGAGACTATAGGGTTAATTTAACCTTTTTCTGCCTCTGTCACTTCGATTTAAGCTAACCCATGTGAGCCTCTGTCCCCACCAAATAACTGATCTAGATTACCAGAACCAAACACATTGAAATGCAATGGTTGTGGTTCTGTGATTGGGCTTTTCAGATGTGCTGGGCTGGGTGGCAGGCATCCCTGCCCCTGGGTGACAAGCTGCCACCAGAGTGAGTGACACTGCCCAGATCAATTCCAGCACTTCAGCAGCACAATAAATCATTAGACTGACATTAATGTCACTGACCAGGACAAAACATACAAAGGGCCAAACCAGATTTACCTTTTCAGGCTACAAAAAAAAAAAAAGCTGAAATGACATCTATGTTTTCCATAAAATGATAGCCATCCATGTGCCTTTCCAAACTGAGCACCAATTCCTCATTTGGGGTCTCCACTTTGAACAATAATACTAGTACCCTGATTGGAAGTCTTGGGCTAAGTTTCTTGCTTCTGGTTATCTGGGAGCGATGTGTAATTTCAGGGTGGGGGACTCTGCATGTGCAAACTCATCCTTTCTCCCTTCTAGATCTGCCTTCAAAGACACTGCCTTGGTCCGCTGTCCTGAGGCACAAAGTACACAGCAAGACTCTGCCCCATGCTGGGAGGACTACAGTTGTCCAGCACAGCCGAAGACTTGGTGAGTAATTCTTTCTCATTCCACAGTTCAATCATTAGAAACCCACACCTGAACTATGTTCTAGCTTATAGCCCAATCAGTAGCAAAGCTAACATTTTGATATTCATCAGACTCTTTTATCTTAATTGGGTTAAAACTTAAAAAGAGAAATAAGGATGTCATTTATTACTGCTTCCCACCCTGAAACCCAATAATATGCACCAAATATTTATTACATAGATACTTTGGCTTTTTTCAGTGTATAATCTATAGAAGATTAGGTTGGGCACTAGACTTGGAAATCAATTCATATATATCAACTTGTATGTATGCATTCATACACATACATTAAGTATATGAAGATATTTCTATAATCATCTGACGTATCAGCACTTTATCAAGTCTAGTGAAGCAGCAATATCACCCTCCTAACAAAAACTGGAAGATAGAAGATGCCAATAAAAATAGAAATCTCTATTTTACAAACTTCCTTTCAAAACTTAACACTTATTGTTAGTGCATATCACTATAACAAGTTTTTAGAACAAAGACTAACAAATTGTCGCCCACAGACCAAATCTAGCCTGTAACCTGTTTTTGTACAAATTGAGGGCTAATGGCACAAAAACAGACACATAGACCAATGGAATAGAATAGAAACCCCAGAACTAGACCCACAAACGTATGGCCAACTCATCTTTGACAAAGCAGGAAAGAACATCCAATGGAAAAAAGACAGTCTCTTTAACAAATGGTGCTGGGAGAACTGGACAGCAACATGCAGAAGGTTGAAACTAGACCACTTTCTCACACCATTCACAAAAAGAAACTCCAAATGGATAAAGGACCTGAATGTGAGACAGGAAACCATCAAAACCTTAGAGGAGAAAGCAGGAAAAGACCTCTCTGACCTCAGCCGTAGCAATCTCTTCCTCGACACATCCCCAAAGGCAAGGGAATTAAAAGCAAAAGTGAATTACTGGGACCTTATGAAGATCAAAAGCTTCTGCACAGCAAAGGAAACAACCAACAAAACTAAAAGGCAACCGACGGAATGGGAAAAGATATTTGCAAATGACATATCGGACAAAGGGCTAGTATCCAAAATCTATAAAGAGCTCACCAAACTCCACACTCGAAAAGCAAATAACCCAGTGAAGAAATGGGCAGAAAACATGAATAGACACTTCTCTAAAGAAGACATCCGGATGGCCAACAGGCACGTGAAAAGATGTTCAGCGTCGCTCCTTATCAGGGAAATACAAATCAAAACCACACTCAGGTATCACCTCACGCCAGTCAGAGTGGCCAAAATGAACAAATCAGGAGACTATAGATGCTGGAGAGGATGTGGAGAAACGGGAACCCTCTTGCACTGTTGGTGGGAATGCAAATTGGTGCAGCCGCTCTGGAAAGCAGTGTGGAGGTTCCTCAGAAAATTAAAAATAGACCTACCCTATGACCCAGCAATAGCACTGCTAGGAATTTATCCAAGGGACACAGGAGTACTGATGCATAGGGGCACTTGTACCCCAATGTTCATAGCAGCACTCTCAACAATAGCCAAATTATGGAAAGAGCCTAAATGTCCATCAACTGATGAATGGATAAAGAAATTGTGGTTTATATACACTATGGAATACTACGTGGCAATGAGAAAAAATGAAATATGGCCTTTTGTAGCAACGTGGATGGAACTGGAGAGTGTGATGCTAAGTGAAATAAGCCATACAGAGAAAGACAGATACCATATGGTTTCACTCTTAGGTGGATCCTGAGAAACTTAACAGGAACCCATGGGGGAGGGGAGGAAAAAAAAAAAAAAAGAGGTTAGAGTGGGAGAGAGCCAAAGCATAAGAGACTGTTGAGAACTGAGAGCAAACTGAGGGTTGATGGGGGGCGGGAGGGAGGAGAGGGTGGGTGATGGGTATTGAGGAGGGCACCTTTTGGGATGAGCACTGGGTGTTGTATGGAAACCAAGTTGACAATAAATTTCATATATAAATAAAAAAAAAAACAAATTGAGGGCTAAAATGATAGACTTTATATTTTTAAGTGATTATAAAAAAGATTATGTAACAGAGACCATATGTGACCCACAAAGCCTAAAATATTTACTATCTGGTTCTTCCCTGAAAAAGCTTGCCAAATCCAGTTTAAAACGACTCCCTCCCAACACACACACACACACACACACACACACACACACACACACACAAATATTCTTGTCTCCTTTACTCCTCATCCTGTCAATGGAGTGTGATAGTTTGGAGCATGAAGTCAGATAGGCCTGGGCTCCAGTTTCAGTTCTGACATTATTGGCTTTGTGACCTTAAGTTACTTAACTCCTCTCAACATCAGTTTCCTGGTCTTTAAAAGGGGATGATAATAGTACCTAACTGATAGATTTTTGGTGAAGTGTTCATAACATAAGACATGTAAGCAAGTTAGATTATGCCTGGCATGTGGGATTGTCCAATATTGGTTACTTTTCAAGCCTGTTTATGTTACTGCACTTCTTGGTCTATGTACCCTCAAATCCACCATCCCTGGTCCCACAGTCCACCCCAGAAACAAATTATTCCTCATGAATCTAAAAACTACTGTTCTCATCAGTACAGCCATTTCACCTATTTCTATAATAACAACCATGAAACTATCATTAAGGCTATAATTTAAGAAAGAGTTCAGAGGGAAATGCTACACTATAGGGCAGCTTGGTCAAGGTGTGTGACAACCCTTCCAAACAGATGTGAAAATTCCACTCATTTGGATCTTTTGTATGAAATAATTCAGCGTGAGGGCAACCAGCTCCTTACACAAAATAAGGGCTAAATAATCATCTCAATTTGGCAACCACAGACGCCAATGAGCTCCTTTCCCACAGTGAAACATAACACTAAGGTGATTTGGCATGAGTTTCTGTTTTCAAGTCATACAAAAGGAAATTGTTTTTAATCATTTCTACATCTTTTGCCATTGTTGCAGGCGTTTCTGAACGTTTTATCCTGCCCTCTTTAACTAGCCCATATCCAACATTTGCACTCATACTGAACTACAATCTTAACCCTTCCAAAAATATGTCCAACAGAAGGATATATTCTGCCTTCAGACACTGCCTGGCTTGGCTCTTTACCCTTCAACAGGAAAAGTTAAGAGCTACCTGAGGTTAGCCAACATTTGGGGTGATCGAGGAGCAGCTTCCTGTCTGCTCTGAGCCCTGAAGATTCTCAGTCCCATCTTAGAGCATCACGATAACACATTTTCTCCAGAATTTTCAAAATCTGAAGGGTCTGCACATAAACAAAGACTCCAGAGGCCAATTATTGATGTTAATAAATTATATTTGTATAGCAGGTATGAAACTCAGATACATTAAAAAAATGTTGCATTTTTATTTGTGATAGCTTAAAAGTTTGTTTCAATCTGTCATTCTGAGGGGGTGGTGAAAATATAATCTCAGTGACCTCTTTCCCAGGGTGACCTCCAATTTCAGGAGCATGGGACCATGAATCTGCTGAGAGGACCAGAGGGAAGCCTTTGGTGACAAGCGGTTGGAAGAGCTGTCAGAGAAAAGTGATGAAGGGTGTGGAGAAAGAGCCAGACAGCCTGGGTATGAATCCCGGCTCTGCCACTTACTAGCTATGAGACCATATATAGGAAGGCATTTAACACTTCTGTGCCTCCGTTTTCTCATCTGTAAAGTGGGGATAATCATAGTACCTATGTCATAGTGTTGCCATGTGTATTAAATAAGTTAACATTTATTAAGTACTTGCACAACATTTGGTGCTTGGTAAGCATTAGATAAGTATTTATGAAATAAATAATGAATAAATACCATCTAGTTGTGAAGCCATCAACTGAAACCCCAATCTGACTGTAACTCTTTGTCTGTCACCCAAGCATGAGATGTCCCTTGTTTTGTCCAAATAGCCACATCAGTCCAGTGGATTTCTCTGCTTCTACTCATTCTTGAGAGCAAGGAAATCATCCAACTACTTTCATGTCAAATAAGGATGTAGAAAATCCCTGGGAGGCTGTATTCCCACCCAATACACTAAAGCAAGTGTTATAATTACATAAACATATCCAACATGAAGCTGTTATTCTAGCTGTAATTCCCTAGGTCTTCAAAGAATACCAATGTTTTTCTGCTTCACAAGAAAAAAAATACCATCCAAATATTAACTTAAAATTCAAAATTTACTGTCTCTAAAGTCAAACAGAAAGAAAAACAAACTAATTTGTTCAAACACTTGTGATTTTCCTGTCTTCCACAAAGGAATGCCGTTTTAGTCAGAAAATGATTTCAGACTTGATCCCTAAAAACCCTCAAGGTAAAACATTGTAGCTTAGATGTTTCTAATTAGGCAAATTTCAAAGAGACATTAGCTGAGAAAATCTAAAAGTTTATTGCCAAACTATAGAACGAAGTATGATAAACACATAGTAATATTTTACACTAATAATGAATTACAT